>NC_137498.1:13170000-13492500 GCF_041902795.1 Electrophorus electricus
TGGTGGTGAACACAGACTGAGAGAGGGATTCATGAATTTTGGAGGAAGTGGTGATTGAATGCCATTTGTTTGAAAGCAATATAGAAAAGAAATACAGAAAGTCTAGTTCTCATAGTCTGCTGATATGATGAAGGCGTTAAGTGGTTTGAAAAAGTGGACACAAGTGTGGAAACGATTGTTAAAAGGTGTTCAAAGACAGGAAAAAGGCAGAGTGAAAAAAAGGCATGAGAGACATGGCATGGTTAATGTATCTAAACACAAAAGAGCCTTATAAAGGGTGCAGGTAAGGTCCTCCAGGTGTGGAAGAAGGAGGTGTGGCCAGTGAGGTGTGGCCAATGAGGTGTGGATAGTGGGGTGTGGCCAATGAGGTGTGACTAGGGAGGCGTGGCCAATGAGCTGTTGAGCCAGAAAGATGGAGCATAGCATGAGTCATGACTATAAACGTGTGTGTGAATAATTCAGCCAAATACTCGTGATTTTCTTTTATAAATGCCATATTTAGCTGAGACTACTGGCCAAAAAAAAATTCTCCTGAGAACCTTTGCTCCCGGGAACCAACATTTTGATAAAATAGATTTTCATTTATTTTAATGGAATGACTTTCACGCTTCATGATTTCAAAGTATTTTCAAATAATGAATTTATCACACTTGAAAGATCAGTTTAAAAACCACATTTGTCATCCATGAGACACCTTATAATTAAGAGGGGTCTAAAAGAAAGAGAGTGTGTGAGGTACTGTAGTGTGTGAGGTACTGTAGGGGGTGAGGTTCTGTAGTGTGTGAGGTACTGTAGGGGGTGAGGTACAGTAGTGGGTGAGGTTCTGTAGTGTGTGAGGTACTGTAGGGGATGACATACTGTAGTGTGTGAGGTACTGTAGGGGGTGAGGTTCTGTAGTGTGTGAGGTACTGTAGTGTGTGAGGTTCTGTAGTGTGTGAGGTACTGTAGGGGATGAGGTTCTGTAGTGTGTGAGGTTCTGTAGTGTGTGAGGTACTGTAGGGGGTGAGGTACATTTGTGGATGAGGTTCTGTAGTGTGTGAGGTACTGTAGGGGGTGAGGTTCTGTAGTGTGTGAGGTACTGTAGGGAATGAGGTACTGTAGTGGATGAGGTACAATAGTGGGTGAGGTTCTGTAGTGTGTGAGGTACTGTAGTGTGTGAGGTACTGTAGGGGATGAGGTACTGTAGTGGATGAGGTACTGTAGTGGATGAGGTACAATAGTGGGTGAGATTCTGTAGTGTGTGAGGTACTGTAGGGCTTGAAGTACAGTAGTGGGTGAGGTACACTAGTGGGTGAAGCCCTGTAATGTGTGAGATCCTGTAGTGTGTGAGGTCCTGTAGTGTGTGAGGTACTGTAGTGTGTGAGGCACAGTAGTGGGTGAGATACTGTAATGTATGAGGTCCTGTAGGTTCAGGCTGGCTGGTGAGGGATGTGGTTAAGTTAAAGCATCTGCCCATTAATAATTCTTTTAGTTTATAGACACATAAAATAAACCGAGACAGAAGGGCCCAACCGGAATTTTTGGAGGCCCAGTGTCCAATGCGTGCACACACACACACACACACATACACACACACACACATGCACGCGCACACACACACACACACACACACACACACACACACACTGTGACAGCACTGTTCTGTTCTCACAGCGCTAATCCATTCGATGCGGCTCATCAGCTGATTATCCAGTGAAGTGGAGCCCGTCAACACTGGCAAAACTACACCATGCAGTCTCCCAGAATGCACACTCCCAGGCCTCGGGGACACGAGGCAGAACGCCAAGGGAAGTTAGCGCTCACGCTTCACCGCGATTTCGACATCTGTCTGGGAGCGGAGATGAGAGCTTCCGGCCAAGAAGGTAACAGTCCTTCCCTGGATTTTGTTCCGGCCGTATGGATTAGCTAATTATCTCAAGCCGCGTGTAGAATGAATTAGTGGAATCAACTGGACGACGCAGAACCGCGGACATCCTTCTGAACCTGAACTCCCCTGCCCCTCTGGCCGGGCAAAGACGACTCTCATCATCACCTTGGGAGTGGTCGGAAGGAGGGGGGGGGCAACCCATGTATGCCTGACGTCTTCACGAAACCTCTCCCTCCCTGTCAGCGGAAACATTAGCAAACAAAAACTGACCAACCTGTCCACAACTGCTCGCTGTCGACACGTGAAACGCGTGGATGCCCCACCGCGGCTGCTGCGCCGTGCTCGTCCGAGGATCAGACCAGAGATGCCGGCGGCATGCAGACAGGCAGGCTCACTTTCTCTCCACCCCTGGTGTGCCCGCCTATCCACACGCCGCAAGGTTCACCTGCCACGGAGAACTGGCAGAACAAACGTTCCTCCTATCAGCACATCAAACGCACTTTAATCAGTGTGTAGCACTTCGCACGCACACGCACACACACACAAACACACACACCCAGAGTCTATATGGACTGTTATTTGGTAATAACATAAGATTACAGGCTGCAGGCTTTTTAAATAAAGGTAGGTGATCAATCACTCTTTGAAATGAAACTAAATCCGTAACATTTCTTGAGCTTTTTGCTTGCAAGACCATGTGTTCAGTGAACTACAGTAGAATGACAACAAATCATAGGAACTAATCAAACCTGCCCAGTAGCACGTCTGCAGGAACTCTTGTGATATTTTGAAAGGTTCTGTGGTGGAAGTCCGTCTGCAAAATGACAGGAAATATGACCAATGAAATGGATGATTTTCACTAAGGGGCGGGCCTATAGCCCCAGTGACTACAAGTGAGACCGACACTGTGGCATTACCTAACTGACAAGTCTCCGAAGGCTACCCTTCGATGAAAATCTCACAATAATTCAGAGGCCATCCAACTCTGTCCATAAACCTTTAGCCAGGAAGGAAACGGTTATGTACAGTTTCTGTCAGATGAGCGATGCCTGGCTAACTGCTAGCCTGCAGCACACACGCCGCTTCTTATTTGTGTCCACTGTGGATGAATTCCCAAGACTGCTGAGATATATTTTGTTATTCCAAACAATAATGTGATGTCATGCGTAATTTTATTTTTATTATTTATTTATTTATTTTATTTTTTTTTGGGGGGGGGGGGGGGGGGGGGGCGCTGCAAAAGTCCCCCCCCCCCCCGCATCGCATAGCAGCGAGCGTTTTTTACAAAAGGGGGGGGGGGGGGGGGAGGTAAGTAATGAAAGCTAGAATTTGAAGTGAAGTGAATTCCACGACGCCCTGAGTCAGGGGAAAGGCGGATTTTTAAACACTGCTATGCAACTTTTAAAAATATATATTTAGAAAGAGACAGCGATGAAAGCGACGTCCCGCGAGTTCAGTTCTGTTCCGTTCGTGCGTGAGAGGTCGCGAGGCGTTTTCAGGCACCGGCGTGTGAGGAATCTTCACGTTCCGTGGGCGCGTGCGTTCCCCGGTAGCCTCGCCTCCAGCACGGGCAGCCGTGATGGCTCTAATGAACCGACGGAAACGAGGAAGCGGGTAGAAAATTAGATTTGCGCTCCAACACACACATATGCCATTTGCCACTGTTCGTTCAGGGTGTGTACACAACTCTCAATTAGAGACCTCCAACTCTCTCTGTCTGTCCACACACACACAGCTAAATATCACTGTGCTTACACCTGAACCTAACCGTAACGTCAGCAGATCTTTTGACACTTTTTTTTAAAGAACAGACGGTGATGGATTTTTGTAATGAGGTCCAACCAAACAGACATATAGTGTGTAATAAACAGACGACACATGTCTCTTGATGCATGGTGAATTTAACCAGGAGTGGAGAGACCTGACTAACGCGTTTTTTGCTTCTTCTTGCGTTTAGCGGTAAAGAGACAGATCCGCGCTCTGTTGTGACCTCGTTAACGGCACACGGAGATGCATTGAACACGTTCAAGCCCATTAGAAAATCGGAAGATTCAGGTTATCCAACGATATTGTGGGCTTTTAATCAACACGAGATATACACCCCCCCACCCCCAACACACACACCATTTCACACCGCTCACTCAAACTTATACCCTTTAACCCACGTAAGTTTGACTTCAAATTCAGCAACTACACATGGCTCATGTCAGTTTATCTTTTGTGATCAAATTATATGACACTGTTGCTCTATGAGGAACTAAGCACCTGATTAAGACATAATGATTAAGTCAAAAAATATCTTCTCTCTCTCTCGAAATTTCCCTCAGTCGGCTGACCGGACTCGCCGACTCTCGCGGATCCGCTCCGAAAATCAGGACACGGGGGCGGGGGATGCTCCGTCTGCACGCGCTCGTGGGCTGTGGAAGGCGTCGGCGTCGGCGTCATCATATTTCACTTCTTTCTTTTTTTTTTTTTAATTATTATTTTTATTTATTTCTTTTGCGAAACCGGGACTTGCTGGACCGATAACAGATCGCACGGTGAAAAATAACTGATGGCGTTCAGGTGTCAGCGCCGTTAACTTTCTGGCCGTGTGTTCGTCGCGCTGAACGTCTTGTCTGCAAGAACGCGCCTTGGTCCCGAAAGACGGACGTAAGCCATTAAAATGCCATGCTCACTGTTTGTCACGTTTTCGGCGGGTCCAGCCGGAGCGCGGACCCAGACCGAGATCTTTTTGCAAGGGATTCTCACAAGCGTGAGAGCGCGCGTCCTCATCCGTACGTGAGTACGCACACAATTCTACTGGAAACAGCATACCCGCAAAATGCACGGACAACTAGGTCAACCAGCGAACACTGAAGAGATTTTGGACTGCCATCTACACAAGTTAGGGAAAACTAAATAAATAAAATTATTAAAAGGGTAAATAAATAAAACTGTCAAATGTGAAGGCTTAATAAATAAACTGTACAGTGTATATACATCATTAAAATTATAGTAAAAATGATGTAAACATACACGTTCTCCCAGATTGTCCGAGTTATACTTTTTAAACCGAGCAATAGTGTCACAATTAGTCCCTCCGAATTTCCGTGTTCCATGTTTTCCCTGTCTTGTGTTTTTAGTTCAGTTCCATAGTTTCGTTTTCTCCGCCCCTCGTTTGATTTTTAACACCTGTCCCTTGTTTAATTGGTTGTATTTAAACCCTGCCTTGTGCATTTATTTTTGGCTGTTCATTGTGGTTGTTTATTGCCTCCGTGCGTGCATTTACATTTGAATCATTGTGTGTGTTAAGTTTGTACTCCATGCCTTCGTGTTTCTTAGCCCCGAGTTTTCCTAGCGTCTTTTGTTTTAGCTTGCTTTCCGTTTGCCTTCGTGCGTTTTTGTTTGTTAATCATGTATCCCCGTACACTCCGTGTTGGTAATATGACCCTAGGGGTTATACCGACTCTGATTCTGGATTTGGCCTGAATAAGTCTCGCTCTTCTGCGCACATGCGTCCGCCTCCTTACCGCTCACCGTTACAAATGGGAGCAGGGTCTCTAGGACTCTTGTGGCTTATGATAGTGCCATTAGTGATGGTCTTGTCCCATGGCATCTAGAAAGGGCAGAAGAAAGCTCTATTGTATTTAATAATAATGAAGCTGTTTACTTTCTTTTAAAAAGTTGACCCAGTTTGAGCGTGTTCTTGAACAAAAATAAATAAATAAATAAATAAATAAATATTTTTTTAAGAATTAAAGATTTATTCCTAAAAAGTAATTGAATTTGAACTGAAAATTTGGCTTTTTATAGGCTTTGTATATGTGTGTATATATATATATATATATATATATATATATATAAAAAGCCAAATTAATTCATTTTTATTTTTATTTTTTTATTCCAAGTGTTACTTGTTGACATTTATTTTGAATTTGTCTTATTTTCTGTTAGTTTGCAGTGTACTCATTTATAGTTTTATTAAAACTCATCAGGAACTGCAGTGTTTCATTTATAGCTTTACAATGTAATGTAACTGAACTTTAACTGAACCTCAATAAAAATTAGTTGAACAGTTGTTCACCTATACAGTGCAGGCTATACAATCTCTGCATATACTAATGTCTTTCTCTTCAAGAAACACACACACACACACACACACACACACACACACATATATATAGAGTCATGCAATAACATACATTTTATATATATATATATATATATATATATATATATATATATATATATATATAATGTATTTTATTGCATGACTCTATTGGGAAACTGACTCCAATTTGTAGAATTAGGACAAGCCTATGTACAAAATATCCCTGATAAACATAATTAAATACCAGCAAGATTACCAATAGATTTGATGGCAGTTGGTTAACTGAACCAAATAATTCTAATGTATTCTCATAAACCAGATTGCATCATGCATTTTTTAATCTTAACTCAAATTGGACAGCTTAACACACTATTTAAAGTGCTGCATCACAGTCACATGTAATCAGCTCTTGCCAAATTCTATTGCCAAAGTCTATCTGTCTATCTATCTATCTATCTATCTATCTATCTATCTATCTATCTATCTATCTATCTATCTATCTATCTATCTATCTATCTATCTATCTATCTATCTATCTATCTATCATTTCACTGACAGTGTTGCTGTCCTGTACCTTGTGTACACGGTGTCCTTTTTATTAGCATCTTTCATATTATTTTAATGTTTTTTTTTTCTTTGTTGGTACTATATATTTGAGCAAAGCACTTTGAATTGCTATTGTGTATGAAAGGTGCTGTACCAAATTAAATTGTCTTGCTTGCCGTGTGTTTGACCAAAGGAGAAGTGTTATCTAGATACTTCTAATATACATTTATTCTGGAAACTTGAAGCACTTGAAGATGTCGAGTGGATATCTATAGAAAAATATACAACTAACGCACTTTGCTTGCACAACTTATGAAGGGTCGCTGTCTGAAATTTCTCTGTAAATATATATATATATATATATATATATATATATATATATATATATGTATATATATATATATTTAGACACACACACTACAGTTAGTAAAATAACGAACAGTAAACGGATATAATTATCAAAGGCATGCCCTTAGTGCCCTTAAAGACTGAGGTAAATGACCTGTTGAATAATAGGAAGAAGAACTGGTGCTGTAGCCTGCCCTAGATGTGCTTCATAAAACCTTATTAACAAAGACAATAAAATAACTAGAACAAAAGGATCCATTTTATCACCTCTTCCTCCTTATGCATTACTACAGGAGTGGTCTATTTTATCTTTTGCAAGAGATGTATTCATCTGTATATTGGAGGAACCAAGAGAATGTTTGCTGATTGTTTTGTTGAACAGCTTTGGACCATCAGAATTAAGGATTTGTCATTTTAATGCTAATGGAATTTGTAATAATTTAGGTAACCTGATGAAAAATATCCCATCTACACTTTCAGAGATTTAGAAACCCATGAAACAGTGTCATGTCTTATAGCCTAAACCAATTCTACAATCATAGCTATGGGGCAGATGTACCTATAGACTGGTAACTCAGGACACAGTCTAAACTCATTTTGTGCTTCACCTCTATAAAGGTGTAATGTGTCATTTTAAGCAGGTAAAAATAGAAAGCACACTCATCTGGCTTTTGCTCTTTATTTTTAAAACAGAAATACATTCTCACAGTGAATTAATGGCTACAGTCAACAATAAAGCACTTGACATAAAATGATATGCACATTTATGTAAAGATGGAGGCTAGGCAGGACGCACGAACGAGCCGACAAAAGTTACGTTTATTAACACCAGACAACAGACAACGTAGCACATTGTATTAGTCTATCACCGACAACATCCACTACTAAATAGGAGACTTATATACACGCACAGTAATGACACAAAATGAGGAGCAGGTGTGAAACACAGGGAGGGCGTGGTATACACACACACACGCACACACACAAGGAGATGTCTGGGAGGAGGGGCCGAACCATGAAAATTTTACTACTACTAAATAAATTACATGCAGAAAAGCTAACAATTCACAACTTGTATTCAAATCACCTTTCAGCAGATTAACCCCTAATGAGGCATTTATGGTGATAAAACATAAAATACTTGCTATTTACTTGCTACCATACATGTTTTTGTGTGTTTGTTTTTTGTCCTATTTGCTTGATTGCATTTGTGTGTGTGTGTGTGCATGTGTGCTTAATTTGAAGTTAATCTGATGCTGGCATCTTCTGTAGAATCTGCATTATCCATTGGAGTGGACGCTGGTTTGGTTTTCTGACTGTGTACTACAGTGGAGAAAGTCACATCATCCTGTAGGAATAACACATTAACAATTGTTACATAACACATGTTTACAAAACACACATTCAGTATGATACACACCTGTTCTTGTGTTGTTTTGCATTTTGCTTTTGGATTTACAGTTGCGTATAGGACACTCGAATCTTCATGTAGAAACACAGAAATGGAAAATAAGCAAACTTGTGTAAACACTAACACACACTTTCACAAAAATACTGTATACAGGAGTCTATACATGCATACAAATACACAGTTCAGATGCACCTATGACCATCATGTGAAGAGCAACAACAATATGCTATATGTGGTGTGAAATCATTGGTACATGTCCAGAAGACCCCGTTTTCATATGAATGCAGTGATAAGAGCTGTGCTCCATAAGGGCACAGGTGAAGTGAAACACAGGTAGAATTTAGTGGTAAATAATCCTGGTCCAAAGAAGGACGATATAACCAGCCTTAATACCTACAGGTCAGAAGCTTTAACATCAGTAGTCATGAAATGCTTCGAGAAGCTGGTTCTGTGTTATGTCAAGTTCATCACTCCCACCTCCTTGGACTTTTTGCATACAGAGCAATCTGCACTATGCAGTCACAATCAACACTATGTCTGTACTCATCTGGACCTTCTAGGATCTTATGACAGAGTCATGTTTGTAGACTTCAGCTCTGCTTTCAACACAACTAAGAGTGGAACCCTGCGTCTGTCAGGGTATTTTCAACTACCTGTCAGATAGAAAGTAGCTTGTGTGCCTGGAACCTTATCTGTCAGAGCCCCTATCCATCAGCACTGGGGTTCCTCAAGGCTGGACACGCTCAGCCCTTCTCTTCTCCTGCTACACCAACAAGTGCATCTCCAGCTATCATCAAGCAAATAACCCTAACAGGACTCGTTAGCAACACTGACGGGACTGCTAGTGGAGTCAAGTGGCTTGTCTGGCTTTGTGGTGCACTAAAAACAACTTGGAGGTCAACATGCAAAAGGCAGTAGAGATGGATGATACATTTCTGAAATAAGACAACTGTCCATCTCCCTTTGTAACTCAGTACAGTAAGTGATGTGGAGTCTGAGCTTCCTACACACCACCATCTCCACTGATTTCAAACTGGAGATCACAACAGCCATCATAAAAAACATTCATCAGTGTATCAGGAGCTACTTTGTATCAGAAACTCACCATGGACCCCATACAACTAGGGAACCCCACACACTATCTGTATAAAACCCTCTGCTCAGGTATTTATGTTTCAGATCCCACTCCTTTTCCCATTGTGTTTCAGTCCCTCAGTCGGTCCCTGCCCCCGTGCCTGTCGGTGACATAACCCCTGGTCTCATACCTGCTCCTGGACCCATCTTGGCTTCTTTACTTGCTCCTGGTACCCTGGATTCTGTGTCGGCTATTGAGTCTCCTGTTCCTTTGTCTTGTCTGGTTCCTGTCCCTGCTCCTTATCTGGCCTGTTCTGTTCCTGTTAGTGTCCCTTGTCCTGCTGTTCCAACTCCTGGTTTGGGGGGGGGGGGGGTTACTGTCACATCCACAAACCTGAGCATTCCCATTCTTCTGGGTTTTCATTCGTCTCCATGGTTCCCTGTCTCCTCCCCTTTCATGCTAGCTGTTCCTGGTTTGTCCCTGATTGTAGTGTTATAAAACCCCGTCCCTACGTATTTTGTTTGTCGGTCATTGTCTTTGTCTTAGAGTGGCTTTCATGGTTTCTGGTCAGTTCTCGTTTGGTCACTATCATTGCATTCGATCTCATTTGTTCTCCGTGTTTAGTCTGATCTGCTGCATGTTGCTTTCCTTGTTTAGTTCTGTATCTTCGTCGTCAATATTGTTTGCTTATCTTAGGTAGCCCCGTTCTGTGTTGTTCCCGTTTGTCTGTCTTTATGCTCACTGTTATGTTTCATTATTGTTGTTCTCCGTTAGTCTTCCCTTAATGTTTTATTCACTTGTTGCTCATTTCTCGCCCTCACCCTGTTATCATATTATTCTTCTGTTAGCCTGTTTGTTCTTCATTCTATAATGTGTTGTTAGTCTGTGTCGATTATTAAACTTATTATTTATTTATTCTATTCAATCAGTTTGGTTCGTTATGGCGTCGTCACTTTGCACAAGTGTTCGCTCTCCACCCCTCCCGCGTTACAATTAGTTGTTGCTGACCAAGTGAGGGGTGACGTCTTAGAACAGGCCAGACGCTTGCAGACAGCCGAGTTTTATTTGTAGCGGAATAAGCAACAATTATGAAGTGAAACAGGCGAGGGTAATAGCCAGATATACACACACCAGGGAATTGCTCAGTACATGCTGATAGACCAGCGATAATACTTGGTGGGGACTGAATGCAACCAGAGAGAATAAATAGTCATACTCCCATATGACTGTTATAAATGAACGCTTTGACAATGATTGTCCTGACACTGTATTGAAAGTGTTCTGGCCTGGTCTATAAATAAGGTGTTTTATTTTATTACTATTAAAATGTTGATTGATCTCTAATGCCACACCATTCTACCAGTCAAAGAAAGATCAGACAATATATGTATAACTCCATGATAGATCGTCAGTGTGGAAGCACTAGAATTCTTTATATCAAGGCAAGTGCCACATACAACACATGCGACTGATCACATTCTTGCAGTGCTTGTCTTTGTTCAGTTTTCCACCTCATCTCATTGAGTATGTCTGTGTTTAGTGAGGGGTTTGGTGTTGTGTCTATACAGGCAAAGGTCTGAGTAGGAACCATTCTAACAGAAATGGACATTTATAGAGATGATCCAGTTAGATTCCCGTTCTAATTAGATTCCTGTTCCCATCGTTTTGAAGACTTAAGCGTCTGTCACATCTAACTGCCACATCACTCCTTTTTCGCCTGAGTGGAGCAAAATCAGGTGTTTATGGGCGGTCTTGATATTGTTTAATTTTGGAGGTAATGTAGTACTACAGAAATCAGCTAACACTATCTGACTTGTTAATCTGGTTTTTGTGACTTTGTGTTAACGGATGAGAAAAAAATAACTAGTAAAGTGATTGCAGCTGTTTTTTTCTCTCAGAAAGAAGCAAGTGCAGCACCATCCTCTGGTTTTATATTAGCTCTCACTTCCAAACTGCATTAATTAGCAGGTTTCAGCTAGATGAACTCAGCACGAACATTGATCTTTAATATAGATATATAGGCCTCCATTATAGATCATCGGGCGCGAAGCGAAATTACTCGCTACCAGAAGCGAATTCATTACCTTCATAGACATTCCATACATTTCTTTAAGAATTTAAAGGCTCAATCAAACCAGCTACAAGATTAAGAAAAAATAAAATTGGAAAGAAAGCAATTTCAAGACTTTGTATATAAATGCTTCATTAGAATTATAAATTCTATAATGCCCTCAGACAGGTAGCTGGCTATACACTGAAATACACTGAGCTACAAAGTAAGTTGTCATGACTATGTCATTTAACCAAGAAAGTCAGAACATATTCCTACTTGTAGGCCAAACTCTCATCTATAAATTTTTTGTTCTTGTGTAAACCAGATCCTGTGGTCATCTCTGGTCTCTTGCAGAGATGTTGTTATTAAAGCTACATAACACACCTAACAGCTCCGAATGTGCCTGCACACACAAACTGCATAATACATACAGGTAAGAGATACGGATCGCAAAATTAATGAAATATTGAATTATTTGGATGAAATTAATTAGACAAATATTCACAATTTTATGTTAATGTCTTACATTTACAGGAAACTGGTGTCAGCAGTTTATAAAAAATAGCTGGAACCTAGCTTGAACCTAATCACACATTTTCTCATAACACATGCTAGATTTTGCATAACACATGCTAAATTGTAATTACAGGCATACTTTGGAATCAGATCATTTCTTAAAAGTTTTATGTACATTAAACCTTTGCCTGCACCTCTGCCATTGGTTGTAGGTAAGTGGGACAGGGATAAATAATTACAGTAACAGAAACTCCAAATATATCACTTTTATTGTCAAACTGACATCAACATTGACTAAATCAACTTTTATGACTGTTTGTTTACACTTATTTGCAACTTGTCATAGCAAAGCATTACCTCTTATTTTAGATGTTTTAAATCAAAAATCTAAAATAAGAACACATTAGTGATTTTGATCCAGCTGGTCCACCTACATTAATGATCTGCAGAACGATAATGTAACGTGGAGGCAGACAGGACTTGACGCACATGTGTAAACAAACATTCTTCATTTCCAAAACAGGTAGATACAATGTCAGAAGTAACAAAATGATGCAAACTAAACACTGACAAGGGAGAAAAACGATACAGGAACTGCGCAGAAACAATAAAATTGTGATGGAACGTTTGATACTAAGACATCGAAGCTCTTAATACAGTGTACTGAAGCTTGAATCAGTTACTATTACCACTAATATAACCACTAAAGTTACTGTTACCACTAATACTACCAGTAAAGTTACTAATAACACGTGACTAATGATGTTTGAAGCTTCAAACGTCACCGAACCACAGGATGAGGGTGTGACTGTTTCATAAGTTTGGCACTGTCCTATAATGTATCTTTTTACTAAAAAATTGGAAATGTGCAAATTATAGAAGCCAAAAGGGAGAGTAAACATTTCATAACATCACCCTGTTGTCTGACAGTAAGGTTTTGTATCAAGTTTTCGCATAAAAAGGTAAACAATGATTCTAAACAAATTATTGCAGAATTTAATTACTAAACATCTTTACTGATCATCCTTTTTTTTTTAATGATATATGAAGGCGGTGGAGTGTTGTATTGTTTATAATGCTGCGCAGTTTTGAATCTATAGCTGCTATAATTTCTGAACACCACTGCTATTAGTTATAGTTATAATAAGTATAATAGTTAACTATTATATATGACATACTTAATTGCTCCAGGTCCAGTCACCTGATGGTACTGATGGTACCAGCCAACTGATGATGGTACTGGAAATCACTAAGAGATTTTCAAATAGATGGATGCATGACCATCAAGTTATAAGATGTAAATGTCTGCTTATAGATTGTCTCTCTCCCTCCCTCCTTCTCTCTCTCCCCCTCTGCCCACCCTCGCTCCCTCCCTCCCTCCTTCTCTCCTTCTCTCTCCATCCCTCATTCTCTCTCTATTTCTTCCTTTCTCTCTCTCTCCTTCCCTCCCTCTCTGCCTTCCTCCCCTCTCTCCTTTTCTCTCTCCATCTTCCCCTCTCTCTCCCTCCCTCCTACTCTCTCTCTCTCCTTTTCTTTCTCTCCCCCTCTCTCTCTCCCTCTTTCTCTTTCTCCACCTCTCTCTAGAGCAAATGAGAACAGTAGAAACTAAATAAGGAAACTAAACAAGTCGTGTGTAATATGGGTATATAACTGACTAGAACCTAAACAGGACAGGAGACAAGAATCATTAACTACAGGCATGAAATACAAATACAAACAGAAGATGTAACTAGAAACAGACAGAAGTAGAACTGCAGATCCTGCTGCTGGATAGATTTTTTGTTTTATGTAGTACAGTAGTTATCGGTACAGACCAGTTGCTATATGCAGTACGGCCCACCGCGTGCAGTGAAGTTGATGGCACACACCTGCCCCTGGTTTAATGTTGTGTGTGTCTGTGTGTAGTTAAACCCCTGTTGGTATGTGCATTAGTGTTGGTAATTTTTTGTGTTGCTAGTCCTACGTGTATTCATGTTAAACGTATATGTTTGTGTTGCCGTCGTTAGTGTTCCTGCCAGTGTTACGTGTATTCGTGTTATCCATTTATGTTGTGTGAATGCCGCCGTCGTAAGTGTTATGTGTTAATAAATGTCTGTCAAAGTCGAGGGAGTCTGTGCGTCCTGCTCCGCGCCCTGTGGCACTCCAGCTGTTACAGCAATCAAGTGGCACATACAACAAATGCTACAGATTCTTGAAGTGCTGATGTTTGTTCAGTTTTCCACCTGATCTCACTGAGTTTGTCTGTGTGTCTAGTGAGGGGTCTGGTGTTGTCTGTACAGGCAAAGGTCTGAGTAACAGAAATGATCCAGTTAGATTCCCATTCTAATTACAATCCCATCATATATGAAGACTTAAGCGTCGGTCACATCTAACTGCCACCACATGGGTGGAGCAAAATGAGGGGATTATGGGCGGTCTTGGTATTGTGTAATTTTGGGGAACGTAGTCCTTCAGAAAACAGCTAACACTACTTGTGACATTGTTTTAATAATTAGTATAATAATAGCAACTGCTTTTCTTTAAGAAAGAAGCAAGTAAAGCTCTTGCCCCTTCAAGTGAATGAGGTTTTTCACCCGGCAGATTTTTCTTGTGTTCGGTGTCAAAGATTATTTATACTGCAGATTTAGTGTCTGATGCTGCCTTTAAATTTAACCTAAATAAGATGCCTTAGCAAGCAGCATATGTCAGAGGGAGAACAGTGATCACACATTTATTCAACAGTCTTGGATCTGGAAGCATAGGTAGCTGAGATATGTGTACACTGAGAGAGACTGAGCTACAACGTCATTTGTCATGGCATACTATGTCATTTCAACCAAGAAAATCATAACATATTTATATGTGTAGGCCAAACTCTCAACTATAAAGTCTTGTTCTTGTTTGTCCCAACTGTTGTGGTCATCTGTGGTCTCTTGCAGAGATATTGTTATTCATCAATTGTTATTCAGGACAGTAAATCACTCTACCAGCTGTGGGTTCCTCTTGGATGTGCTATGACAGGGATGCTGCTTGTATGTGGTTACTCTTTGATTAGTCAGTGTTGGACAAACTCTGCTGTTGATCAATCAAGATCAGACTAAAGAAATTCTGAACCATATGGAGTGAATGCTGGAGCAGAGCTGAGAGTGGAGCTGGAGCAGAGTTGGTGGACTGAAGACGTACATTTGGAGAACTCTCTCCCTTGGGCTTGTGCTCTCTCTCTCTCTCTCTCTCTCTCTCTCTCTCTCTCTCTCTCTCTCTCTCTCTCTCTTTCTCTTTCTTTTTTCTGCCTGGAAGCCCCAGCAGACATGCTCTACTGTTCCTGGCCTGGCCACCCACTTCACCTTCTTTAACCCCTTGCTACATTGAACTCATGAAGCTCGGCTCTCCGTGTAGTATTTGTAATGAGACTGATGGAGTCCAGACGCTCGCAGATGATGTTAATCACTGATAATTTATTAAGACAGAGGAAATCCAAAGGTGTAGTCAGAATTCTCTGCACTGGTGGATTGAGGCTGAGTGAAGAGCCAGCTATATTTTTCTATATATTTAGAGTGCTGACACCAGTTTCCTGTAAAGTATCCAATCTCTACACTGCACGTTTAGTAGGTCAAATCCTATCTTAGGCTGGCTGAACCACTGACAAAGCAGAATATATTAAGACAGGAATTTTAGAAAGGTGGTTATGCATATTCTCATAACAGGGGTGGGACAGGGATAAATAATTACAGTAACAAGCTCCAAATATGTCACTTGTAATGTCAAGCTGACATCAACATTGACTAAATCAACTTTTATGACTGTTTGTTTACGCCCATTTGCAACTTGTCATAGCAAAGCCTTGCTTCTTATTTTAGATATTTTAAATCAAAAATCTAAAATAAGAACACATTAGTGATTTTGATCCAGCTGGTCCACCAACATTAATGATCTGCACACTATGCAGTTTTCAGAACGATAATGTAACGCAGAGGCAGACAGGACTTGACGCACATGTGTAAACGAAAGTTCCTAATTTGCAAAACAGGTGGACACAACGGCAAAATTAACAAAATGATGCAAACTAAACACTGACTAAATGGAACACCAAAAAGGGAGAAACACGATACAGGAACTGTGCAGAAACAATAAAATTGTGATGTAACATTTGATACTAAGGCATCGAAGCTTGTATCATACTGTGTACCGAAGCTTGTATCAGTTACTATTACCACTAAAGTTAATCTTACCATTAATATTACCACTAAAGTTACTAACAACACGTGACTAACGATGGTCGGCGCTTCAGACGTCACTGAAGCACAGGATGAGGGTGAGACTGTTTCATAAGTTTGGCAGTGTCCTATAACTTGGAAGCTTTTTCTTTTTACTAAAAATAATTGGAAATGTGCTAATTATAGAAGTCAAAAGTGAGATTAAACGTTTCATAACGCCAACCTGTTGTTTTTACATAAAAGGGAAACAATGATTTTAAACAAATTATTTCAGAATTTAATTACTAAACATCATGACTGATCATCCATTTTTTTTAATGACATATGAAGGCGGCGGAGTGTTGTAATTGTTTATAATGCTGCGCAGTTTTGAATCTATAGCTGCTATAATTTCTAAGAACCACCAGGTGTCGATGTTTTGTCACCAGCTTTCAATGCTCCAAAGCTTCGAATCCTTTAGCAGTACAATAAGGAAGAACCTCAAACGCTTCACAGGACTTCGTCTGCACATCATTACCAAGAAGGAAGTTAAACAGTAAACACTAGAATAACGAGCAGGCTAATAACGTTACCAAACAACAATAAACTCACGGGAGGACGAGAGAGCGCACATTCAAAGACCCACAGCCAAGACGATAAAACAAGGGATATTTACACAAAGACTAACGAATGCAAACTAGACAAAGATGAAAACAGTGACAGAAAAACCAAACGAGGGGTCGGAACAGAAAAACCAAAACAAAAAAGCAAGTGTGTTAAAAACCTGAGAAATTCTTACTTGAACTGCACAAGATATTTGGTACAATTAAAGGAGTATTTGACCATCACTGAACTAAACGTTACTGGTATTGCGCACAGATGACAGCACAACAACAAATATAACAGCAGAAAGTCTACAAGTAACTCAGACAACCAAGACTTTGCTAGTGTGGATACCAAAGAAAACCTTAAAGCTGGATTTATCATTTGCAGTTGGATTTGGATCAAAAATGTTTTACCTTTAATGGTGAGTCTGATGTATTTATATTTCTTCTTTGTAAGATAACAGATGTAGGCTCCCTTATCCTCTTCAGTCAGGTGTGATATGAGTAGAGAGAGATTTCCTGGAGAGTGAGCAGTACCCATCTGAACTCTATTTCTGTACTGTTCACTCTCACTGGTGATCACATCCCATGTTTGTCTTCTTGTGTTGTATTTCTGCCAGGTGAAACTCTCAGGTTTGGCGTGTGGGTCAATACAGGAGCAGGGCAGCAGTACTGAGTCTCCTGTGTATGCAGTGATGTAGTCTGTCTTCTGATTCTCTGCCAAACTGCAGCCTGCAGAAACACACGAGATAAAGGCCTTCACTATTAAACATGGCTTCACATGTACATGTAAAATGGTTATTATTACAATTATTAAAATGGTTATTATTACATAATTAATTGTTATTAAATATGACATAATTAATTATTATTATATAACACATACTCCATTATTATTATATATGACATACTTAATTACTCCAGGTCCAGTCACCTGATGGTACTGATGGTACCAGCCAACTGATGATGGTACTGGAAATCACTAAGAGATTTCCCAATAGATGTTGGTATGATGGATGCATGACCATCAAGTTAGAAGATGTAAATGTCTGATTATACTGATTATAGATTGTCTCTCTCCCTCCCCTCCCTCTCTCGGCCTCCCTCCATCCATCCCTCCCTCCCTCCCCCTTGTTCCCTCTCTCCCTTCCCCCCTCTCCATCTCGCTCCCTCCCTCCTTCCTTCTCTCCCTCTCCCCTCCCTCTAAAGTTATTACCACTAAAGTTACTATAACCACTAAAGTTACTAATAACATGTGACTAATCATGTTTGAAGCTTCAAACATCACAGATCACAGGATGAGGTTGAGACTGTTTCATAAGTTTGGCACTGTCCTATAACTTGGAAGCTTTATCTTTTTACTAAAAACTTGGAAATGTGCAAATTATAGAAGCCAAAAGGGAGAGGAAATGTTTCATAACATCACCCTGTTGTCTCCCAGTATAGTTTTGTACTACGTTTTCACATAAAAAGGGAAACAATGATTTTAAACAAATTATTGCAGAATTTGATTACTAAACATCATTACTGATCATCATTTTTTTAATGAAATATGAAGGCGGTGGAGTGTTGTATTGTGCAGCTTTGAATCTATGGCTGCTATAATTTCTAACAACCACCAGATGTCGCTGTTTTGTCACCAGCATTCAATGCTCCAAAGCTTCGAATCCTTCAGCAGTACAATAAGGAAGAACCTCAAACGCTTCACAGGACTTCGTCTGCACATCATTACCAAAAAGGAAGTTAAACAGTAAACACTAGAATAACAAGTAGGCTAATAACGTGACCAAACAACAATAAACTCACGGGAGGATGAGAGAGCGCACATTCAAAGACCCACAACCAAGACGATAAAACAAGGGATATTTATACAAAGATTAACGAATGCAAACTAGACAAAGATGAAAACAGTGACAGGAAAACCAAACGAGGGGTCGGAACAGAAAAACCAAAACAAAAAAGCATGTGTGTTAAAAACCTGAGAAATTCTTACTTGAACTGCCCAAGACATTTGTTACAATTAAAGGAGTATTTGACCATCACTGAACTAAATGTTACTGGTAATGTGCACAGATGACAGCACAACAACAAATATAACAGCAGAAAGTCTACAAGTAACTCAGACAACCAAGACTTTGCTAGTGTGGATACATAAGAAAACCTTAAAGCTAGATTTATCATTTGCAGTTGGATTTGGATCAAAAACAATGTTTTACCTTTAATGGTGAGTCTGATGTATTTATATTGCTGGTTTGTAAGATAACAGATGTAGGCTCCCTTATCCTCTTCAGTCAGGTGTGATATGAGTAGAGAGAGCTTTCCTGGAGAGTGAGCAGTAACCAGCTGAACTCTGTTGCTGTACTGTTCACTCTCACTGGTGATCACGTCCCATGTTTGTCTTCTTGTGTTGTATTTCTGCCAGGTGAAACTCTCAGGTTTGGTGTGTGGGTCAGTACAGGAGCAGGGCAGCAGTACTGAGTCTCCTGTGTATGCAGTGATGTAGTCTGTCTTCTGATTCTCTGCCAAACTGCAGCCTGCAGAAACACACAGGATAAAGGCCTTCACTATTAAACATGGCTGCACATGTACATTTAAAATGGTTATTATTACATATGACATAATTAATTATTATTAAATATGACATAATTAATTATTATTAAATATGACATAATTAATTATTATTATATATCACATACTCCATTATTATTATATATCACATACTTAATTATTATATATGACATACTTAATTGCTCCAGGTCCAGTCACCTGATGGTACTGATGGTACCAGCCAACTGATGATGGTACTGGAAATCACTAAGAGATTTCCCAATAGATGATGGTATGATGGATGCATGACCATCAAGTTATAAGATGTAAATGTCTGATTATACTGATTATAGATTGTCTCTCTCCCTCCCCTCCCTCTCTCGGCCTCCCTCCATCCATCCCTCCCTCCCTCTCCCTCGTTCCCTCTCTCCCTGCTCCCTCCATTCCTCACCCACTCACTCTCTCCCTCATTCCCTCTCTCACTCCCTTGCTCACTCAATCTCGCTGCCTCCCTCCCTCCTTCCTTCTATCCCTCTCCCCTCCCTCTAAAGTTATTACCACTAAAGTTACTATAACAACTAAAGTTACTATAACCACTAACATTACCACTAAAGTTACTAATAACATGTGACTAATCTTGTTTGAAGCTTCAAACATCACAGATACACAGGATGAGGTTGAGACTGTTTCATAAGTTTGGCACTGTCCTATAACTTGGAAGCTTTATCTTTTTACTAAAAAATTGGAAATGTGCAAATTATAGAAGCCAAAAGGGATAGGAAATGTTTCATAACGTCACCCTGTTTTCTGACGGTATAGTTTTGTACTACGTTTTCACATAAAAAGGGAAACAATGATTTTAAATAAATTATTGCAGAATTTAATTACTAAACATCATTACTGATCATCATTTTTTTAATGAAATATGAAGGCGGTGGAGTGTTGTATTGTGCAGCTTTGAATCTGTGGCTGCTATAATTTCTAAGAACCACCAGGTGTCGCTGTTTTGTCACCAGCTTTCAATGCTCCAAAGCTTCGAGTCCTTTAGCAGTACAATAAGGAAGAACCTCAAACGCTTCACAGGACTTCGTCTGCACATCATTTCCAAAAAGGAAGTAAAAACACATCTGCAGATAAAAACACACCTGCATTCCACAACACACTACACACAGCTACAGCAGTAACGTTGCTACACATCTTATACACTCTACAAAACTACAATGTACTGAACACTGAAAACCCCCCCCAGACTGTAAGAATCACCACACAACTATGACCTGGAACTCTACAACTCTCTCAGTAGAACTCCACTGAAATTCTCCACCCACTAATATCCACAGTAGAGGGGAAGTGTGTTCAAGTGCAAAATAAATTATTCCTCCACTTCTTTCTCTCTCACATACAGAAACTCACACACATACAAACTAAATATAACAGTGAAACTGTCTTTCTAGTGTCATCACTTCCTCCTGAGCTTCCCAGTGTTCAGTCCCCATCCTCAGTAAAGTGATCCTGCAGTAAGAAGTAGTGCTACACAGTGATCCCCCTCAGCACTGTTTGGACACATCATTTCACTCCTGCACTTAGTGATCAGAGGACCAAACTGAATGTGTAGCTTAGCAAATATTAGACAGATCAGACAGGAAGAGCTCTAGACTACATGCTGATCAAAATAAACATTGATCATTTAATCAGGTAAACATGAGCATTGTCTGATAACATTCATATTATTCATAAAGTACAGGTGGAATGCAGCAGTCTATGATCATGTTGTAGTTTTCATACTATTAAGAAAAAATTACTTAACAGAAGTTTTGAAATCCACCCACTGACACAGAACCACTAAAGGAGTCACCAAAGTAAAGACCGCTTTGGATGTAGACAGTACAATGTCATCACAACCCAACAGTTATCACAGGAAGTAGAAACATTTTCTCACCTTTTCTGTTACTTTGTTCTTTTTGTTGTTAAAGCTGTCAAAAGCTGTTTAACAACTGTTTGATGATGGTGGATATCTATAAAGTAACTAATTGAGGCTGTAGGCTAGTGTGCACTGCACTGTAACAACAACAAAATAAAATAAAAACTGCAAAAAGACAAACCCCCTAAAAAGCATAAATAGCAATAAATAAATGTATAAATATAAGAACTGAGAACAGCAATAGAGAGAGTGGGCTTCCTTGCCTAGTACCTCTATGCAAATTTTGTGATGGTATTACATTAGTACTGACTGTGGCCTTAGGTGTGGTTTTAAAGATTTTACACAATGTGAGGAGAAAAACTTCAGGTTTTCTTTACTGAAGGCCTTCTCTGCATAGCTGTTTCTAATATGTGGAGTGAGGTGTAACGTATTTGTCACGGTTGTCCGGGCAGCCAGCGGGAGGGACACGCCCACTCCTGCTAGGGATCACACTAAACACCTGCCTCATTCCCAGTCTCCTGCCTACTAATCACCTTCACCTGTTCCTTGTTCGTTCTCTCTATTTAAACTCACAGGTCAAGAGAGAGTGCAGCACATTAGTGGCCCGTCGGACTACTTGCTCCCAACGTGTACATCGCTACAAGGACTATTGGAACAGAGAAGTGTTTGTCGTTAGTAGTGGTATCGTCAAACATTGACAATGGAAAATAAAGAGCACTTTGGTGCAACCTTGCCTAGCGCTTCCTCTGAACTGCCACCGTCACCGTATTAGGTTAAGTAGTCTACCATGTTAATAGTTGAGTGTCTCCTTTGATGAAACCAGTTTGATCAGTGATGGAATAATATGTTCTAATCTAATGGCTAATGCTTTGCTAAAATTTTTTTTTTTCCATTTTTTATTTTAATGTTTCCAAGAGATGATATAGTTTTACTTAGAGATGGGGTTTGTACTTAGAGATGTAGATTTCATTAAAAGGACCAAATAAGAACGGACTTTAGTAAAATATTTTCAGAGTTGTAGACCAATACCACAGACCAAACATCTTTCATCTCCAAGGCAGCCTGACTGCTGTCCAAGGTGCTGAAACCGCACCCTTCAGCCAAGTTCAGAACCTGTGCTGTACACAGCTGCCCTGTATATGGCTGCCCAGTGGGACCCAGACAGAAGCCCCTGGTGCTTCCTCAGCTGTAGCTGTAGCCACTCACCTTCCCATCTCACCAAATACACCAAAAGTTCTTTAGAGGGCGCATATCCTACATTTTTCCTTTATTTTATACTTTGCTTTGGTGTCCTCTTACAATGTTTTTGTGGCTTTATCTTCCAAAAACAGTCATCATTCACTTTGACACAACAATTTTCCATCCTCTCTTTATCCCTTGGAAATAAACAGGCGGTTTCTGTTGCTGTGCCTTTAAGATGTAAGATAAATGAGCTCTGTTCTGATTGGCTGCCCTGTATTGTGCTTAATTTAAAAAGCACTAAGAGCTGAAATATGTCTGAGAACTGCAATGTAGGTGTTAGCGGTTAAACTGCTGTAGGCCAAAGAGGCAGAGATAAGTAAATGAGCTGGTTCTCATGACATCAGAGAAACAGTGATTTCAAAACAGGCTATTTTTACAGATTATATTCCATATATAGACTGTAAGGAATGGGAGAGTAAACAATGTGTTTTGAAAATGTAACAATATTTACATATTACTTAAAAATTATTTATTTCAATAAAGTGAGTGACATTCAGTTTTCCATGGTAGGGGCCCTTTAAGGACATGGGCCCAGATATGACTTTGGCAAAACCAATAAGCAGAGTCAGTCTGCACTGTTTGTATTTGGTATCTTTTGTGGTGCTGTGGTTGTTAAGGTGCAGTTCCATCTCTGAATCAGCATCTCACCTACTTCCCCTTCAGTCTTGTTGCTACACTTGTATTCCACATTATGTTTGAGTTACTGTTTCTTTTCAAGAACACAGAAGGTAAACACATGTGCTACAGTTTACAAACTTGATGCAAATTCCTGAACGCTATACAAATTCAGAAAACACTTTATTCAAAATGACATGTGTGCTATATTTTGGAAATGCGAGGCAACTTCCGAAAACAGTTCCATTGTGTTGTGACTGAGTTTGCAGCATTACTGAAGTTGCACTGCATTTTGGAACTGTAGCACACACGTTTCCATTCTAATGAATTTGCTTTTTTTAATTTTTGCATTTTCTGCACAGTGGGTCTTCACACCCACCGTAGAGCTGGACCTGGATACCTCACTTGTCTTGCCAAATGTATTTATCCAACCCTAGTCCAACTTTTTATCCTGTAGGTAGTGAGTTCTGCCCCTCCTCAGGTCTCCATGGTAAGACAGAGTAGTATCATCTTGGATATGATGAGTATGTCAGAATTCATGAGATCAGAACTCACTGTAGCCTCTCCCTGGAACCCACCCCCACGCCCGAGTTAGTGAAACACACAAAGGCACCAAACAAATACATCATACACCACATGTAAAGGACTGTACCACATATACAATCAACCACAATGAGGTGTGACCTCTGTCACAGACAGCTGGATACATAAGTGGGTAGTGAACATGAGCTGCATCATATACAGAATGAACAAGTGAGGAAAAAATACCACTAACAGAAACAGTGTGTGTGTGTGTGTGTGTATGTGTGTGTGTGTATGTGTGTGTGTGTGTGTGTGTGTGTGTGTGTGTGTGTGTGTGTGTGTGTGTGTGTGTGTGTGTGTGTGTGTGCAGCAGCATGGGCTGTCCAAGCCTCCTGACCAATTGATGAACAAATGAGGAATAAATAACACAGAAATAAACAAGTGAGCATATTTCACACATAGCACCCAGTGCACCCAGATTAGCAATACATATGTGAGGAGGAAGCGGTGCATGCTGGGAATTCTCACATCTGTAAACTGGTAGCCATGACTATGGTGACATCAGAATAATTTAGGAATAAATAAGAAAACAGTCTGTAAACTGGAGTCATTGGAATTTATGCTGCCAGAGTCAGTTAATGATTGACTGATTAAACCATGAAGTTCAGAGCTGAATCTCTGTCACTGATGAGGATTTGGAGACTGTTTGACAGTCTTCATGGGTGAGTGAAAGAAGTAAACATGTCGTTCACACAACACTAAGAGGAACAGCACAGCAGAATTTTAAGCTCACGGACCCAAAAAGGAAGCAATCGCATATGCATGTCTGTGTGTGTGTGTGTGTGTGTGTGTGTGTGTGTGTGTGTGTGTGTGTGTTATTTATGTATTGCTAAACTGCACCAAGGAGGAAGAAGTGCATGCTAGGAAACTGTACTGTCTTTATGGTTTTATTTTTTTCTTATTTGTTCATTTTTTATTTGTAAATTTTTCTAAGCCTCTATAAGATAAGAGGAACAACATAGGAGAACTTGAAGCCCAAACACCAAACAAGAAGAGAGATAGAGAGAGAGAGTGTGTGTGTGTGTGTGTGTGTGTGTGTGTGTGTGTGTGTGTGTATGAGAGAGAGAGAGAGAAAGAGACAGAGAGAGAGAGAGCAGGGTAGGGCGAGGAGGGGGGTGTTTTTGCATCTACAAGTATCACTTTGAATGTACATTTACTGTGTGTGTAAAATTGTCTTTCTCCAAGTCCTTCAGATGTGGGTCTGGCCATCCTGCAGCAGCTGTGCATGTTTTTGTGTGTGTGTGAGCGTGTGTGTGCGTGTGTATGTGCGTGAGAGAGAGTGTTAGTTAATTAGTTATGTATTGGTAAATTGTTAAACAGTGCTACAAGTTTGCTAGGAGGAAGAGGTGCTTGCTGGGAAACTGTACTGTCATTGTGATATTACAGCTTTTTGCAAGACACAAAAACGGGGACATGTGACACAATAATTGAAACCACTAACTCATGTAGCCCATCTCCTGACCTGTTATACTAAACCAAAAGCACCTTCCCTGATTTACACTCATTTTGTATTTCTAAAACACATTTTTTCAATACACTAAACACAATTCTCTATATTGGACACATCATTCAACAGAAATATGTGTGTTTCTTATAGAAAACCCTCAAATGCAAATGATACAGCCATTGATCAATTAACCAAACCCAGTACTCATAGGTGAAGACAATTATGACTAATTTGTACATGGAGCACTATACTATTTGTAGAGCCTGAGCACTATAAAGAGGCCACAGGCTCGATGTCTTGGTTGGATATCAATGGAGGCCAATATTTGAAAGAGAAGATGAGAACGAGGAAGAGCAACCATCACAGATGAGCTTTGGGCCACTTTGGTTGACCATATGGTTAAGCATGTGCTGTGTTTCAGGAAAGCTGAGTTGGGGTCCAGCCTAATCTGAGTTACTACACTGTACGAAGTGTCAGGAAGTACTATAGTCAGTGTCCCTGAGCAACATGGGGGTAAACCATATAAATCCAGCTGTCTGGATGAAACCCTCTGGGAAGTCCTGATAGCTGAGACCTCCTGATTGAATTGGATTTATTCAGTACCAGTCCAGCTCTTGAACCCGCAGGTAGTGAGCTCTGCCCTTCCTCTGGTCTCCATGGTAATATAGAGTAGTACTGTCTTGTTTGACTGCTAGCTCAATAAGGGATATGATGGGCATGTCAAAATTCATGAGATCAGAATCCTCTGTAGTCTCTCCCCCAAACCCACCCACACTCAGGAAAACACACAGAAGCACCAAACACATACACCATACACCACATGTAAAGGACTGTACCACATATACAATCAACTACAATGAGGTGTGACCTCTGTCACAGGCAGCTGGATACAGAAGTGGGTAGTGGACAAGAGCTGCATTGTACACAGAATGAACAAGTGAGGAAAAAATAACACAAAGATAAATAAACAAGTGAGCACATTTCACATACCACACCATAATAAAAAAGTTATTTTTATAAATGTACAGATTTATAGAGCAAAATAATCCTTGTAAGGGTCACAACTCTCTAGTACTCTTCTTGTTTCTCAATTTTGTCAGTCCTACTAATGTCCCTACAATTCCTACCTTATGCTGGTCTTAAGTAACTAATTAGCAATTAGTAAGTAATTAGCACCGGTTCTTCTCTACCGGACCGAACCACAGCGCAGACTTCAGTGCCGCTTAACGGGTCAGGTCGACGAAGAATCAAATTTACTTTATTTTCCCTTAACCCGGGTGGACAAGACATGTTTGGAGTCCATATTTTGCTCCTTTAGAACAAAAAGCTGCTAACATTGCTAACAAACACTGGAAGCCAACAGCAACGATAGCTAATAGGATTTGTAAATAAGTCAGATATCGAGCTACATGTCCTCAAACTTCATCCAGGTCACTTACCGGTGACGTGTTTCTTCACTTGTCTAGTTCACAGTGAGTTATACGACACACCGACTAGTCTGGGAGACATTTATTAACACTTGGATGTGGTTTGACCGACTTGAGAGAAGTTTGTGGGCATGTATTTACGAAGGCTATATTTGAGCTGCTGTTCACTTCCAGTGTTTGCTAGCAACGTTAGCATTTAACAGCTTTTGTTCTAAACTAAAGAGGCAAAATTTGGACTTTAAACATTTTTTGGTAGATAGACAGAATCTGGGGTAAGTGGTGAGCTGCTGCTCTCTGCTGCTCCCAGATATAAATACCTTTGTGTAAATGAATGTATGAGGATAACATCACCTGTAGAGAGAAGGTAACACTCACCATCAGCAGCGTGGAGCACAAGGAGCAGATAAACACACACCTGCATTCTTACTGAATTACACACACTGCACACAGCTACAGCAGGACTGCTGATACACACCGTACACACACTTCAATATAGTCTATTAAATGATTTCACAAGAACACTTATAGTGGAGAGGAAGTGTATTCAGATGAAACTCTGACAAACTAACCACAACACACACACACACACCAAATATAGAGATGCGAGTAGGTTTTGTAACTTGTCATGTGGTACGTCCTCTTTCTTCCTTATCATTCAGTGATCTATCAGATATTCTCACATTGTCAGTGAGGACGGTCTCATTCTTAGTTAAGTGGCTCCGTCCTTTGTCATAGAGACACGTTGTAGAAGCTCAGGGGGTGAGACCCCACATAACCTCCCTCACTGCTGTTTGGTCAGTTCATTTCACTATGACACCCAAAGTACTTCAGAGGCTTATTAATGAAAATAGTATAAGTAGAATGATAGTAGCCGTGTGATCTGGCTTGAAGTGGTCCAGGAGAGAATAAAAGTCTTTCAGATTGCCCACACCAGTGTGTGTCACTCCATGTTAACTCCACGCATTGCGGTTACCCCGTAGCACCTGTTCCTTGTTCTATAAATGTACAATTTAATGCAATTCAGCATTAAAAGAGAATTTCACACTCACCTTTAGTGAAGAGAAGACACAAACTCAGCAGCATTGTCACTATGGAAACCCCAGCACACACTGACAACTCTACACCCAGAACTTCACTACCACTGTGGACACACACTGACTCCAGAGATCAGTCCAGAACTCTCTCAGCAGTACTTCACTGAAGTCCACAAGGATGTCACTACAGTAATTTAGTGTCTTGTGAGTCCTGAGAACACCTGAGGTCTGTTTTTTCATTGTGTAGTTTCACAGAGCCCACAGGGCCCCTGGTGTCTGTTAACCAGACATGCATGTTGTGGTTTCAGTGTGGGGGTGTCTGTGGGGGAAGAAAGAGGAGGATTGAGAAACCACCTGAAGGCTGAAAAAGCCTCCTTGTTGACAACTTGCCGTTAAAGCAGCCATGTAACACAGCCAGTCTACTGGTGGACAAAATCTGCTTACACTTAATACTAAAAACTGCTGGTTAAAACTACAAGAACCAAAAAACCACAAGAACCAAAACCACAACTAATAACTCGCTCAGACCACGTGTTTTTCTTTTTAAAAATAGCTCAGCTAGGACAGAGGTTCTAAATCCAGTCATTGTGGCCCCCAGAAACATCATTATTTATCATGTTCCTGTGCCTCATACACCTTCACTTGGGCCCAATTACATTTCACCCCTTGACCCTACCACTTAGCCCTGGCCCTCCATATGCGGTGTTCATGAAGAGGGGTTGGGTGTCTGATAGAGGGCTAGGGTGAGGTCTTAGGGCTTAATGGCCTTACAGAGGGTTTTCAGAGTCACACTCCAAATTGAGTGTTAGGAGAAATTTCTCAGAATCCCTTCTGAATAATTGATAAAATGGATGCAGAAGCAAGGGGGAAGATTTCAACCACTAGCCTTTGTAACTCAATCCCAAGGGGCAAGATAACACCTTAAAACAAGGGGTAGGGGGGAAAAAAATGAGAGGAGATTGGGCCTTGGTAAAAATCTAAGCACTAAATCTAAGAATAAAATGGTTTAAAACATATCACTTTTAATATGCATGGTTTTACCTAATCCTAGAGATATATAATAAAGTTAAGTGTAACGTGTGTCGGCCCGAGTGCCGCAGGGCGCAAGGCAGGATGCACAGATTTCCTCGACAGGGACAAACATTTAATAACATAAACGACCGTGGCACTCACGTATTACAAACGATAAACATGAACAAGAACTCATTGACGTTAAACGAACACAATACACAAGGATACATCTAACAAACACGTTACATTTAGACATTACGTCTACAATGACCAACGACACTGCACACCCTGACGTGAGTTTAAATACACACAGACAAAACGAAGTACAGGTGTGTGCAGGCGTGGCCACAAATGAAAGTCCTCCTACTGCACGTCGCTACTTTCATCTACTATTCATCGAGCCCTCCGGCGGAGCTCACAAATATTTCACCTCGTACAACCGGCAACGTCTACAGCAACGTATACAGAGGTCACTGTGGCTTATAACATACATCTAAATAATTCTAGGCCTATTCACGCTGTTCAACCACACTAACCTGTAGGCCACCATCTCCACATAAGTACATTTTTAAAAGCATGTTTATTAATCACATTTATACTAGAATAATTGGATCAGTTTTCTTTTCTAAGATGACTCGGATGACGGGGATCAGGAGTTGAGTCTCTTTGACTGGGAGGCTGATTTAAGAGCGCCTCCCTCCTCATGTGAGTGGTCGGATAAAGAATTCTAACTAATTATTGAAAATATTCCATATTTTTCCTGCTCAATTCCTAAAGCTGTTATCAAATGTGTTTAGTCAGCAGTGACACGTCGTACCAGGATTAGACACTTCTACATATGAGATACACAAATGCAATGAGTAGATACTTTGGTTTAACCCTGACAACTTTCCAATTTTCCCATGTCATTCATCTTGTAGACTATACTTGATTCTAAAGTAATATTCCAGTGGGTTCTGCCATCATTAAAGAACTCACGATGCCAAGACAAGTTTAGTCAATCATCTAGTTTGGGTCAAAGCAAATATATGGTTTAGTATAGTTTGGTGCAGGTGCAAAACTGCTGTCCTGCTATCTAAGTCATGCAGTATACTCTCATATTTATGAGTCCGAATACAACGTATAATGTGTGATAATGGACAAAAACCTTGTGTGATAAAACTTATAGAGTAAGCACATTGGTTAGAGATCAGAGAAAAAATAAATAAATGAAAACTTTGTGATGTTTTCTGAAAAGTTTGCTTATTGCTCTGTTTGAGTACATCTGGCAAATAAGATGTGAAGAGCTGTCGGGTAGAGGTGTCTGTGTGTGTGTGTGAGAGAGAGAGAGAGAGAGAGAGAGAGAGAGAGAGAGAGTGAGTGAGAGAGAGTTATTGACCTGGCAGCGGAGCAGAGCAGACATTAAAGAGTGGGTGGTACGTATTCATTTAAGATGATTAAAACGAGGGGGGGGGGATGATTGACAGCTGTCAAATAAATCAATCAAATCTAGCAATAAATAATTTTGATGGGTAGTAAACACCATCTCTCTCTCCTGGATGTAAATGGATGTCTTGTCCCAAGTGTCTACTTCAATTTGAATCCTGAATGATCACTGGGCTATATATATACAATTTCAGATACCTAGTGTTAATTATCTGGAGTTTTCCTTTAGTCCACAAAAGGTTTAAAATAAAGGGATTTATTCCCTCTTTTTGAACATTGTTCATCGTGTAACATTGCCGTATGAATATGTAAATTCCTAAATTCTAGGAAAGTGGCATGATTGGCAAATGTTTCATCAAATAGAGGAGGCTTAGATGAAAACGTAGACCCCTCGGTTGCCTTATTTAGTCTTGCCTTTAATGTTTAAAGGTCTGCGTACTGTGTACTGTCAGAGCTTCAGTGTTGTTAGCAGATAGCATAGCACATGGGTTTGACGCTGTTTGGCGAAACGCGTACAACGATAAGAATGATTTGATCGCCAATACTTTTGGACATCATGGAAAGGAAGAGGCTTATTTTAGCCGTATGAATATGTAAATTCCTAAATTCTAGGAAAGCGGCATGATTGGCAGATGTTTCATCAAATAGAGGAGGCTGTAGAATCATAGCACGAATTTAAAATGTAACACATACAGGTTCATTTAAGCACAACTATTACATTAGAAAATAGTCAATGCATGGATTTTCATAACAAAGAGAGGTGTATATGTCACATCTTGTATGGTTACTTCTTCTGGGTCTAGTCTTTAATTCAGTTTTTACATTTTTAAAGATGTAATAGATCACTGTTGAAGTGTTTGTCATTTAGTTCAAACAAAATCTGAGGAAAACAATTATTTTTATCTCCAGAATATCAGTCATATTACAGTGCATGTACTTACTATACCCATCCTGTCAGCAGTAGACTGTTGGGATTCAGTTCATTCATTTTATACCCTGTTTGGTGTAATCTGAGGTCAGTCCTTTAAACATTAACCACTGAGGGGCTGTTTCAAATAGAGCAGGAACATTGCAGGGCTTTTATCCTTTAATTAACATTGCTGATGCCAAAACACTGTACTGTGGCCTCGTTAGCTCTGGTATTGATTCCTGAGAGGTTATGTAAACTATGTGAGCTATGTAAACAATCTGAGTACATAAATGCTGTTCTATTGATCAGAGATATTCTATATAATATTTATGTCTTATTTTCATATTAGCTTTGAACTTGTACTTAGTACTTTCAGAGCTCTTTGTATTCTCAGTGCCACTGAACTCTCTGAGAACCTTCACATGGCTTGAACGATTCTTTGCCATTGCAGCAAGTTTTGAAAGCTTTTTGAAAGCGCACATTTGGCCACACAGCACGTTTCAGTCTCAGGTGTATGCATTTTTATTTTAGTTATTTACCTCATATTTCAATTTAAGCCTGTATCATCAGCTCTCCTGTCATCATTTACCATCAGTATGAGCTGCAAACTCTGTTTCTGAGCCTTTATGTGGTTTAAATGCCCAGACCTACTGTAGTGTGAGCTGATGGTGTAACATTTATTTGCTTTTACAAAGAAAAAACGCATATAATTATATATTAAGACAAGATTTTCTGTTTTATTAACTCCAAGCATCTTTCACTGCTTAATGCTGGTTATTGTTTTTCTTCTTGAATAAAGTGCATAGATCTTGCTGCATTTCTAGAATCATGCAAGGCAGATGCATGACGCACCGAAGTCTCCACTGAGTCACCAATGTAAAGAGAAAGATCGAGACTCTACGGATCCACCTCGTTTGACACGAGGAATTCCTGCTATGCCCAACGTAACTTAGCGTGTGAAACATACATAAGATTGGAGTGACAATAGTAAGACATCTTAAATGACATCACATTAATATTAATCCAAATGGCGTGGAAAGAGAGATATCTTTTACAAGGGGTTGGTTGTCGGCATGTATTTTTTTTACTGCATCTCCTCACATCCCTCCTCTAATCAAGCCCTTAATACAGTTCTGGATTTCAAAATGTGACTAAACGTGCGTAACTCGTGGAAGGTGGAGGGCGAACACACGTGCGTAGTACCATCGTCTCTGACATGCGAGTGAGCGGAATCAAAAACAGGAGAAAACAAACTATAGACAGAACAGTGAAAAGGAACAAGTTTAATAAACACCAGGAGAACACAATAGGAAAACCAAAAGGAAAACCACACAACACTATCGTATATGAAAACGAAAAAAGAAACATAAACATAAACGAAGCAACGGGACAACACCTGATGCGAAAAAAGAACTAAGACTGGAGAATATGAATAGAGAAAGCAACGTAGACGAGAGAACAGAATAAAACACACAGAGAGAGAGAGAGAGAGAGAGAGAGAGAGAGAGAGAGAGAGAGAGAGAGAGAGAGACAATAGTGTGAAAACACGGAGGTGGTTAGGTAGCCATGGAAACGGGCGGCGCTCCGGTCTGTGAGCATGACATGCCAACCCATTATGTTTTACTGCCCCTCAAAGAAAGCAATCTAGATCTGGAGCTGTTGAAGTATATTGTTCATTTTATTCTAAAAGGAGAACAGCATTGTGCACGCAGTGAAGTTTGATTTTCAGTTCAGTTCCAGCTCACATGGAATTAAACCCCTTATATGTTTTATTTAGCACATTATTCTATTGGTAAGGTTATGAAGCTTGTCCCTGCAGTGCCTGGCATGCCAGTATTACTGAGATTTCTTATGATCATGTTCTTTGCTAACCTACATACAAAGAGCCAAATGTTCAAATGTTGTGTCCAGTGTTCATTTGATCCTAAAGTTAGCTGAAGAGTATTTGTACTTTTTCTGCTATCTTAACAAGATCAGGCAAGCAGACTTAAGCTTGTGAGATTTTTTATTGACTTAGTAGATTTGGTTTGGCACAAGTTCAGGACATGAGCTGAATAAACTGTTTTGTAAACTCTGATAGAATAAGAGGTCTGAGAGTTGGTACCAACTTTTGTGGAAAGTCCTTCACGGTCAGCCAGCATACATGAAGAGCAAAGAAACTGGAAGCTTGTGTCATTACATTTGTCTCCTTGCCATGTCTGTTTTGTACATTTTCCAGTTCCACAGGATTCAGTGAGATGTGTATGAAATGATTGATTAAGAATTCGAGCAGGAATGCTAATGTTAGATGTGACTCTAATTTACATATTACAGACCTCCCAGTGGAGCTGACGAGTGCCTGATGGAGCTGATGTCTACCTGGTGGAGTTAAATTCTGCCTGGTGGAGTTATGGTGTACCTGGTGAATTTTATGTAGAATGTAACATATAGAATAAGAACTCTGAGTTGTGTTAATTGTGTAACATTGACTTAAACATTTTGAGATGTTGAGAGAGACACCTTGAGAGAAACGTTAGCACTGAATATATGTTTAGCACACAATCTTTAGTAAATCCTTCATACAAAACTGGAAACTGAACAGCAACCTCAACAAAAAAAGAACTAAGATTTACTAAATGGCTCCGTTTGTGTTTGTCTATGGTGCTGAAACTAACTCTGTAATTTCAGCACCATGGGCAGCAGGCAGGCTGTCTAGGACTTCAGAACTATCTCAGAAGTGCTTTGCTTTACTTAATAATGCCTTTGTGCATAAGGCACTCAGTCTCTCTTACAGAGTAACTGTAAGGAGAGTGAGCCCTCTGAGTGAGCCCATGGCCATATACACTTTCTTTAGTTCCTCTACACCCTTGTGGTTTCCCTGACCCCAAGTGCTCCTTTCCTGGACAACAGCCAACTCATTCTTTCCATCACATTTGACAGCTGTAATCACGCACATGGTTCCTGTTATTCAGCTCTTGTGTTCTGTCCTCTCAGAGCAAGAGACACACTAAAGTTTAGCAATTATAAAACTCAGACAGATGGATAAAGGGTTCAGGAAAGTGAGAACAGGTTTGTGCTGTGTCAACACTGGGCACAGTGGACTTAAATAAAACGTTGAAATATCTTCTGCCCGAGCTGTGACTGATTTCCAGAGCTGCACCACAACCATGAATACAGATGCATGCGTTCTTTCACAGGTGAAGAATGTACAAAAAAGGGAGGAAGTGCCAGTTTCTGTCTGAAGAGTCAGACAAAGCAAACAAAGAGAAACTAAGAATGGGCACAGAAGACAATGAAAGAAACTCAACGTAACAATAACTGTTGCAGCACTTAAAAAAGGGGGTTTAAAAGGAAAGAAAGAAAGACATAACGACACAGGTGGCACAGTGACTGAGACGGAGCACACGCGACCTGTGCGTGGCATGGCACAACAGCAAAACACAAAGATCCTTTAAACAAAAGACACAATATAAACAAAAGCCACGTGGTAGCTGCCACCGTAGCCAGACGGAGGGCACCGTTACAGTCCCCCCCACAAAAGACACGCCTCCCAGTGGTCATGGACACAGACTCGGGAGGTGGAGCAGGGAAACACGGCCACACCAGCACAGTTCACTGAACAGTGCATGGCCACACCATCCTGTGGGAGGGATGCAGCAGAGCCCAGGCACAATAAACACAGCACCACCTAGAGCCTGGAGCATGTTAAACACCACATCACCCAGGGGCAGAGCATGGTAAACATCGCTCCACCAGGGCGTAGGGCACAATAAACACAGTGCCATGTAGGCCCAGGGCACAGTGAGTCCTCAAGATGACACTGTTTGAATTTAGTCCTTGATTATAGACATTTAGTCAATAGTCTACAGACATTTTAGGTCATTTTAGCTTTCACTTTAATTGGACAGTCCAGTCTTTTGCTGTAGATGTTTAGACGACAGTCTATATAACATCAGTTTGTTTCAAGTGCTAATAAAATTTCACTAGTCCAGTTGATACATGTACATATTTAAGAGTCAGGTAACATGTAAGACATGATCAGGTGTTGTACTGTTTACCAATTATGAGTTATGACATTAATTTTATTTTATAATTCCCTTTGGATCCATATATAAAACATTAAATAGATGCATTTGTTTTTGTCTACAAACTCACAGACCCTGTGCCCCAGGTCGTCTTTCTGTTTCTAGTAAAGTGGGTTGTGAGTATATAAAAGTGTGTGGGTTATTTATAATCCATGCTGTAGCATTAGATATGATCTGAAAACGTATTGTAAAATTTGATAAATTTGATAAATTCGATAAGTCTGCCAGTTATTTTTATCAGGTGGATTTTATAGTTTTATAGTTTATATATATATATATATATATATATATATCACACAGATATCTATGCACTAAGACAAATAATCAAATAATCAGAGTAAGTAATCATTACGTGGTGACAGAGTAAATGTTACTTTAACCAAATAAATCTTGGTGGTAACAGTACAGTGCAATTTTTATTAGTGTAATGGATCATTATGCCTTTGTAGGGGGATTAGTCACTGCATTTACTCACTCCTACTCATAATTAAGAGAATAGAGTCAGAATGTAGGAGAATCAACAGACTTCTTATGAGTTTACAAGTAGATAAAATTCAAACCAACAATTAAGTTACAATCCAGTAAAAACTGCAATTTAACGTTTGACCACTAGGTGGACCCATGCTACAAATTTTACATAAATCATATGGCAACACTAGGACTATATAAATGACACATTTCTTATTAAGACTGATTTATAAAAAGAAAAATGTCAAATTTTCCTTCTACAAGAATGTATTTTTTTTTATTTACATAATTCACACCTTTAACCTCAGCATTATTACATGGACCAAGAAAAGTCTTTTGATATGCAGAAGTTGAACGCAACAGTACATTTGTGGTGTGAGTAGAGTTCACATCTCTAGTGGTGGAGTGACATTCTTATAGAGTGAAGACCATCTTTTGACCAGCAAACACATCTCTCCTGCAAACTAATTACCCATCAAATTTGAAATGGAAACACACTACTCAAGCTGAAAATGTGCAATTAAAATTCACCCTGACTTATGTTTCATGCACTGTATTGTGGGTAAAAATAGTGCTCTGAAATTAAATGCTCCTTTAAACAACTGTTCACACTTTTTTTAATGTCTCAGGTAGCCAGTTCTGTGGCTGCTGTAATTCCACCTGCTATTTTCTTTAATAATCATTTGAAGTACTTTGGGTGTCATAGTGAAATGAACTGACCAAACAGCAGTGAGGGAGGTTATGTTGGGTCTCACCCCCTGAGCTTCTACATCGTGTCTCTATGACAAAGGACGGAGCCACTTAACTAAGAATGAGACCGTCCTCACTGACAATGTGAGAATATCTGATAGATCACTGACTGATAAGGAAGATAGAGGACATACCACACGACAACTTACAAAACCTCCCGCATCTCTATATTTGGTGTGTGTGTTGTGTTGAGGTTAGTTTGTCAGAACTTCATTTGAATATACTTTCTCTCCACTGTAAGTCTAGTTGTCAGATCATTCAGTAGACTGTATTGAAGAGTGTGTGTACGGTGTGTATCAGAAGTCCTGCTGTAGCTGTGTGTAGTGTGTTTGGAACTCAGTAAGAATGCAGGTGTGTGTTTATCTGCTTCTTGTGCTCCATGCTGCTGATGCTGAGTGTGACTTTCTCTCTAGTTCTGTAGATGATCAAATATCTACTCAGCAGCTACTTTATAAGTAACACATGGCCTTATTAAATATATTTATTTATTTCGTTCCATTGGGGGTGTCAGTGATGACCTCTCAACCCTGGCCTAGTAGCAGAGGCCTGACACATGTGGCCTCAGACTCTGTTCTGCTGACACTGTTTTCATATTTGTGTTACATACCGCTCTAGCTCTGACTCTTCCCTCTGTGTGTGTGTGTCAGAAGGTCCTGCGTTCAGTCTCCACCACTGCCAAGTTGCCATTGTTGGGCACTTCAGCAAGACCCTTAGCCCTCATTTGCTCAAGTTGTACTCAGTCATAAGTATAAGTTGCTTTAGATAAAAGTGTCACATAAATGTAAAACTCACTGTGTAGATTTTGCATGAATTCATAGTGCTTATTTGCTCCTGTGAACTTGAATATTCAGCCTGGTGACAAACTGCATGCTTGAACAAGTCAGAATACCACAGACCAAAGGAGGGAGGGAGGACAAATTTGAACAAGTGAAAGTAGGAAGAGGGAAGTGTGTGTGAGCTGAAGTGTTTGTCTCGGTTTCAGTTCTCATGTGTTCACTCACTCACTCACGCCACAGTCCTAAAAACAGTGTGTGTAGGTATGACAGGCTTCGTTGAGGAGCAGTCAGATAGTTCTTCATGTAGTCAGTGATGTCTCCTGCTGCAGGGACATCACACGTACAGTAAGACAGTCACAGATCAGCACTAAAGAGGATAGAGGACAGCACACGACATACACATGCGTACAACAGATGAGTGTGTGTGGGGGTACTCAAGGCAAATATACACATGCACTGCAGACCTGTGTGTGTGTGTGTGTGTGTGTGTGTGTGTGTGTGTGTGTGTGTGTGTGTGTGTGTGTGTGTGTAGACGTATGTGGACATGTGTGACTGGGTGCACAAAGAATAATTCAGGTTGTATATTAACCAGTAAAACAAAATAACAAAATAAAAGCACAGGACAGATGTAGAGTGTAAAGGTTTATGAGCCATGGAAAAGCCCGTTGCTGTGGAGTATGTATGTTTACATGTGAATGTGAGGTGATTAATGGCGGCAGACGTGTGATATCTCTTTAGCCACTTTGTATCTAGTATTATTTGTGTGTCTTTCAGATGTTTTCATGATGCAGTCACATGGTCAGTGTGGGTGTTTGTACCACAAAACATCGTGGAAGAGAACAGGAAATGACAGCAAGAGTTCTCAGCAGTCAGAGGATGACGTAGCACCATGTGTGTTTGGGGAAGTTTAAAAAGAACTGCTAATCATAAAATGAAAAGAAGAAATAAGAGCTCTGGCCAAGTTCATTTGTTCTCAGTTCCTCTCTGCTGGGTGGACATTAGGGTCAGGTGGACTGAAGTACTGCTGAGAGACTGCTGGAGTCAGTGTGTGTCCACAGTGGTAGTGGAGTTCTGGGTGTAGAGTTGTCAGTGTGTGCTGGGAGGTCAGTGGTGTTTCCATAGTGACAATGCTGCTGAGTTTGTGTCTTTTCTTCACTGTGCTTCATCTCACTGTGCTTCAGCTGGGTATTGTTGACTCTCCAGGAGATCTGTGTACTCATATCACACCTGAATGAGGAGGATGAGGGAGACTACAGGTGTAATATTAATGGGGGTGAATACACAGTCATGAAACTCACTGTTACAGGTAAAATACATCAGACCAGACATAAAAAAAAACTCACCTGTATGTTGCTTTTTTAAGCATACATTAAGCATACATTTCACTCACTATGACAAAGGACAGAGCCGCTTAACTAAGAATGAGACCGTCCTCACTGACAATGTGAGAATATCTGATAAATCACTGGCTGATAAGGAAGAAAGAGGACATACCACACGACAACTTACAAAACCTCCCGCATCTCTCATTTCAAATGTCTTTGCCATCTCCACGTAGGACATTCTAAAGATCATCATGGAGTTGTACTTCTTAATCACATGATTATTATGATGACATAACAGTTTATTTGAACTGTGTGTCTATAATGATCTACTTTGGTACCTGGGTGTTCCACTGACTGCACATCCACAGCTGGACATATGAATCCACATGCTCGTGTGGGAGGACCTGTTCTCTGTTTTGGTCACTATTCTCCAGTGAGCAAAATCCAGACTAGACCAGTACCTTCAACCATGGCATCATTTCAAAGACTTACTCACAGCACAGAGACCCCAGATAAAGGTAAGAAGAAAAAAATCTGATATGTTTTGATATTGTGTGAAGATATTACAGAGAAATTAACTATCTACAGTTTTCAATTTTGTACACAAGCAGTTTTGAGCTTTATTGAGATTTTAATCAGATCTCTCTCTTTCCACTTATAGGTATAATACCCTTCAGCAGTTTTGTTTTAAACACTATGTCAGTATTATATTTCTGAGAGCTCCAGTCACAGTGTTCTCCCCAACATCCAGGGATCCAGGCAGCAGCTTGGGATGTCAGTGATAGGGAGCCCTCTGGAGTAGCCATGGCTAGAGGAATATCCCCTAGCATTGGAGCAGCACACTTCACCTTGGGGCACACCTGTTCTGTGCTGTCCGAATAGCTAAACCTTGAGTGAAGTCCTGTGAGCAGTCCGTTTGTTGGTGAGAGCGTCAGTGTACTGTGGTGGTCGGTCATTCTGTGACAGCCCGAGTGCCACAGGGCAAGGAGCAGGACACACAGACCTCCCACAGACATTTATGAGACATGAACGATATGCAAAATGGCACTCACACACAATAAGCCGTGCGAACATGAGAAACATCTAACCTGACCACAAATAACGCAAATAATGACCGACAAATAACTACACACATACAGGAGTTTCAATACAAACATAAATGAAACACAGAATAAGGTGCAGGTGTGAAATAACAAGGGGTCGTGGTCACAAATAAGACACAAGTCACAAAAAACAATCAATAGTGAACTTCCATTGCACGCAGCGGGCTGTACCATGTGGTCAGTGGGAAGAAGCCTGTTTCCATGACATCACACAGACATCCACATTAGCACTAAGACTAGAACATAATAATAAGTAATCATAGTAATCAAACAATCAGAGAAAGTAATTAACACATGGGGACAGAGTCAGTGTTACTTTGAATAATCACTATTGGTGGTAACAGTACAGTGACATTTACAATAGTGTTATAGATAATTATGCCTTTGTAACATTATTAGTTATTGTATTTACTCACCCCTACCCATAATTAAGAGAACGGAGTCAAAATTTAGGAGCATCAACAGTTCTTATGAGTTCATGTGTAATTAAAATGTCAAAGCAAAACTTATTCAAATTAACATTCCAAATTTATTGCTGTGTGTATCTTGCGGACAGAAGTACATCAGAGTTTCATCTGAATACACTTCCTCTCCACTATAAGTGTAGCTGTGAAGTCATTCAGTAGAACGTATTGAAGAGTGTGTACGGTGTGTATCAGCAGTCCTGCTGTAGCTGTGTGCAGTGTGTGTAACTCAGTAAGAATGCAGGTGTGTGTTTATCTGCTCCTTGTGCTCCACACTGCTGATGGTGAGTGTTACCTTCTCTCTACAGGTGTTGTCATCCTCATAAATTCATTTACACAAAGGTATTTATATCTGGGAGTAGCAGAGAGCAATAGCTCATCACTTACCCCAGATTCGGTCTATCGACCAAGAAATTTTGCCTCTTTAGTTTAGAATAAAAGCAGTTAAATGCGAACGTTGCTAACAAACACTGGAGGTCTACAGCAACTCAAATATAGCCTTCGTAAATACATGCTCACAAACTTCTCTCAAGCCGGTCAAACTGCATCCAAGTGTTAATAAATGTCTCCCAGACTAGTGTGTCCTATAACTCACTGTGAACTAGACAAGTTAAGAAACACATCACCGGGAAGCGACCTGGATGAGGTTTGAGGACATGTAGCTCGATATCTGACTTATTTACAAATCCTATTAGCTATCGTTGCTGTTGGCTTCCAGTGTTTGTTAGCAATGTTAGCAGCTTTTGTTCTAAACTAAAGGAGCAAAATATGGACTTCAAATATGTCTTGTCCACCCAGGTTAAGGGAGAATAAAGTAAATTTGTTGACTTTATTTGTTAAGTGGCACTGAAATCTGCGCTGTGGTTCGGTCCGGTAGAGAGTAACCGGTGCTAATTACTTCCTAATTGCTAATTAGTTACTTCAGACCAGCATAAGGTAGGAATTGTAGGAACATTACTAAGACTGACAAAATTAAGAAACAGAGTATTGTGACTCTAACTAGGAAAATTTCGGTCTATAAGTTTGTACTTTTATAAAACTTTTATATATATATATATATATATATATATATATATATATATATATATATATATATATATATATATATATATATATAAAATGTGCTCACTTGTTTATTTCTGTTTGTGTTATTTATTCCTCACTTGTTCATTCTGTGTATGATGCAGTTCTTGTCTACTACCCACTTCTGTATCCAGCTGCCTATGACAGAGGTCACACCTCATTGTGGTTGATTTGTATATGTGGTACAGTATTTTACATGTGGTGTATGATGTATGTGTTTGGTGCTTCTGTGTGTTTTCCAAAGTGGGGAGTGGGTGTGGGTTTGGGGGAGAGACTACAGAGGATTCTGATCTCATGAGTGTTGACATACAAAATGTCACATGCTTTATGAAAAGCAAACACTTCATCCAAAACTATTTCCAAAATGATATTTTTGCATCAAGCATCTATACAAATCTAAAATGTATGGCTTTTTCTGCATGGCAACTACACACTGATATGATAAATGGAAAACACTACTAGCTTGTGTTTTTTAAGTTTCCAATTTGCAGAGCACAGCATTCTGCTGTAAAGGTCTGTCATAGTACTCACACGTACATGTATTTTCACAAATATACAGACTATGTATGTATATTCAGTACATACACACCATAAAGTAAAACACAATTACAAGGGGAAAGTAAAATTTTTTGCATGAACATTACTGCAACACACATGCTGTATATACTGTTATATATAGAAGATAACAAAATAGGCTTGTAATAATGAAACAGAAATTAGGGTGCATCTTGTCTCCTGCAAGGGTTTGGCTACAAGATCTTATCAACATCACAGATGTCTGGTCAGGCAGTGAGGGAAGTACCACCTGGAGTGACGTATCCACCCCTGACATGCTCCATCATCAATGTCACCACAAGCTTCCTCCATCACCTGGAGAAGGTGTATGTGTAGGTGGGCTGTTGATCATGGACCTTCCACCTCCATGCTGAAAAGAACTCCTCAACAGGATTTAGGAAGTGGTGGAAGGTGAAGCACAACACATCATGGGTGTTCAGCGTGTACCAGAGCAGCCTGGCAGAAACTTGTTATTGTAGACAACAACAAACCTGGACTGCTCTGGTCCAGTCCCCTGGTGATGGGGAATGAGTGTGTTGTGTAGTGTATGGAGGAAGGTGATGACGTGGGCAGTTGTAGGGACCAAGAGTGACATCATGATGAATGACATCATTCTGGCTAATGGCTGCACACATTGTGACATCACTCATGTGCTGCTCAGGGACACTGACTATAGTGTAGTGACTTAGATTAGGCTGGACCCCTGCTCAGCTCTTCTGAAACACAACCCATGCTTAACTATTTGGTCAACCAAAGTAGCCCAGATCTCATCAGTGATGGATGCTCTTCCTCATCCTCTCCTTCCAGTATTGGCCTCCATTTATATCCGACAAAGATATCGAGCCACGTTGGTGGCCCGAGTGTTGATGGGTGTGGACCAGGACGTGCAGACCCCCTCGTCTGTGAAAGACGTTTATTAACATAAAACATGGGACAACAACAGTGGCACTCTCATACAGCGGGTGAAATAAGTATTGAACACGTCACCAATTTTCTAAGTAAATATATTTCTAAAAGCGCTATTGACATGAAATTCTCACCAGATGTCGGTAACAACCCATCCAATCCACACATGCAACGAAATCAAACCATAGATGTCCATAAATTATGTGTAATAATGAGAAGTGACACAGGGAAAAAGTATGGAACACATGAAGAAAGAGAGGTGCAAAAAGCCATGGAAAGTCATGACACCAGCTGAAATCTATCAGTAATTAGAAAGCAATCCTGCCAATTAGTGCAAATTAAATTAGATAGTTCAACTGATGGCCTATAAAAAGGTGTCTCATTAGCAAGGTGCCACACAAGAAACATCTCCTGATGGGTAAAAGCAGGGAGCTCTCTCAAGACCTTTGCAACCTTCTTGTTACAAAACATACTGATGGCATTGGTTACAGAAGAATTTCTAAACTACTGAAGTTTCCAGTGAACACTGTTGGGGCCATAATCCGGAAGTGTAAAGAACATCATTTCACCATAAACCGGCCACGACCAGGTGCTCCCCGCAAGATTTTAGACAGAGGAGTGAAAATAATTATTAGAAGAGTTGTCCAAGAGCCAAGGTCCACCTGTGGAGAGCTACAGAAAGACCTGGAATCAGCAGGTACAATTGTTTCAAAGAAAAAAAGTAATGCACTCAATCCCCATGGCCTGTATGCACGCTCACCACCCAAGTCTCCATTGCTGAAGAAAAAGCATGTTGAAGCACATTTAAAGTTTGCTCAATAACATTTAGACAAGCCTGTGAAATACTGCGAGAATATAGTCTGGTCAGATGAGACCAAAATTGAACTCTTTGGATGCCGTAATACACACGATGTTTGGAGGCCAAAAGGCACCATACCAACAGTGAGGTTTGGAGGTGGGAACATCATGGTGTGGGGCTGTTTTTCAGCATATGGCACTGGCACGCTTCATATAATTGAAGGAAGAATGAATGAACAAATGTACCGAGACATTCTTGATAAAAAAATCTGCAGCCATTTAGATGAAAGGAGGGTGGACATTTCAGCAAGACAATGATCCCAAAGACACAGCCAAGGAAACTCTCAATTGGTTTCAGAGAAAGAAAATAAAGCTGGTAGAATGGCCCAGCCAATCTAATTGAAAATCTATAGAAGGAACTAAAGCTCAGAGTTCATAGAAGGAGTTTGGATTTGAAGAGTGTTTGTGTGGAAGAATGGGCCAAATTGACACCTGAGCAATGCATGCGACTAGTTTCTCAATACAGGTGTCTTGAAGCTGTCATCACCAACAAAGGCTTTTGTACGAAGTATTAAATAAATTTCAATAAGCATGTTCCATACTTTTTCCCTGTGTCATTTCTCATTATTACACAATTTATGGACATCTATGGTTTGATTTCTTTGCATGTGTGGATTGGATGGGTTGTTACCAACATCTGGTGAGAATTTCATGTCAATAGCACCTTTAGAAATATATTTACTTAGAAAATTGGTGACGTGTTCAATACTTATTTCACCCGCTGTATGTCATATAATGCCGTAGCAAGCCAACTGCCTCAGCTACAACAGCAAAATAAATTAACTTTGCAGAACCTTTTCAACACAGCTCTACTGCCCTAAGCAACCACCTGCTATGTTCTACGTATGAACCCTTTCACACCAAGCACTGGACCAGAGTCACCTGTTTGGGATAAAAGATGATTTTCACATTTGGTGTTTTTTCTTGAGTCTGAGTGAGACTGTTTCTATGTCACTGATCTGGTTTCACATTGTGTACAATTCTGCAGAACCATCTGCTCTACTTTGGTGTTCAACCCTCCTGATCAAGCTTGTCTGTCCAATGCATTGGTGAATTTGTACACCAATAATGTGTACATGTGAACCATACCACAGCTCAGTTAGAATGGTTTCCAGTTTAAGGTCCTAAAGACAAAGAAACAGACAGTGGCATCCAACTGCTGTCAGTGAACTGCACTCTACACACATTCTGCTGTCAAACTGCACCACACACACACGATGTACTTGATGAACAGTAGGTGTAAACAGAAACCACAACTCTTTCCTGCTTTGGCTCTTTATTTCTGAAACAACAATAGACTCTCACAGTGCAAGTGACGCATACAGAAAACGGTTAGCATTTGACTCTAAAATGACTTGCTTAATAACAGAAAAATGTGCTACTATTTAAAGATTAAATATACAAAAATGCTTCGAGATACAGAAAATGCAGAAAAGACAATCTGCTGACAAAAATCCATAATGTAACAATAAAACAAATAGTTTTTGCAAATGTACAGAACAAAAACGGTACTTGCTTGTAGGAGTCACAATTTTAGTTGTAGATTTAGCGGTTAGCCTCCTTTCCCAAGCAGAAGATGAACCCAAAAGGAATAAAACCCACGTACTCTGGTTCTTGGAGTGGCTACACTGTAATGTTATCAGTCTTAGTCCTGCCCCTGTTACTGTTAGTCCTCCACCTACAATTCCTAACTTATGCCAGTCAGAAACCACACCTGAAGTAACTAATTAGCAGTTAATTAGTAAAATACAGCAAATTATACAAAGTCAGCACTGAAACCAAGACAGAAGAACATAACAGTTAATTGGCTAGATACCATACAATAAAAGTCCCTGTGTGTGTGTGTGTGTGTGTGTGTGTGTGTGTGTGTGTGTGTGTTCAGGTTTGTTAATTTAGTTTGATCCTGGCATATTCTGTATTATCTCCATTATCCATTGCTCTGGGTGCTGGTCTGGTGGTGTTAATTTGGGCTACAGTAGAATACATTACATCATCCTGCAGAAAATATCACAATTACAAAATATTAACACACATACAGACTAATGCACACCCTGTTGAGTGGATTAATACAAGTGTTAATATAATAAATGTATTGTATTGCAGAGGTGTTAATGGGTGTTAATTGTAATATACATTTAATCCATAACTGCGCATGTAAATCTAATTCATGGCAGCACGTGTGTAATCTGTTTATACATTCACAAACATTTAAACACTCACCGGCCACTTTTATAAAGACACAGAAATCACCTGCAGTCTGTAATTTAATATGTGCACATATCTTGCAGGTGTGCACCACTGTTTACTGGGTGACCACTGGAGCACTGCTGAATGGATCCTACCTGAATGGTGGACCACTCTAAACAAAGAAGTGTCTCTGCAGTGGTAGTGTCTTTAGAGCATGTATGAGTGTGTAACAAGAAAAGCAGTGTGTCTGAAGTTTATACACAAGCCTGTGGAACTGTACACAGGTATATAACGCAGCTAGAAGATAACTGGATGTAGTGTAAAGGTGATCCTATTAAAGTAGCTGAGCAGAGTAACCATATACATACATCATCTGCCCTTTTTAATACAAATGATAAATGTGTGTTGATCAATTTTTCTTTAGTTAATGAGTGCTTACTGAAGAGAGCTTGAAAACTAGTCTGACCAAAATGAATTTTTCCAGTACACAAAAGATGCCCAGATGACATACTGCTATGGCCAAATAATCCAGTACGTGACCAGGCATGTCTCCATGGTGTACAGCATCTCATCATGCAACGGTGGCCGTAAATCACAAGTGGGTAGAACTTCATACGTTCAAGTGACCCCTTAGTATGGTTTGCGTTTTAGTACACACTGGATATTATGCATCATATTACTACAGGGAACAGTAAACATTATACGGTATATAATGAGTCCAGTACGCAGCATAAGTATGTAGTAAACTATTTTGTATATGGCCCAAATGTTTCTTGCCTCATGTCGGTGTTACATGAAGGGATTGGCTGGCAATTACATTATTTCGATCTTAACGTTGTAGTCATGTACAGAATGTCAGAACAATCATGCAGAAACAGTCACATTCACTGATCCAAGCTTTGACACTGTAGAACAGATCTGTGCACTGAATCAGAGTTCACTGATATTATAACATGGATGTGTGACACTCACCTGTGTCTGCTGATCTCTCCTCTGTCCTGTTTGTCCCTCTCTGCTCACCGTCTGTTCACGTCTCTGAACTACAAAATTAACTCAGTGTGAGATGGATGTGGATATGTATGTATTCATGTGTGTGTGTGTGTGTGTGTATGTGTACCTCTGTATCTCCAGCAGATGACTCCTCCTAATCCCATCAACAGCAGTAAAACCCCCACACCAGCTAATATGACATGACGTGTGTACAGTGGAGAAGTGTGAGCACCTGCATGTGGGAATGTGGGAAGCATTTATATTACATTTAAATGTATTAATTGTCATTTTAAATATTATATTGTATGAATGTTTAACAAGCATTCAAAGCATATTCTTATTGACACACAAGCAAATAGAAAAGAACATGAATGGGTCTGTAATACGTCTCTACAGGCTCAGTTTGAAGTTACAGAGTCAGGCATTATACTTCATTGAGAGTTTACATTAAATGACACATTAAATAACTTTTATTCTCAGAAACATCACAGATTTAAAGAAACCATTTAACCATTTGGAGACGTCATTGTAGTAGTAGGTTTAGTTGAAGCTGTTGGACTTGTTGTGTCAGTGTCCACTGGAGGAGGATTTACAGGTTTATATGGAGCCTCTGCAAGAATAGAAAAGTGTGATCAGTTATAAGTAATGAGGGTTCAGGACTGTTATGTATTTAACAAGTTTAGATTTTGTACTACAGAACTGATGTATGTACAGTTTGGCCAAACAGACGTGTTCAGTTCTCTGTGTGTCAGTGGTGGTGATACGTTGGCTACGTCTGAAGCTGCAGGGCTCTGTAGGTGCAGTGTGTCCTTTAGTCGTTTTCTGAGAGTGAATGAATTAGGGGCTCCTGGGTCGGGTCTCTCTCTCTCTCTCTCTCTCTCGCTCTCTCTCTCTCTCTCCTCAGTTCATTTCAGTTCAGTAAGCTTTATTGGCATGACCATATACAACTATAGTATTGCCAAAGCGGTATTACAACATGAACATTACACAACATTACAACCTTTGCAATTATGGAAATTAAGAATTCTGTTATAAAAGAACTTGAAGAGAAACTGTAATTGGTCTGAAATAATAATAATTAGAAGAAGTAAAAGTGAAAAGAAAGGAAAATAAATAAATAATAAGGATGGAAAATAATAAATACTTAATAATAACAAATAGTTAATAATAATAAAATAGTTAATAATGATAAATAGCTAGGTAACTTTTATAAACTGGGTAATATAGTCTCTGTGTGTGTGTGTGTGTGTATGTTTGGGTGGGTTAAATCACTGTCCCTCATCTTATGGCAGGCAGATATGTATCACCCAGCTAAAGTGCTGCTTTCCTTCTTTTTGCCCAGTAGGATGGGCAGTTTGTCAGTGTTAGACAGACACTTAAAGTTGGGGTGGACCGTCTCAGATTTTTTTTGCTGACAGAGTCTCTGTTCTCTGGGCAGCCATAACATTTATATCGGCTGGTCTGGACGGCCAGGCTGTGTTCTCTTGCTTTGTGCTTGTGTTTGTGTTCCAGTGGGTGATGTAGTTTAGTTTGTGAAGTGTAATAATTTGGTTTGGTCTGATTGTTTGTACTTCAGACTGGTCCTGATGTGTTAGTGTTAGTGTGTGTTAATGAACTCAGTGTCAGCACCAGCTGTGAGAGGAGACTCTTCTCTCTGCTCTTTTTTTTCTCTCTCTCTCTCTCTCTCTCTCTCTCTCTCTCTCTCACACACACACACACACACACACACACAACGCATATTTATTACAAACTCAAGGAGATGCGTTGACGTTCACCGCCTTGTTGTATTGTGAAAAGGAAGCGCAACGCTATTTTGTTTCATAAAGTCAAACGTTGTTTTTACCCCCATTCTTTGTCTTTTTAAAATTTTCTTTCTATCTCTCCCTCTCTCCGTCCCTCCTTCCTTCTCTCTCTCCATCTCTCGCTCCCTCCCTCCCTCTATCTATATACACTATGTATATATAACAGGATAGCGGACAAGAGTCATTAACTACATGCATGAAATACAAATACAAACAGAAGATGTAACTAGAAACAGACAGAAGTAGAACTGCAGATCCTGCCGCTGGATAGATTTTTTGTTTTATGTAGTACAGTAGTTATTGGTACAGATCAGTCACTATATGCAGTCAACAACATTTCATACATTAAATATACAAGAGGTTGGTTTACCTGTTACTTGGAGTTTGACGTCTATAAGATGATGACTGCTGATGCTACACCTGTACTGTCCCCAGTCCTCTTTAGTCAGACCAGATATGAATAGAGAGAAATTTCCTGGAGCAGTAACCAGCTTAATTCTATCAGTGTAACGGTTTGTCTGGTCAGTTGGGTAGATGAAATTAGATTCTTCTATAAAACTCCATCTGACGGTTTTTGGCTCGGCCAGCAGTTCAGTGCAGTAACAGGGCAGCAGGACAGACCCTCCCACGTATCCACTCAGCACTGTGGGAGGATTCACAACATCCTTACAGACTAGAGAGAGCAGAAACACTGACATGTTACACTACTGTTATGAAGTAACCTGTACAACCAGTGACATTCTTCTGTGAACCATCATATGAAGACAAAACAAATCCATTTGTGAAATGTTTAACATCCTTTTGTTACAGAATTGATGCAAGTTTATGCTCTCTGTCACATGCATTAAAATATAAATGGATTTGAAACATCGTGTAGAGTCAGTGGTTGTAGCCCATCTGGTGTAACACACAGTTAGTGTTAACCATCCTCCAACTCCAGTCATGGTCATTGTCTGACCACTGAACCACTGCTGGCTGGATATCTTTCACTGTCAGAACACTCTCAACCTACCAGTAGCACTGAATCCAGTAACACTGCTGTACCTGAACCACTCATACCAGTACAACACCCACTACCAAGCCTCCAGCACTGTAGTGGGATTGACGTGTGGAGAATGGTTCAGTATCCACATATACTGGGACATCTGTGGTCAGAAACTGACCAGTGATATCCTGCGTGCAGGGTGACACACAAACTGTGTAAGACACCAGGTGGACACAGTCTGTAATTATACCTACACATTCACTTATTAGAGGTACTGAAAGTGTTCAGTGAGGGCAGGTGAAATGTATGTTAGTTGTGTTTAACTCTTCTAGACTGGTGACAGAGGGTGTCTGGTGACTAATATCTGAGGATAATGTGGTCCACATGTTAGATACATAAATATGTAATGGTGTTTCTCTATTTTTAAATGTCCTGTTTTTGAATTTTAGTAAAATGTGATGTATGTGTGTCTAATAAAGTCTGTGGTGAATGTATTTATATTACATTTATATTTATGTTTGAAAAGCGAAGTTCATGATGGAGATCCATCAGGCGAAATCTACTTAGGAGATTTTAATTTGTCCGTGTTTCTGAATAATATTTTACCTGAAACATAAAGTTTGATGTCTTTGTATTTATTCCCTTTAGTTAGACATCTGTAGTCTCCCTCATCCTCCTCAGTCAGGTGTGATATGAGTAGAGAGAGATTTCCTGGAGAGTGAGCAGTACCCAGCTGAAGTCTGTTTCTGTACTGTTCACTCTCACTGGAGATCTCTGTATAACTGGAGTTTTGGTGTTTCTGCCAGGTGAAACTCTCAGGTCTGGTTTGTGGGTCAGTGCAGGAACAGGGCAGTAGTACTGAGTCTCCTGCATATGCAGTGATGTCTGTGATCTTCTGATGTTCCAGTATACAGCCTGCAGAAACACACCAGTAGAAGACCTTCACCATCAATCCCCTCATGTACATGTCCCAACATTTGAGTTTCATCTCTTTACTCTTTTCATCTCTTTTCTCTTTAACATGGCTTAACTATCTCAAGCACACAGTGATTTGTGATTGTTCAGAGTAACATTTACTATACAACCATGTACTGACTACTTACTTTACTCTGATTATTATGCTCTAGTCTGAGCACTGAATCCGATATGCATGGGTTATATGTAATTAGATATAACTGCACCACAATGACACATTGAGTTCAAGGTTTGGTTTACAACTGAAAGCAGCCTACTAACCAAATCTTAAATTCTACCTTACATTTTCAGGTAATATACAACACACACACGCACGCACACAATTTTATTCTCACCACCTACTTTATTAGAAACAGTAACATCACCCATTGGCACTAGTGTCCACATGTGCCTTTAAAGTGCCTTTTATAGGTGGTCAGAGATGTCGTCTCTAACTGAACTCTTATAGATGTTTTCAGTGTTTCTTATAAAGTAGCTACTGAGTAGATATTTGATGATCTACAGAAGTAGAGAGAAGGTTACACTCACCATCAGCAGCATGGAGCACAAGGAGCAGATAAACACACACCTGCATTCTTACTGAGTTACACACAAAATACACACAGCTACAGCAGGACTGCTGATACACACCATACACACACGCTTCAGAACTACACTCTACTGAATAATATGACAACTACAGTTATAGTGCAGAGGAAGTGCATTCAGATGAAGTTCTGACCAACGTCTATCCCCAACACAGACACACATAAGTAAGAATGACAACATTCTCACTCACATATATAGTGATCCTGTAGGGTTTAATACATTGTCATTTGGTATGTCTTCTTTCTTCTTTATCAGTCAGTAATCTAGCAGATAGTTTCACATCATCAGTGAGAACGTCGACATTGTAACTTGAACGTTTCAGTCCGTTGTCATAGAGACAAAATGTGGTTGCCAGTGGGAGTGACCTAAAATGACCTCCCTCAGTGCTGTTTGGTCAGTTCATTTCTCTATGACATAGTCCAAAGCTTCGAATCAGTACAATAAAGAAGAACCTCAAATGCTTCACAGGACTTCATATGCACATCATTTCCAAAAAGGAAGTAAAAACACATCTGCAGTTAAAAACAAACCTGCATTCCACAACACACTACATACAGCTACAGCAGTAATGCTGCTACACATCTTATACACTCTACAAAACTACAGTGTACTGAACACTGAAAACTGCAGCCCAGACTACAGTCTGTCTAGTGGAACCACCATACAACTATAACCTGGAACTCTACAACTCTCTCAGTAGAACTCCACTGAAATTCTCCACCCACTAATATCCACAGTAGAGGGGAAGTGTGTTCAAGTGCAAAATAAATTATTCCTCCACTTCTTTCTCTCTCACATACAGACTAAATCTAACAGTGAAACAGTGTCTTTCTAGTGTCATAACTTCCTCCTGAGCTTCCCAGTGTTCAGTCCCCATCCTCAGTAAAGTGATCCTGCAGTAAGAAGTAGTGCTACACAGTGATCTCCCTCAGCACTGTTTGGACACATCATTTCACTCCTGCACTTAGTGATCAGAGGACCAAACTGAATGTGTAGCTTAGCAAATATTAGACAGATCAGACAGGAAGAGCTCTAGATTACATGCTGATCAAAATAAACATTGATCATTTAATCAGGTAAACATGAGCATTGTCTGATAACATTCATATTATTCATAAAGTACAGGTAGAATGCAGCAGTCTATGATCATGTTGTAGTTTTCATACTATTAAGAAAAAAACTACTTAAGAGAAGCTGTGAAATCCACCCACTGACACAGAACCACTAAAGGAGTCACCAAAGTAAAGACGACTTTGGATGTAGACAGTACAATGTCATCACAACCCAACAGTTATCACAGGAAATAGAAACATTTTCTCACCTTTTCTCTGTTACTTTGTTCTTTTTGTTGTTAAAGCTGTCAAAAGCTGTTTAACAACTGTTTGCTAAATGCTGAATATCTGTAAAGTAACTAATTGAGGCTGTAGGCTTGTGTGCACTGCACTGTAGCAACACAAATAAAATAAAATAAAAACTTAAAGACAAAAACCCCAAAAAACAAAAATAGTAATAAAAAAATGTATAAATGCTAAATGGTGAATATCTGTAAAGTAACTAATTGAGGCTGTAGGCTAGTGTGCACTGCAGTGTCACAACAACAACAACAACAACAACAAATAAAAACTGTAAAAAGACAACCTCCCCACCCCCCAAAAAAAGTACAAATACTAATAAATAAATGTATAAATATAAGAACTGAGAACAGCAATAGAGAGTGGGTTTCCTTGCCTAGTACCTCTATGCACATTTTGTGATGGTACTACATTAGTACTGACTGTGGCCTTAGGTGTGGTTTTAAAGATTTTATGCAATGTGAGGAGAAAAACTTCCAGTTTTCTTTATTGAAGGCCTTCTCTGCATAGCAGTTTCTAATATGTGGAGTGAGGTGTAACATATTTGTCACGGTTGGCCGGGCAGCCAGAGGGAGGGACACACCCACTCCTGCTAGGGATCACACTAAACACCTGCCTCATTCCCAGTCTCCTGCCTACTAATCACCTTCACCTGTTCCTTGTTCATTCTCTCTATTTAAACTCACAGGTCAAGAGAGAGTGCAGCACATTAGTGGCCTGTCGGACTGCTCACTCCCAACGTGTACATCGCTACAAGGACTATTGGAACAGAGTAGTGTTTGTCGTTAGTAGCGGTATCGTCACATATTGACAATGGAAAATAAAGAGCACTTTGGCGCAACCTTGCCTCTCGCTCCCTCTGAACTGCCACCGTCACAGTATTAGGTTAAGTAGTCTACCCTGTTAATGGCTGAGTGTCTCCTTTGATGAAACCAGTTTGATCAGAGTGTAACAGTGATGGACTAATATGTTCTAATCTAATGGCTAATGCTTTGCAAATTTTTTTATCCATTGTTTGTTTCCAAGAGATGATATAGTTTTACTTAGAGATCGGGTTTGTACTTAGAGATGTAGATTTAATTAAAAGGACCAAATAAGGACGGACTTTAGTAAAACGTGTTCAGAGTTGTAGACCAGTACCACAGACCAAACATCTTTCACCTCCAAGGCAGCCTGACTGCTGTCCAAGGTGCTGAAACTGTACCCTTCAGCCAGGTTCAGAACCTGTGCTGTATACAGCTGCCCTGTATATGGCTGCCCAGTGGGACCCAGACAGGAGCCCCTGGTGCTTCCTCAGCTGTAACTGTAGCCACTCACCTTCCCATCAAACCAAATACACCAAAAGGTCTTTGGAGGGCGTATATCCTACATTTTTCCTTTATTTTATAATTTTCTTTGGTGTCCTCTTACAATGTTTTTGTGGCGTTATCTTCCAAAAAGAGTCATAATTCAGTTTTACACAACCATTTTCCAACCTCTCTTTATCCCTTGGAATTAAACAGGCAGTTTCTGTTGCTGTGCCTTTAAGATGTAAGATAAATGAGCTCTGTTCTGATTGGCTGCCCTGTATTGTGCTTCATTTAAAAAGCACTAAGAGCTGAAATATGTCTGAAAACTGCAATGTAGGTGTTAGGGGTTAAACTGCTGTAGGCCAAAGAGGCAGAGATAAGTAAATGAGCTGGTTCTCATGACATCAGAGAAACAGTGATTTCAAAACAGGTTATTTTTACAGATTATATTCTATATATAGACTGTAAGGAATTGGAGAGTAAACAATGTGTTTTGAAAATGTAACAATATTTACATATTACTTAAAAATTATTTATTTCAATAAAGTGAGTGACATTCAGTTTTCCATGGTAGGGGCCCTTTAAGGACATGGGCCCAGATATGACTTTGGCAAAACCAATAAGCAGAGTCAGTCTGCACTGTTTGTATTTGGTACCTTTTGTGGTGCTGTGGTTGTTAAGGTGCAGTTCCATCTCTGAATCAGCATCTCACCTATTCCCCTTCAGTCTTGTTGTTACACTTGTATTCCACATTATGTTTGAGTTACTGTTTCTTTTCAAGAACACAGAAGGTAAACACATGTGCTACAGTTTACAAACTTGATGCAAATTCCTGAACGCTATACAAATTCAGAAAACACTTTATTCAAAATGACGTGTGCTATATTTTGGAAATGCGAGGCAACTTCAGAAAACAGTTCCGTTGTGTTGTGACTGAGTTTGCAGCATTTCTGAAGTTGCACTGCATTTTGGATCTGTAGCAAACGCGTTTCCATTCTAATGAATTTGCTTTTTTTTAATTTTTGCATTTTCTGCACAATGGGTCTTCACACCCACCGTAGAGCTGGACCTGGATACCTCACTTGTCTTGCCAAATGTATTTATCCAACACTAGTCCAACTCTATATCCTGTAGGTAGTGAGTTCTGCCCCTCCTCAGGTCTCCATGGTAAGACAGAGTAGTATCATCTTGGATATGATGAGTATGTCAGAATTCATGAGATCAGAACTCACTGTAGCCTCTTCCTGGAACCCACCCCCACGCCCCACTTAGTAAAACACACAAAGCCACCAAACAAATACATCATACACCACATGTAAAGGACTGTACCACATATACAATCAACAGGCAGCTGGATACATAAGTGGGTAGTGAACATGAGCTGCATCATATACAGAATGAGGAAAAAATGAGGAAAAAATACCACTAACAGAAACAGTGTGTGTGTGTGTGTGTGTGTGTGTGTGTGTGTGCAGCAGCATGTGCTCAATTGATTGACAAATGAGGAATAAATAACACAAACAGAAATAAACAATTGAGCACATTTCACCCATAGCACCCAGTGCACCCAGATTAGCAATACATATGTGAGGAGGAAGCGGTGCATGCTGGGAATTCTCACATCTGTAAACTGGTAGCCATGACTATGGTGACATCAGAATAACTTAGGAATAAATAAGAAAACAGTCTTTAAACTGGAGTCACTGGAATTTATGCTGCCAGAGTCAGTTAATGATTGACTGATTAAACCATGAAGTTCAGAGCTGAATCTCTGTCACTGATGAGGATTTGGAAACTGTTTGACAGTCTTCATGGGTGAGTGAAAGAAGTAAACATGTCATTCACACACCACTAAGAGGAACAGCACAGCAGAATTTTAAGCACACGGACCCAAAAAGGAAGCATTCGCATATGCATGTCTGTGTGTGTGTGTGTGTGTGTGTGTGTGTTATTTATGTATTGCTAAAGTGCACCAAGTTTAGCAATACATATGTGAGGAGGAAGAAGTGCATGCTAGGAAACTGTACTGTCTCTATGGTTTTATTTTTTTCTTATTTGTTCATTTTTTATTTGTCAATTTTTCTAAGCCTCTATAAGATAAGAGGAACAACATAGGAGAACTTGAAGCCCAAACACCCAACAAGAAGAGAGAGAGAGTGTGAGTGAGTGTGTGTGTGTGTGTGTGTGAGAGAGAGAGAGAGAGCAGGGCAGGGGGTGTTTTTGCATCTACAAGTATCACTTTGAATGTACATTTACTGTGTGTGTAAAATTGTCTTTCTCCAAGTCCTTCAGATGTGGGTCTGGCCATCCTGCAGCAGCTGTGCATGTTTTTGTGTGTGTGTGCGCGTGTGTATGTGCGTGAGAGAGAGAGTTAGTTATGTATTGTTAAATTGTTAAACAGTGCTACAAGTTTGCTAGGAGGAAGAGGTGCTTGCTGGGAAACTGTACTGTTTTTGTGATATTACAGTTTTTTGCAAGACAGAAAAACGGGGACATGTGACAATAATTGAAACCACTAACTCATGTAGCCCATCTCCTGACCTGTTATACTAAACCAAAAGCACCTTCTCTGATTTACACTCATTCTGTATTTCTAAAACACATTTTTTTTCAATACGCTAAACACAATTCTCTATATTGGACACATCATTCAACAGAAATCTGTGTGTTTCTTATAGAAAACCCTCAAATGCAAATGATACATCCATTTATCAATTAACCAAACCCAGTACTCATAGGTGAAGACAATTATGACTAATTTGTACATGGAGCACTATACTTTTTGTAAAGCCTGAGCACTATAAAGAGGCCACAGGCTCGATGTCTTGGTTGGATATCAATGGAGGTCAATATTGGAAAGAGAGGATGAGGACGAGGAAGAGCAACTATCACAGATGAGCTTTGGGCCACTTTGGTTGACCATATGGTTAAGCATGTGCTGTGTTTCAGGAAAGCTGAGCAGGGGTCCAGCCTAATCTGAGTCACTACACTGTACGGAGTGTCAGGAAGTACTATAGTCAGTGTCGCTGAGCAACATGGGGGTAAACCATATAAATAGGCTAAAACAAACAAACAAACAAACAAACACTGTCTAAAAGTGGGAGACAGCTGTCTGGATGAAACCCGCTGGGAAGTCCTGATAGCTGAGACCTCCTGATTGAAATGGATTTATTCATTACCAGTCCAGCTCTTGAACCCGCAGGTAGTGAGCTCTGCCCCTCCTCTGGTTTCCATGGTAATATAGAGTAGTACTGTCTTGTTTGACTGCTAGCTCAATAAGGGATATGATGGGCATGTCAAAATTCACGAGATCAGAATCCTCTGTAGTCTCTCCCCCAAACCCACCCACACTCGGGAAAACACACAGAGGCACCAAACACATACATCACACACCACATGTAAAGGACTGTACCACATATATACAAGTGAGCACATTTCACATACCACACCATAATAAAAAACAAGTTGTTTTTATAAATGTACAGATTTATAGAGCAAAATTATCCTTGTAAGAGTCACAATACTCTTGTACTCTTCTTGTTTCTCAATTTTGTCAGTCCTACTAATGTCCCTACAATTCCTACCTTATGCTGGTCTTAAGTAACTAATTAGCAATTAGCAAGTAATTAGTTACTCTCTACCGGACCGAACCACAGCGCAGATTTCAGTGCCACTTAACGGGTCAGGTCGATGAAGAATCAAATTTACTTTATTTTTGCTTAACCCAGGTGGCCAAGACATGTTTGGAGTCCATAATTTGCTCCTTTAGAAAAAAAGCTGCTAACATTGCTAACAAACACTGGAAGCCAACAGCAACGATAGCTAATAGGATTTGTGAATAAGTCAGATATCGAGCTACATGTCCTCAAACCTCATCCAGGTCGCTTCCCGGTGACGTGTTTCTTCACTTGTCTAGTTCACAGTGAGTTATACGACACACCGACTAGTCTGGGAGACATTTATTAACACTTGGATGCGGTTTGACTGGCTTGAGAGAAGTTTGTGGGCATGCATTTACGAAGGCTATATTTGAGTTGCTGTTGACCTCCAGTGTTTGCTAGCAACGTTCGCATTTAACAGCTTTTGTTCTAAACTAAAGAGGCAAAATTTGGACTTCAAACATTTCTTGGTCGATAGACAGAATCTGGGGTAAGTGGTGAGCTGCTGCTCTCTGCTGATCTCAGATATAAATACCTTTGTGTAAATGAATGTATGAGGATGAGAACACCTGTAACGAAAAGGTAACACTCACCATCAGCAGCGTGGAGCACAAGGAGCAGATAAACACACACCTGCATTCTTACTGAGTTACACACACACTACACACAGCTACAGCAGGACTGCTGATACACACCGTACACACTCTTCAATACAGTCTACTGAATGACTTCACAGCTACACTTATAGTGGAGAGGAAGTGTATTCAGATGAAACTCTGACAAACTAACCACAACACACACACACCAAATATAGAGATGCGGTAGGTTTTGTAAGTTATCATGTGGTATGTCCTCTTTCTTCCTTCCTGAGTGATCTATCAGATATTCTCACATTGTCAGTGAGGACGGTCTCATTCTTAGTTAAGTGGCTCCGTCCTTTGTCATAGAGACACGATGTAGAAGCTCAGGGGGTGAGACTCAACATAACCTCCCTCACTGCTGTTTGGTCAGTTCATTTCACTACGACACCCAAAGTACTTCAGAGGCTTATTAATGAAAATAGTGTAACACTTCCTACCTGGAGTGAGAAACAGGTGCTACGGGGTAACCGCGATGCGTGGAGTTAACATGGAGTGACACACACTGGTGTGGGCAATCTGAAAGACTTTTATTCTCTCCTGGACCACATCAAGCCAGATCACACGGCTACCATCACTGTATTTATATGTAAAAGAAACAGTAAAAAGCACCGTACAGCGTTACCAAAGAAAAAGGAGTGTTGAGAGGGCGAGCAGAAAGGTGACGATTCTGCGCGCTCTCTCGCGCGCTCTCTCTCTCTCTCTCTCTCTCTCTCTCTCGCGCGCTCTCTCTCTCTCTGTCTGTTACTCAATCTACATAACCATGAAGCTCCCTCTTAAAGGCGCAGTACAACTGTGTCTGTTACAACACCATGTGGAATTACAGCAGCCACAGAACTGGCTACCTGAGACTTTCAAAAAGTTTGAACAGATGTTTAAAGGAGTATTTAATTTCAGAGCATTATTTTTACCCACAATGCAGTGCATGAAACATAAGTCAGGGTGAATTTTAATTGCACATTTTCATCTTGAGTAGTGTGGTTCAGTTTCAAATTTGATGTGGAATTTGTTTGCAGAAGTAACATGTTTGTTGGCCAAAAAACTGGTCCTCACTCTGTAAGAATGTCACTCCATCACTAGAGATGTGAACTCTACACACACCACAAATGTACTGTTGCTTTCAGCTTCTGCGTGTGGGTTATATAAATCCACCTGATAAAAAGAACTGCCAAATCTTTATCGAATTTATCAACTTTTACAATACGTTTTCAGATCATATCTAAAGCTGCACTATGTAGAATGTATGTTGTCCACTAAACTATCTGACAGAAACCTTGGCCTCACCATTAAGAAACAATGTCATTGTGAGGACTTACTGTGCCCTGGGCCTACATGGCACTGTGTTTACCGTCCCCTCTGCCCTGGTGGCACAATGTTTACCATGCCCTGGGCCCTGGGTGGTGCTGTGTTTACTGTGCACAAACTCAGGCATCTGAATAGAAATAAAGGTTTTGAGTGAGACCTGAATGGGTCTTCATTTGTTTTGACAAAACAATCATAGCAGTCTCTAACACACCAATCAGGGGCGAGGGAGTTATAATATCAGCGGTGTTGGTGATATTTGTCATTGTTTCATACACATATTACTTAAGTCATGGAAAATATGTAATTCTAAAACAGACGTGGCAATGTGACAAATATACATTAACCTCCAAACTCTCTGACTGACCTGTGACTCATTTCTAAATCAGTTTGGAGTTCTTTCAAATCAAAGTTTATTTATATAACGCTTTTTTACAACAGATGTTGTCACAAAACAGCTTTACAAATGTCCAAGTCCAAGCTACCAGTGAGCAAGCGAAGGGCAACAGTTGCTAGACAAATCTCCCAAGAGGAAGAAGTAAGAGGAAGAAACTTTGAGAGGAACCAAGACTCAAAAGGGGGGCCCATCCTCCTTTGGCTGACAATGGTCACCACAATAATAACAATTAAAAAAAAAAAGAATTTAATAAGTGAAAAAATAAGCAATTAATGTCTAGTCCAACTTTCTAGAGGTCCTGTTCTTGTCCCGATGTGTTGTCTTGTATGTTGATTCACTATGATGATCTGATCACAGCAGTTGGTGCAACATCCAGGCCCCTCTGAGTCTGTCAGGGTTCAAAATCAGATTTATCACCTCTGGTTTGGTGTCAGATAAAGTAATAAGAATTACAGTAACACTGCTTCTAAGGCAGTAACTAGAGGAGCCATAATTGTAAAAATACGTATACAGTTCTGGTTTGACCGTTTGAGCAGTGACTGAATCAGAAATCAGACTTCAGAATGCTATAGTGATATTTGTCATTGTTTCATTCACATATTACTTAAGTCATGAGAACTATGTAATTCTAAAACAGACATGGCAATGTGACAAATGAACATTAACCTCCAAACTCTCTGACTGTGCTGTGACTCCATTTAAAGAATGTACAATGTATGGTAGCTAGGTCTGACATTGAGGATTTTAGAGAGGATCTAATGTTTTTTAATGTTTGTGCATTTCAGAGTAAGAATTTTAGTTCTTTTTTCAAATGTATTTGATCTTATATGACTTAATGTCTGTACTGGATCTGAAAACCCCCTTGTCCTGTAACAGATAACTTTATTATATATCTCTAGGATTAGGTAAAACCATGCATATTAAAAGTAATATGTTTTAATCCATTTTATTCTTAGATTTAGTGCTTAGATTTTTGCCAAGGCCCAATCCCCTCTCATTTTTCCTCCTACCCCTTGTTTTCAAGTGTCATCTTGCCCCTTGGGACTGAGTTACAAAGGGTAGTGGTTGAAATCTTCCCCCTTGCTTCTGCATCCATTTTTCAATGATTCACAAGGAATTCTGAGAAATTTCTCATAACACTCAATTTTGAGTGAGACTCTGAATCCCTCAGTTTGGAGGGCCATTTAGCCCTAAGACCTCACCCTAGCCCTCTATCAGAGACCCAACCCCTACTCATGAACACCACATATGGAGGGCCAGGGCTAAGTGGTAGGGTCAAGGGGTGAAATGTGATTGGGCCCAAGTGAAGGTGTATGAGGCTGTAAAGGAAATGCTACATGCTTGGGTGATTCACATACAGTCAGTAGTATCATGTTCTCCAGGAAAAAATGCTAGAGGCACAGGAACATGGGAAATAATGATGTTTCTGGGAGCCACAATGACTGGATTTAGAACCTTTGTGCTAGCTGAGCTGTTTTTTAAAAAGAAACAAGTGATCTGAGCGAGCTGTTAGTTGTGGTTTTGGTCCTTGTGCTTTTAACCAGCAATTTTTAGTATTAAGTGTAACGGCTCATAGCAAAGGCACAGTCTAATTATAACTGATCACCCAGGCTCTGTTTAACTGGCTTGTCAAATATCTTTCAAATACATAAATAAATAGAATAATACAAATATTTACACTTTATTACACTTTATATTTACACTCTGTTGCTGATTTTATGTATTTATGCTGTGTGATGTTTGCTGTATTTATGTATTTTATGTTTATAAAGTGTCATGGCTACACTATAAGTAGCGTATGCAGATTTTGTCCATCAGTAGACTGGTTGTGTTACATGGCTGCTTTAACGGTAAGTTGTCAACAAGGAGGCTTTTTTAGCTTTCTGGTGGTTTCTCAAGCCTCCTCTTTCTTCCCCCACAGACACCCCCACACTGAAACCACAACATGCATGTCCAGTTCACAGAGGCACCAGGGGCCCTGTGTGCTCTGTGAAACTACACAATGAAAAAACAGACCTCAGGTGTACTCAGGACTCACAAGACCCCACATTACTGTAGTGACATCCTTGTGGACTTCAGTGAAGTACTGCAGAGAGAGTTCTGGACTGATCTCTGGAGTCAGTGTGTGTCCACAGTGGTAGTGGAGTTCTGGGTGTAGAGTTGTCAGTGTGTGCTGGGAGCTCAGTGGTGTTTCCATAGTGACAATGCTGCTGAGTTTGTGTCTTCTCTTCACTGAAGGTAAGTGTCAAATTCTCTTTTAATGCTGAATTGCATTAAATTGTACATTTATTTGTTAATATAAAAATGTTATTTAAGCAAGCTGACTTTTTTTGGGTAGAATTGGAAAAATGTTTTGCTTAACAAATAATTATTAAATATTTCTGCATATCTTATGATTCCATCTTATGAAGTCTGTGTACTTTTTAATATAGTTAAAATATAATTGTCCTATATTTTCTGGTATACGTTTCTATAGGCTACACTGTAGTAAAGAGTAGAAGACAATTACATGTTATTGCTTTAGTACGTCTTTGTCTCCATGTGCTTTTGTATGTTTTCGTTTGTAGCTCCTCCCCTGCTCTGCTCTGACGTGTCTCATGTGAGTTTTGTCTCTTACCCCTCCCACTAATTGTTCCCAGATATTCCCTGTTTGTCTCCTGCTGTATAAATACCCTAATGCTAATGTTTGCAGTCATGGTCAGTGTATGACCCTACTTTCATGTAAATACTTGTGTCATGAAATAACTCAGCTCAGTGAATACATCAGATATAACATACAGGCTCCACTTTTACAGCAGTGTTCTTAATCTATTAGTGGTGTGAGAAAAATATGGTTTGTGGACTAAATTGTGGTAGAAAAGTATTTGATATGTGTATGGCATCTTAATGTGAATATGTGCAGTTTTTAAAATCAGTAAACATTTTGCTCTCAAAACACCTTATGAACCCCCCAGAAGAAGGAGGAGACTGTTCTGGTCTGAGAGCTCAGGATGTCTGACGTCTGCTGTGGTTTCATTTCTCACAGTTCCAACCAGTGGGCAGTGGATACCAGATCAGAATCTAAAGCCCATTTTAGACCAGAAGTGACAACCGTGCTGCTTCGACACCTCTGCAGCTCAGCTGTGGTCACACACAAGCTCAGTTTCCTTCTAGTCTATTTCTTGCCTTATGCCATGACAGGCTTATCAGTGGTTTCTAGCTAGAAATAGTACAAAATACTACATTTATTCGGTAAAGTGTAGTTTATTAATCAAAACAGCACAACTCTGACTGCTGGGTCTATTTTAATGTGAAATTGGGATAAAGCATGATGTTTTAAACACAAACTAAAACTAGGACTAGGCTCCAGTGTGTTCTCAATGGCAGGTCCAGTTTGAATTTAATTTAGTACAAAACAGGTTTAGTATGAGTAGGACTGGTATGGTTACTGATAATTTGGGTAATATTGTGTACTGTGAGGAGAGATGTCAGTACTTCACTGAGAAAAGGGACTGCTCATGTACTACCCAAACCATGTCCATGTTCAAAGGCTGATTGATAGAGTTTATCAAAGTTCAAATAGCTTCTTATTGTGAGTAATGCAGGTTTTTGTTGTTTGTTTTTGACTCATTCAGTAAATCCAGAAATGCATATTACTCACAAAAAATCTTAAAGAACTTTTCTGCATAAGCAATGGTCCACAACAAATTATTGTGATGTGGAAGCTGAAAAAGCAAACAAAAAGCAGGTCCTCTCACTATCTAGAAATTCTTGAATGTGTGTATATGTGTGTGTGGGTGTGGGTATGTGTGTGTGTGTGTGTGTGTGTGTTTGCATGCTTATAGTCTCTGGAGACATAAAGCAGACAGCATTCTGTAGTGACAGTGCATAATAGTTCAACATATATTTGCCAATAAAACAAATTTGATGCAATGAATAAAATATTAAGTACACAGGACATCATAAGATAGTGCAAACATAAAATATATCAAGCAATGAAAAAGTAATGCAAAAATGTGTATATGCGCAAGCTTTGAGGTGATTAACTCTATAAACTGCATTTTAAAACTATAAACTTAGAAAGAGGAGTTTGAGAATAAGAGTGAGGGGATAATATATCTGTTTGTTTCTCTCCTCTACATTAGACTCCACCCCCTTTGCTTTATAATGAGCATGTGTGTCTCCTATATGGTTTCACAGATGCAGCATCATGGTCAGTGTGGGGTTGTGGGATACATCACAAAGGAAGAAACAACCAGAGTCCTCACAGGTCAAAGGACATGATGGCACTGTGTGAGGTTTTGTATGTCTCTGTAAAGCTGGTGATGTGAACTTGAAAAGAAACATAAGAGCTCTGGCCAAGTTCATTTGTTCCCAGTTCCTCTCTGCTGGGTGGACATTAGGGTCTGGAGTACTGAAGTAATGCTGTGAGAGTTCTGGATTCAGTGTGTGTCCACAGTGGTAGTGGAGATCTTGGTGTAGAGTTGTCAGTGTGTGCTGGGAAGTCAGTGGTGTTTTCATAGAGACAAGGATGCTCAGTTTGTGTTTTCTCTTTACTGTACTTCCTCTCACTAAAGGTGAGTGTGAAATTTTCTCTTAATGCTGAGTGACATGAAACTGTACATATATGTGATAATCTAAAAATGTTATTAAAGTGAGTTGAATCATTCAAGATTTATTTGGCCAAATTAGAATCATAACCTGGCTGGTCTTAGAATGAAAAAATATGATTAAATGGTCCAGAATGCAAACAGACTATATCTTTGCATGAAGTAAAGTTTATTAACCAAAAATAAATCAAAAAGTCAAAAGATGTTATTTCAGAAAATGAAAAGACAGGTTAGGGAAAATGAAGGGAAAAAGAAATACAAAATAAATTGGTAAAAAGAGCTGGGAAAAGTTAAAGAGTAGGGCTAATTTTGTTGGAGCGCCTGGCACAGGACAAGGTGCTTTTTATAGCTTTTTATATCGTCTGAAGAAGATGCGTACTCTCTTCAACTTCTTGCATTCTGAGCCTTTATATTTGAAATAAAAGTAGAATTTTTAAACTGGTGTCCATGGAGTGGATGTATGTAAACTCTGATTATTGATGTGGTGCTTTGATGCTACTCACCAGCTGGGGTGTTCTCCACTTTGACTGCCTCTGTAATAGATTCCCCTACTCCATCCAGATCCTCTCTTACATCTACAGATGTTGTTTTTTTTCCCCAAAAAATCAATAAAAATGCAATTACATAACAAAGTACAGGAACATATTTAAAGTGAGCAAACATCATGTCCTACTGTGTGTTCTTAATGTAAAGCTAGATTTATGCAAGAAAGTACATCTGCACCTTCTACATGTACACTGTGGTCCAAAGAGCAAATCTCTCCCGTTGACTCTATGATCATAATGTGTTCAGCAGTTATGCTCCGGATGGTACGAACCTCCTTACAGTCCTCCTGTTTCTTGAGTGAGAAATGAGAAATAATCAGTGATGAATTGTAAAGGAAATGAATCATCCATTGACCCCACCTGGGCAGTGGAAACTCCACTAATGGACAGCATATTTTGGATTGCCATCTGTACAAGTCAGGAAAATGTGAAGGCAAAATAAATAAAACCGTGGATGCAGTAAAAAAGATGTAGACACTTACACTTTCTCCCAGATTGGCACAGTAATGTTGCTTAAACCAAGCAATGGGAGCAGGGTCTCTATGACTCTTCTGGCTTCTGGTAATAATATTAATAATGAAGTTGTCCCTTGGCATCTAGAAAGGGCAGAAGAAAGCTCTACTGCACTGAATGATAATAAAGCTGTTTAGTTTCTTTTAAAAAGTTGAAACAGTTTGCATGTGTTTTTGGATATTTAAAAAAAACCTTTAATTTTTAAGAATTAAAGATTTAGTCCTAAGAAGTAATTAAATTTGAAATGAAAATTAGGCTTTGATTACAACACAGTTTTCTACAAAACAAGGCTTATTTTACATGCATTTGTGCACAGGATTACCTTTGTACCCCAGTTTCATATCTCTATATGGAAATGAGAAATCAAAGCCTGTAGACTTTATATATTTATATACAGTTATTATGTAACCGAACAAATGGCCACCCGTAGCTCAATTTCTTCTACAAATGTTAATAAATGTGAAACAAAGGTTGTCTGTTGTGCGACAGTGCATAATGGCCACACTCGTGGTCTTACAAAGGCTTTTTTAAAACAAGCGCAGAAGTCACTTTCCCTTGTCTCAGTCAACGCATTTCATCTAATGGAGTTCAGTTACGCGAATATTTTCAGCTACGTCTCCTTTTATTCATCAACGTTTCCTTTTAGTTAGTTCATTCTCTACTCACTTATGCCGCATTTTAAAATATTTGTGTGGTCCGTTAAATTAAACAGCTGAGACGGCCCGAGTGCCGCAGGTCCCACAAACTCCCTTGACGTAGACAGACGTTTATTAGACGAACACGAATAACGAACACAGTGGCGCTCACACGAAACAGACAAGATGAACATGAGCAACGTTGAACACAGCTTACAAACCATAAAATGCACCACGTACGTGAACATTAGCGAGAACACAGACCGACAGGGATACACACACCAACCGGGGTTTAAACACACACAGACATTAGGAGAATAACGCGGTGCAGGTGTGTGTGGCTACATAGTCGTGGTTTCACACAAGACCATGAACTCCCACTGCAGGCGGCGGGCCGTACCACGTGACTAGTGGGGCGGGGAGCTCACTATCAGCCCGCTAATTATTTCTCCGTTCAGTCAAAAGTTCTCCATCATTAAAATGTGTGTTCTCATTTTAAATTCGCATATTGGCTACTTGTTTATAATACGATTCCGTTATCAAATATTTAGTATCTGCCTTTGTAAATAAAACTAAATTCTACTTACGTTTTGTTTTCGCTTCTCAGTATCTCTTATGCGTGAAGAATTGTTTGTAGTCTCTGTTGATGTTTTGTCTAAAATGATCGTCATCGGCAAATCCACTCAATAAACTGATCTGGGGTCAGAAATAGAATGACACACATTATGACATAATCGAGCGCTAAATTCTGTTCAGTGGTTGTTTAGAACAATGACAGAAGTGCAGCTGAAATGACATTATAGTCTCATATTATAAATCACATTTTAAAATCATTTCCCCCTCTTTACGCTATCATTTTGTTATCAGGCTCAGATTAAAAAATCTAAATAAATAAAGTAAATATAACCTATACATGTAAACTATATATTAATTAATTAGTAATCATTCCACATAGGTACAATTCACTCACTCTGTATTCGTTATAATCCAAAGTCATTTGAACACTCATTAAGGATCAAAATGCAACCTAAACAACAACTATAATAATAAATTCTTAAGAAATTATACAATTTTAACTGAAAATTAGGCTTATTGATCACAATACAATGTTCAACAAAACAAGGCTCATCTTTCTCGGGTGTTTCAGTACCAAGGCTATGCAGTTAGGCAAACACTTTCTTGCATAATATATGCTTATATTATGAAATTGAGCCACTAGACAAACAGAATTAAATGCTCCGTTCATTACCGCTTCAAATGGTTTATTATTTTTTAAAAGTGCAGGATTGTAGCCCCAGGCACAAAGAGCATGAAGTGTGCCCTGGGTCAGCACTAATTTGCTGGGCATGACCGTGTGACATCTTGGGCCTGGAAGTCTGTTTCTAGTTTTATTTAAAGGGTCAAACTGCATGAAGTGTGCCCAGGCCCAGAGCTACTTTGCTGGGCATGACTGTGTGACCTCTTGGGACAGGAAATCTGATTGTAGTATTATTTAAAGGGTCAAACTGCGTGAAGTGTGCCAAGGCCCAGAGCTACTTTGCTGGGCATGACTGTGTGACCTCTTGGGCCTGGAAGTCTGGTTGTAGTATTACTTAAAGGGTCAAACTGTATGGTCTGCCCAGTCCCAGAGCTACTTTGCTGGGCATGACTGTATGACCTCTTGGGCTTGGAAATCTGGTTGTAGTATTATTTAAAGGCACAAAGTGCATGAAGTGTGCCCTAGCCCAGCACTACTTTGCTGGGCACGACTGTGTGACCTCTTGGGCCTGGAGGTCTGGTGATTCCATTATATAAAACGTCAAATGGCCTGAAGTGTGCCCAGGCCCAGAGCTACTTTACTGGGTATGATTCTGTGACCTCTTGGGCTTGGAGGTCTGTTTCTAGTTTTGCTTAAAGGGTCAAACTGCGTGAAGTGTGCCAAGGCCCAGAGCTACTTTGCTGGACATGACCGTATGACATCTTGGGCCTGGAAGTCTGTTTCTAGTTTTATTTAAAGGGTCAAACTGCATGGTCTGCCCAGGCCCAGAGCTACTTTGCTGGGCATGACTCTGTGACCTCTTGAGCCTTGAAATGTGGTGCTTTGAATGATTTAAAGAGTGAAACAGTCTGAAGTGTGCCCAGGTTTAAAGCAACCTTGCTGGGCTTGACTGTGTGACCTCTTGGGCCAGGAAGTCTGTTTCTAGTTTTATTTAAAGGGTCAAACTGCTTGAAGTGTGCCCAGGCCCAGAGCTACTTTGCTGGCTATGATTCTGTGACCTCTTGGGTCTGGAAAGATTTACAGAGTGAAACGGTCTGAAGTGTGCTCAGGTTTAAAGCAACCTTGCTGGGCATGACACTTTGAACTCTTGGGCCAGGAAGTCTGTTTCTAGTTTTAATTTAATTAAGATTTAATTAAGAGGCAAAAAGCAAAAGTAAAAATAATGTATATGTAACATGCTGCAACCGTCCCTGATCTGTGCTGAGAACGTCCCCAGGGTTGGGGTCAGTTGCAACATCTGACTTCTTCTATTCAACTAAATAAGTGGATGTCATGTGTAATCATTTTTAAATGGCATGACTAATTAGAAGACAGATGTAAGCTTTATATGTAAAGAAGTGGTTGGTCTAGTCCAAAGAGTCTCTGAGTAACTGAGAGAAAAAAAGTGTTGCACTCATCTCATTCTACCTGTACATGCAATGACAAGAAATGACGAGAAACACTATTCATTAGGAAAAGTCCTTGAAGTCCACAGGTAAGAGTGCTTATGTTTATTATGATAAGTAAAACTTTTCTTCAAATAAATTGAACCAAATGCACTTTGACCTTTGCTGGGAGGTACGGGAGGATTTTCTGAAGAGCTAAGAGACTTTAAAAGTATTACCTCTGAACTTACATCTGCAAAGTATTACATCTGAACTTGCAACAAGTTGATCTAATAAAGACATTTTTACAACAAAGTAGGCCTTAAGCCCATTTCACACCAGAAGCAGTGCATCGAGTGTTAAAATGAAAGCTAAACTGGCTAAGTTATAAGTATATAAGTCTATAGACTACTAACGAAATGTCTACAAAGACAGACTGAATTGTCTGAATAAATTTAAAGAGGCAGTATGTTCCAGGTGACTATGTTGTCCTCTACACTCTGTCAGAAACCTTGGCCTCACCATGGAGAAACAATTCCATCTGGAGGACTAAAAGAGAATTTCATTTTGATGGACTATTAATCTAACAATGATTAATACATGTTTAAAAATAGTGTATAAACAGTGTATATAAAAAAGAGGAACTATCAAAACAGTACTTTACTGGAGAAGGTAAAAATTTTAATAAATATAATACTCCTCAGAAACTGCAATGTCTCATTTATATGCACTGTAGTGTAACTGAACTTTAAATTTCAATAAAAATGAATTGAACAGTTGTTCATCTATACAGTGCAGGCTATACAATCTCTAGAGATACTTTGATGGTTATTTGCAACATCTATTCACCTATCCTATCTATACTATAATTCCTTGCTTTTAGTTGATGAGGAACATGCAGTCTATTGGTGAAATATAAGACATGCTGAAAGATAGATAAGCCTCTACTCACATGTTGTTGAGAATTGGTTAATAAGATATTCATAACTTTGAACAGTCAATAGTCTAGAGATGGTCTGTTGAATGTCTAAATGCAGACAATCCAAATAAAGGGTTACCCAGATAGGATCAGTTGTGTAGCTCTTTGGCTGTCCTTCTGATCAAGTATTTAGGTCCATAGACGGTACATTGAGAAAGTGTGTAGGTCTGTAGTGGGCCTGTTAATGTCTGTTGTCTGTTCCATCTCCATCAGTGTGGCAGGAACTGATGCTGAGGTAAAATGGATGATAAATTCTTAATTTCAGGAGGCATGGTGATACTACAACAGCTTGTTTATGTTGTTTGTAGCTTTGGTCCTCTTGGTACAGTAGACCACAGCCACGATGATGTGGTGGAAGATCACGGTGACCAAAGCAAAGAGGGATGTAGGGCAGAGTCTGAGGAGAGACTGTAACAACACTGAGGAGTGAGGGGTGGTGCAGCGCAAAGACAACTCTGAATGTTGAAAATGAAGATGAAATAATCCTTTTACTCATTTAGGAGACAGTTGGCCCTGAGCCATATTGCACACATTATCTCTAGTCATTATTTAAAAGCTATGCTATGTTTAAAAAGTTATACTTTTTATGGGCATTTTTAAACATACAAGCCCACTGATATATGTTTTACATTGTACATTGAGCCTGATGTATCTGTTTTGAGCTCCTTTATGATTGCATAAGTACAGCCCGCCATCCTCCTCAGTCAGGTGTGATATGAGTAGAGAGAGATTTCTTAGAGAGTGTGCAGTACAGGTGAATTCTGTTTCTGTACTGTTCACTCTCACTCCACCTGTTTCTGGTTGAACTGTGCCTGGCACAGTGTAACCTCTCAGGTCTGGCGTGTGGGTCAGTGCAGGAGCAGGGCAGCAGGACCGAGTCAGGAGCAGGGCTGCAGGACCGAGTAAGCAGTGACGTTCTCCATCTCGACGTTCCCTACCAGACTGCAGACTGAACCACCACAGACACCCTCCATAAGCTCATGTAGACCCAACAGGAGGCCGTGCTAGTTTGGGGTATGTTTTCGATTTCAATTAAAAAGCAAAATGACACCACCTAAATGCTTTGACCCAGATGCTTCATCTGGAGTGATTTTCTGCAGTGATCCCTACACTCTCAGAATGGAGAAGTGAGAGAAGCTTGTTCAGAGAGAGTTTTATGTATTACGTGTGTTAACGGCTCAAGTAAGTTCATAGCTGCAGTTTTAATCTAAAATTAAAATTGTCATCTACTACCTCAGTGCTGACTGCTTGCAACCCTAACGGCATTCATTACAACAAATGGTGCATTTGAGTAACATCTGCTTATAGTACTGCTCTAAACACAGTTTAACACAGAAGGTCTGGAACAGTCAAAAGTTGTGGGTTCAGTCTAATGATGACAGTATCACTGTGCTTGATAGAGATTTAATGGTGAGTACGGTGTCTTTATATTCTCTCCTTTTAAGATAACACCTTTACACTCCCCCATCCCCTTCAGTCAGGTGTGATATGAGGAGCGAGAGATTTCCTGGAGAGTGAGCAGTACCCAGCTGAACTCTGTTTCTGTACTGTTCACTTTCACTGGAGATCATGTCCCATGCGTTTCTCTTAGTGTTGTGTTTCTTCAAGGTGAAACTCAGATTTTGTGTGTAGGTCAGTGCAGGAACAGGGCAGCAGTACTGAATCTCCTGTGTAAGCAATGATATATTTGATCTCCCTTGTGCTGTCCAGTGTGTAGCCTGCAGAAACACATTAATTTATGCAACTAATGAGAGAGTTTTGCTTTAACCACAGTAGTACATAAACACATCATTGACTAATTTAGGTTCAGTTTCAATGTACAGCATTATATTGTTAGGAGTATTTAAAGTGGCACTCTGCTGTTTTATGTTATTGCATGACTCTGTTGGGAAACTGACTCCAATTTGTAGAATTAGGACAAGCCTATGTACAAAATATCCCTGATAAACATAATTAAATACCAGCAAGATTACCAATAGATTTGATGGCAGTTGGTTAACTGAACCAAATAATTCTAATGTATTCTCATAAACCAGATTGCATCATGTATTTTTAAAGTTTAGCTCATTTTGGACGGCTTAACACACTACTTAAAGTGATGCATCACAGTCACATGTAATCAGCTCTTGCCAAATTCTATTGTCAAAGTCTATCTATCTATCTATCTATCTATCTATCTATCTATCTATCTATCTATCTATCTATCTATCTATCTATCTATCTATCTATCTATCTATCTATCTATCTATCGTTTCACTGACAGTGTTGCCATCCTGTACCTTGTGTACATGGTGTCCTTTTTATTAGCATCTTTCATATTATTTTAATGTTTTTTTTCTTTGTTGCTACTATATATTTGTGCAAAGCACTTTGAATTGCTATTGTGGATGAAAGGTGCTGTACCAAATTACATTGTCTTGCTTTTCATAAGTGATGTGTGTTTGACCAAAGGGGAAGTGTTATCTAGATACTTCTAAATACATTCATTCTGGAAACTTGAAGCACTTGTGCACTTGAAGATTCTTGGGAAGCAGCTGCAAGGTACTGTAGTTAAAGATGTCGAGTGGATATCTATAGAAAAATATACAACTTCTTAAGCACTTTGCTTACACAGCTTATGAAGGGTCGCTGTCTGAAATTTCTCTGTATATATATATATATATATATATATATATATATATATATATATATATATATATATATATATATATATATATATATATGTGTGTGTGTGTGTGTGTGTGTGTAATCAATAATAAACTAACAAACAGGCATGCCCTTAAAGACAGGTAAATGACCCGTTGAATAATAATAATAATAATAATAATAATAATAATAATAATAACTGGTACTGTAGCCTGCTCTAGATGTGCTTCATAAAACCTTATTAACAAAGACAATATAATAACTAAAATAAAAGGATCCGTTTTTATCACCTATTCCTCCTCATGCATTACTCCAGGAGTGGTCTATTTTATCTTTTGCAAGAGATGTATTCATCTGTATATTGGAGGAACCAAGAGAATGTTTGCTGATTGTTTTGTTGAACACCTTTGGACCATCAGAATTAAGAATTTGTCATTTCCAGTGGCAAGACATTTTAATGCTAATGGAATTTGCAATAATTTAGGTAATTTGATGAAAAACATCCCACCTACACTTTCAGAGATTTAGAAACCCATGAAACAGTGTCATGTCTTATAGCCTAAACTAATTCTACAGTCATACCTATGGAGCAGGTGTACATATAGACTGGTAACTCAGTACACAGTCTAAACTCATTTTAGTGCCTCACCTCTATAAAGGTGTAATGTGTCATTTTGAGCAGGTAAAAATAGAAACCACACTCATCTGGCTTTTGCTCTTTATTTTTAAAACAGAAATAAATTCTCACAGTGAAGTAATGGCTACAGTCAACAATAAAGCACTTGACATAAAATGATATGCACATTTATGTAACGACGGAGGCTAGGCAGGACGCACGAATGAGCCAACAAAAGTTACGTTTATTAACACCAGACAACAGACAATGTAGCACATAGGCTAATACATGGTCAATCAATAACAACATACACTACTAAACATGAGAGTTATACTCACGCACAGAAATGACACAAATTACTCACGCACAGTGATGACACAAAATGAGGAGCAGGTGTGAAACACAGGGCGACACACACAGAAAAAGACGTCTGGGAGGAGGGGCCGTACCGTGAACATTTACACATCATTTTTTATTTCATTAAAGCCAAAAGCACTACTACTAATAAATTACATGCAAAAAAGCTAATAATTCACAGAAGTATTCAAATCATCTTTCAGCAGATTAACCCCTAATGAGGCATTTACAGTGAAGAAACAAATAAAATACTTGCTATTTACTGGCTACCATATATGTTTTTGTATGTTTATTTTTTGTCCATTTGCTTGATTGCATTTGTTTGTGTGTGTGTGTGTGTGTGTGTGTGTGTGTGTGTGTGTGTTTGTGTGTGTGTGTGTGTGTGTGTGTGTGTGTGTGTGAGAGAGAGAGTGTGTGCTTAATTTGAATTTAATTTGATGCTGGCATATTCTGTATAATCTGCATTATCCATTGGAGTGGATGCGGGTTTGGTTTTCTGACTGTGTATTACAGTGGAGTAAGTGATATCATCCTGTAGGAATAACACATTAACAATTGTTACATAACACACATGTTTACAAAACACACATTCAGTATGATGCACACCTGTTCTTGTGCTGTTTTGCATTTCGCTTTTCGATTTACAGTTGCGTATAGGACACTCGAATCTTCCTGTAGAAACACAGAAATGGAAAATTAGCAAACTTGTGTGAACACTAAAGCACACTTTCACAAAAATGCTGTATATAGGAGTCTATACATGCACACAAATGCACAATTCAAATGCACCAATAACCTTTATGCACCTATGACCATCATGCAAAGGGCAACAACAATATGCTATATGTGGTGTGAAATCACTGGTACATGTCCAGAAGACCCGTTTTCATATGAATGCAGTGATAAGAGCTGTGCTCCATAAGGACAGAGGTGAAGTGAAACACATGTAGAATTTAATGGTAAATAATCCTTGTCTAAAGAAGGACAATATAACCCGCCTTAATACCTACAGGTCAGAAGCTTTAACATCAGTAGTCAAGAAATGCTTTGAGAAGCTGGTTCTGTTTTACGTCAAGTCCATCACTCCCACCTCCTTGGACTGATATAGTTTTACAGAGCAATCTACACTATGCCCAGTCACAATCAACACTATGTCTGTACTCATCTGGACCTTCTAGGATCCTATGACAGAGTCATGTTTGTAGACTTCAGCTCAGCTTTCAACACAACTGAGAGTGGAACCCTACGTCTGTCAGGGCATTTTCAACTACCTGTGAGATAGAAGGTAGCTTGTGTGCCTGGAACCTTATCTGTCAGAGCCCCTATCCATCAGCACTGGGGTTCCTCAAGGCTGGACACTCTCAGTCCTCCTCTTCTCCTGCTACACCAACAAGTGCATCTCCAGCTATCATCAAGCAAATGACCCTAACAGGACTCGTTAGCAACACTGACTGCTAGTGGAGTCAAGTGGCTCGTCTGGCTTTGTGGTGCACTGAAAACAACTTGGAGGTCAACATGCAAAAAGCAGTAGAGATGAATGATACATTTCTGAAATAAGACATCTGTCCATCTCCCTTTGTAACTCAGTACAGTAAGTGATGTGGAGTCTGAGCTTCCTACACACCACCATCTCCACTGATTTCAAACTGGAGATCACAACAGCCATCATCAAAAACATTCATCAAGAGCTGCTTTGTATCAAAAACTCACCATGGACCCCACACACTATCTGTATAAAACCCTCTGCTCAGGTATTTGTTACTGCTTCAACAAAACCTGAACTTCACAACCTGTTTCCCAAAGATGGTTTTCCTTATAAAAAAAAAAAAAAAAAAAATTTAAAAAGTGCTGTACGTGATGTATGTGATCCGTTATTTGAACGGTATTGTACTAATTGTGTTGTATCATCTGAACCCCCCCCCCCCCCACTATTCAGATACAAAATAGCACTCACTTGAACAGGTGAACAAAGCACAGCAGAACAATCCTGTAAAAACACACACACACACACACACACACACACCATGGAAGATTTGACCTTGAAGGACGTGTGCCAGTAATGATGCGGAGGTTGTTTTTCTTATGTTACAGTGGATGGTATGTGAGCATTCACCTGTGTCTCCTGCTCTCTCTTCTCTTCTGTTTGCCCCTTTCTTAGCCTCGTTTGTCCATGTCTCTGGACTACATTAGAAAACCAGACAGTGTGACCCACAACTTGTATGCATGCATGTGAGTGAGTGAGTGTGTGTGTGTGTGTGTGTGTGTGTGTGTGTGTGTGTGTGTGTGTGTGTGTGTGTGTGTGTGTGTGTGTGTGTGTGTACCTTTGTATCTCCAGCACAAGACCCCCACGAGACCCAGCAGCAGGAGGAGGACAGCTCCCACAGCAGTAGTCATGAGAATATATAATAGATCACCAGCAGGGTTTTGGACATCTGAAGGCAAACGTTATGCAAATGTTATGTGTATTTGTGTGCGTATTAGTGTTTGTGTTTTTACACAGCATGCATTTTAATTGCTTTTTAAGATATTAGGAGACCATGTGGATATGCAGTAAATGCATGTTACCGTCAGTCAGAGTCTTTGCACTGTCAGTAGTGGAAGCGTCAGCTGGAGCCTTTGCACTTGTTTTGCCATCAAATCTTGATGTAAATTCTGTTGTTGAGATCCCTGGAGAGGAACATGTGTTTGTTAGCATAAGATGGTGTACTGCTTTAGTACTACTTGTGTTTGCAAGTTTGGCTACAGTACTGACCCATTATAAATGTGTATAGGAACATTCAGGATGGTTTACATTCGTGACACTAGTAGACATGTGATTGTACCTGAGGGGGGGGCAGGTGAACAAGCTCATCAGCGCATGTTTAAAAGTTTATTTAAAAACTAATTTTTATAATGAAGTGTTGACTTTCCAAGTAATGGTGTTATATTATAGAGTTAGCACTAATGCAATGGAATTATCCCTCTTGAGCATTGTGATACGGCCACAAAACAAATCAAATTATGTCAAAATAAAATTCCCAATGAAGTATTAGAAGTATTTAAAATATATATTTTAAATTTGTTTTGTATGTTGACCAAAAAGCTGTCAATGTGGTTGTATAGCCTGTAATTAGACTTCTGTGGTTGGGAAATACAGTTTTGCACTATCACTTTATTGACTGTCATAGTCAGGACACATGAAGAAAAATGCAATTTTCAGGTAAAACATGTCTTTGGACAATTGGAAATACATCTAATATTGGGTGAGATGAGTCAAAAACAGATCACTTCTGTCATTTTGTTATAAAGCGTTTAGTCAAACTAGTGTGACTGAGAAATAGTTTGATGCTGGTACTTCCTTAGGACACATGATTTTGGACTTGAAAGTTAATAAAAAATAACAATTTTGAGGTAAAACATATGTATTTGGACAACTGGGAGCACATCTAGTACAAGATGCTAAGTCAAAAACAGTGGATATCTGTCATTTTGTGAAGTAATACATTTTACATCAAATTTGTATTTTTCATAAATGTTGACATGTGCTGACTATGATATCAAAATGCCAGTGCAAAACAGTGTTTCCCCAACCACAGTAGTTTGAGGTTTCAGTTCACACAGTTCCTACTTACTGTTTGTGGATGGTCATAGTTAGGACGCATAACTCTTTAAGAAAAATGTCATTATGAGGTAAAATAGATAAAAAAGTTATTTGGACAACGGAACACATCTAGTACTAAGCAATGAATCAAAAACATGACATTTCTGTCACTTTGGGTGTATAAGATGTAGTGTGGCTGGGAAACAATTTTACACTGGCAGTTTATTGATACTGTCATAGTCCAACTATACACTTTAGAAATAACATGAAAGACAAAATGAGGGTCAGTGACATTATGGATTGTTTCCAGAAGATTAAGTCATAATATAAATCCCAGTCAAGTATTTTTAAAGTACAAGACCACTTTAACCACAAATACACCCCTATAAAAATGGATGAAATGTATATTTACCCTGGACTTGTTTTAGCTGTCCTTTTCCAAACAAACACCTACCAAGTGTAACGTCGACCGAACTCCAAGCACACTACAACACCCAACATGCCATTCGTCGCAAGGTCAAGGACTCATCCAATCATACACATTAATTCAGATCCTCATCACCAGAATATTGACAGCACCTGTTTTCTACTTCCCACCTCTTTAGACCTCACCAGCATTCTGAGGTATTGCCACTAGTTTCGACTGTGCATACTGAGCGTTATTTCCTTGATTGCTTTCCCGTGTTTCGACTGTGTTTTTTGCTCTCCAGACTACTGATTTTTTCCTACCCCGTTTGTATAGTTTGCTTGGTTTGTTATTGCTCTTTGGTTGTTGGACTCGGACTGTTTACCTGTATGATTTGGATTACCCCTGCCTTGCCTTTCCTTGTTTTGACCCTGGCCTGTTCACCCATCACAAAGTTGGAACAAAATAAATTTCTCTCTACATCCGCGAGCATCTGGCCTTACCTGTCCCATCACACCAAGCCACATCAGTGAGAAAACACTACCCAAGTGACCTGTAGCATTCATACTATGTCCAGTATATCAGCCTTTGATGGTCTAAGAGTGCTCTTTAGGTGTAACAGGTGCTACAGGTATAATGTAACACTAGTTTGCTAAAGTTCAGTTTATTTATGAGATTATCAATGCACTAAGAATATGGACCTAAGTTACTTACCTTTAAAAGTGAGTTTGATGTATAGTTGTTCATATTCCTTATGCATACAATCGTAATCTCCCTCATCTTCATCTGTCAGGTGTGATATGAGTAGAGAGAGATTTCCTGGAGCGTGAGCAGTACCTAGCTGAACTCTGTTTCTGTACTGTTCACTCTCACTGGAGATCACATCCCATGTTTTTCTTTTTGGGTGGTATTTCTTCCAGGTGAAACTCTCAGGTTTGGCAAGCAAATCTATGCAGCTGCAGGGTAGCAGTACTGAGTCTCCTGTGTGTGCAGTGATGTGTTTTGTCTCCCTGTTGTGTTCCAATACGCAACCTGTAGAAACACACCTTACTGTCAGACTCCACCACATTTGCTTGTTAGATTAATAAATATTTACATTAATATGATATGATTTTTAGCATTGTTCTAATGACATTCACTATCCTTATAACAATGATAGTTATAACTGAGTAATTTGGTTGCTCCATTTAGGCAACAATTTGAGCTTTGTTTGTTAATGCAGTTCACTTCATATAGGATACTGTAAGGGTTGGCACCAGGCCAAGGCCCCTCCGGCCACCAGAGGGAGGCCTCAAGTCAACCACACCACTAATCAGATTTAACACCCAACAGTTGGGTTAGACCTAATAAAAGCCCGATGACCCAGTCATTCAGAGCTGGTTGTTTGAGCCAAGCTCTTAGCTGGTAACTTCAGGTATTGAGATCCGTGAGCCTTCCTGCTACACCTCACTTCTTATCTGTGAGGGTGTTTGTGTTTTTACACCTCCCCTCTCCAGTTTTCCCTCTCGAGTCTGTCTCTCTCCCAAGGCTTCCCTTACCCATTCAAGTTGTTCCCTGTTTTCTGGTCTTGTTTGGGAAATTTTAGTTTGGTTTTCCTCAGTGCATCGGGCTTGCCATATCTTCCCGTTACGTCCTTTGTTCTCCCTTTTTCCATGCTTGGCATGGTGTTTAGTTTTTTTCCTTTTGTTTTACCTGATCCAAGATCTAACTGTTTTGGACAGGGGCCATCTTTGTTAGAGCGTGGCTGCTCACCCAATAGGCTATTGGTGTTATCACTTAGCTGAGCTGGGTTCAAGCCTGCCTTACATATATGTTCTTGAACTGTTTTACAGATCATCTTTCCTACAAAGGGCCATACTGATAGATACTTTGTTTCCCAGCATTCATACGTGACTCTACACTGGATCCTACTTTTCAAAGCCCTATTAATATGATCAGTTAATTATTCATGTTGTGTTTATGACCTGATTATATATAATCTTGCATTCAGAATGTGATTGTGTTTATTTTTGAGGGGGTGTGATGTTTGGTTGTTAGATTGTAGATTGTGTTGTGGTATTTTTTCATGGTGCTTTTATTACCCAGTTTGATTTTTTTTTTTTTTTAAACTACCCTTCAGGAATTTCTACTCAAGCTTACTGTGGCCTGCACAGTGTTGTATTACCAAAGCTTGAAGAGCTGAAGACAGACCTGGTAGCTGTGAAAGAAACACACCACCTAAAGGAGGCAGGTTATGGTGCGACTCATGAAGACATTGAAGACCCATATGAGGATGTCACCACAGATGCTTCAACAGATGATGAATTCTAGACTAGATCCTGTCCACTGCATTTGCCACATTAATTTCAAATCTGTATGCCTATATAATACATGTAATGACGTTTTTATCCTTGTCTCTTTGTAGCTAGGTTGTTTGGTTGGGTGTTCTTTATAGGCTATAAGAAAATTAAAAAATGTATGCTTACCTTATTTCTTTTCAGCAGTAATTAACCTTTGTGAAGATGTGATCAAAACGTTGTGTTATAAAACACATATTGGAATAGCCCCTGTAAAACCATGTGCAGGTTATTTTGGGGCTACAATCCTGCACTTTTTAAAAATATATTTTTAAAAAATAATAAACCATTTGAATCAGTAATGAATGGAGCATTTAATTCTGTTTGTCTAGTTTCTCAATTTCATAATATAAGCATATATTATGCAAGAAAGTGTTTGCATAACTGCGTAGCCTTAGTACTGAAACACCAGAGTAAAGATAAGCCGTTTTGTTGAACATTGTATTGTGATTAATAAGCCTAATTTTCAGTTAAAATTGTATAATTTCTTAAGAATTTATTATTATAGTTGTTGTTTAGGTTGCATTTTGATCCTTAATGAGTGTTCAAATGACTTTGGATTATAACGAATACAGAGTGAGTGAATTGTACCTATGTGGAATGATTACTAATTAATTAATATATAGTTTACATGTATAGGTTATATTTACTTTATTTATTTAGATTTTTTAATCTGAGCCTGATAACAAAATGATGGCATAAAGAGGGGGAAATTATTTTAAAATGTGATAGTGTGATTTCTGATATGAGACTATAATGTCATTTCAGCTGCACTTTTTTCATTGTTCTAAACAACCACTGAACAGAATTTAGCGCTCGATTATGTCAGAATTTGTGTCATTCTATTTCTGACCCCAGATCAGTTTACTGAGTGGATTTGCCGATGACGATCATTTTAGAGAAAACATCAACGGAGACTACAAACAATTCTTCACGCATAAGAGGTACTGAGGAACGAAAACAAAACGTAAGTAGAATTTAGTTTTATCTACAAAGGCAGATACTAAATATTTGAAAAGGGAATCGTATTATAAACATGTAGCCAATATGCGAATTTAAAATGAGAACACATTTTAATGATGGAGAACTTTTGACTGAACGGAGAAATAATTAGCGGGCTGATAGTGAGCTCCCCGCCCCACTAGTCACGTGGTACGGCCCGCCGCCTGCAGTGGGAGTTCATGGTCTTGTGTGAAACCACGACTATGTAGTCACACACACCTGCACCGGGTTATTCTCCTAATGTCTGTGTGTGTTTAAACCCCGGTTGGTGTGTGTATCCCTGTCGGTCTGTGTTCTCGCTAATGTTCACGTACGTGGTGCACTTTATGTTTGTGTGTTCAACGTTGCTCATGTTCATCTTGCCTGTTTCGTGTGAGCGCCACTGTGTTCGTTATTCGTGTTCGTCTAATAAACGTCTGTCTACGTCAAGGGAGTTTGTGGGACCTGCGGCACTCGGGCCCTCACAGCTGTTTAATTGAACGGACCGCACAAATATTTTAAAATGCGAAATAAGTGAGTAGAGAATGAACTAACAAAAGGAAACCTTGATAAATAAAAGGGGACGTAGCTGAAAATATTCGGGTAACCGAACTCCATTAGATGAAATACGTTGACTGAGACAAGGGAAAGTGACTTATGGGCTTGTTTTAGAAAAACCTCTGTAAGACCACGAGTGTGGCCATTATGCACTGTCGCACAACAGACAACCTTTGTTTCACATTTATTAACATTTGTAGAAGAAATTGAGCTACGGGTGGCCATTTGTTCGGTTACATAATAACTGTATATAAATATATAAAGTCTACAGGCTTTGATTTCTCATTTCCATATAGAGATATGAAACTGGGGTACAAAGGTAATCCTGTGCACAAATGCATGTAAAATAAGCCTTGTTTTGTAGAAAACTGTGTTGTAATCAAAGCCTAATTTTTATTTCACATTTAATTACTTCTTAGGACTAAATCTTTAATTCTTAAAAATTAAAGGTTTTTTTTAAATATCCAAAAACACATGCAAACTGTTTCAACTTTTTAAAAGAAACTAAACAGCTTTATTATCATTCAGTGCAGTAGAGCTTTCTTCTGCCCTTTCTAGATGCCAAGGGACAACTTCATTATTAATATTATTACCAGAAGCCAGAAGAGTCATAGAGACCCTGCTCCCATTGCTTGGTTTAAGCAACATTACTGTGCCAATCTGGGAGAAAGTGTAAGTGTCTACATCTTTTTTACTGCATCCACGGTTTTATTTATTTTGCCTTCACATTTTCCTGACTTGTACAGATGGCAATCCAAAATATGCTGTCCATTAGTGGAGTTTCCACTGCCCAGGTGGGGTCAATGGATGATTCATTTCCTTTACAATTCATCACTGATTATTTCTCATTTCTCACTCAAGAAACAGGAGGACTGTAAGGAGGTTCGTACCATCCGGAGCATAACTGCTGAACACATTATGATCATAGAGTCAACGGGAGAGATTTGCTCTTTGGACCACAGTGTACATGTAGAAGGTGCAGATGTACTTTCTTGCATAAATCTAGCTTTACATTAAGAACACACAGTAGGACATGATGTTTGCTCACTTTAAATATGTTCCTGTACTTTGTTATGTAATTGCATTTTTATTGATTTTTTGGGGAAAAAAACAACATCTGTAGATGTAAGAGAGGATCTGGGTGGAGTAGGGGAATCTATTACAGAGGCAGTCAAAGTGGAGAACACCCCAGCTGGTGAGTAGCATCAAAGCACCACATCAATAATCAGAGTTTACATACATCCACTCCATGGACACCAGTTTAAAAATTCTACTTTTATTTCAAATATAAAGGCTCAGAATGCAAGAAGTTGAAGAGAGTACGCATCTTCTTCAAACGAGCATGGCACGCTATAAAAAGCACCTTGTCCTGTGCCAAGCGCTCCAACAAAATTAGCCCTACTCTTTAACTTTTCCCAGGTCTTTTTACCAATTTATTTTGTATTTCTTTTTTCCCTTCATTTTCCCCAACCTGTCTTTTCATTTTCTGAACATCTTTTGACTTTTTGATTTATTTCTGATTAATAAATTTTACTTCATGCAAATATTTTGTTTGTTTGCATTCTGGACCTTTTAATCATATTTTCATTCTAAAACCAGCCAGGTTATGATTCTAATTCAGCCAAATAAATCTTGAATGATTCAACTCACTTTAATAACATTTTTAGATTATCACATATATGTACAGTTTCATGTCACTCAGCATTAAGAGAAAATTTCACACTCACCTTTAGTGAGAGGAAGTACAGTAAAGAGAAAACACAAACTTAGCATCCTTGTCTCTATGGAAACACCACTGAACTCCCAGCACACACTGACAACTCTACACCCAGATCTCCACTACCACTGTGGACACACACTGACTCCAGAACTCTCACAGCATTACTTCAGTACTCCAGACCCTAATGTCCACCCAGCAGAGAGGAACTGGGAACAAATGAACTTGGCCAGAGCTCTTATGTTTATTTTCAAGTTCACATCACCAGCTTTACGGAGACATACAAAACCACACACAGTGCCATCATGTCCTTTGACCTGTGAGGTCTCTGGTTGTTTCTTCCTTTGTGATGTATCCTACAATCCCACACTGACCATGATGCTGCATCTGTGAAACCATATAGGAGACACACATGCTCATTATAAAGCAAAGGGGGTGGAGTCTGATGTAGAGGAGAGAAACAAACAGACATATATTATCCCATCGCTCTTATTCTCAAACTCCTCTTTCTAAGTTTATAGTTTTAAAATGCAGTTTATAGAGTTAATCACCTCAAAGCTTGCGCATATACAAATTTTTGCACTACTTTTTCATAGCTTGATATATTTTAGGTTTGCACTGTCTTATGTTGTCCTGTGTACTTAATATTTTATTCATTGTATCAAATTTGTTTTATTGGTAAATATACTTTGAACTATTATGCACTGTCACTACAGAATGCTGTGTGCTTTGTCTTCAGAGTCTATAAGCATGCAAACATACACACACACACACACACACACACACATTTAAGAATTTATAGATAGTGAGAGGACCTGCTTTTTGTTTGGTTTTTCAGTTTCCACATCACAATAATTTCTTTTGACCATTGCTTATGTAGAAAAGTTCTTTAAGATTTTTTGTGAGTAATATGAAGTTCTGAATTTACTGAATGAGTCAAAAACAATAAGACACAATAAGAACCTATTTGAACTTTGATAAACTCTGTTAATCAGCCTTTGAACATAGACATGGTTTGGGTAGTACATGAGCAGTCCCTTTTCTCAGTGAAGTACTGACATCTCTTCTCACAGTACACAATATTCCCCAAATTATCAGTAACCATACCAGTCCTACACATACTAAACCTGTTTTGTACTAAATTAAATTCAAACTAGACCTGCCATTGAGAACACACTGGAGCCTAGTTCTAGTTTTAGTCTGTGTTTAAAACATCATCCTTTATCCCAATTTCACGTTAGAATAGACCCAGCAGTCAGAGTTGTGCTGTTTTGATTATTAAACTACACTTTACCGAATAAAAGTAGTATTTTGTACTATTTCTAGCTAGAAACCACTGATAAGCCTGTCATGGCATAAGGCAAGAAATAGACTAGAAGGAAACTGAGCTTGTGAGTGTGTGACCATAGTTTAGCTGCAGAGGGACAGAAGCAACACGGTTGTCACTTCTGGTCTAAAATGGGCTTTAGACTCTGATCTGGTACCCACTGCCCACTGGTTGGAACTGTGAGAAATGAAACCGCAGCAGACGTCAGACATCCTGAGCTCTCAGACCAGAACAGTCTCCTCCTTTTTCTGGGGTGTTCATAAGGTGTTTTGAGACCAAAATGTTTATTGACTTTAAAAACTGCACATATTCACATTAAAATGCATACACATATCTAATACTTTTCTACCACAATTTAGTCCACAAACCATATTTTTCTCACACCACTAATAGATTAAGAACACTGCTGTAAAAGAGGAGCCTGGATGTTATATTTGATGTATTCACTGAGCTGAGTTATTTCATGACACAAGTATTTACATGAAAGTAGGGTCATACACTGACCATGACTGCAGACATTAGCATTAGGGTATTTATACAGCAGGAGACAAACAGGGAATATCTGGGAACAATTACTGGGAGGGGTAAGAGACAAAACTCACATGAGACACCATAATCAGTACGGGTGGGCAACTGTGTTTCATCCACCCTCACCCTCAGCACTTTAGCTCCCCAGGGTTGTGTCCTAAGCCCCATGCTCTACTCACTGTACACCTACGCTGTGTGGCCACTTCCAGCTCTACCATCAATGCCAAGTTTGCTGACGATACTGTCGTCATGGGTCTGATCTCGGACAACGATGAGAGGTCCTACCTGGAGGAGATTAAACACCTGGAAAACTGGTGCCAGGAAAATAATCTCCTCCTAAACGTCAGCAAGACAAAGGAGTTGATTGTGGACTGCAGCAAGAAGCAGGAGCGGCACTACCAACCTGTTAGGATTAATGGAACCACGGTGGAGAGAGTAGACAGTTTCAGGTACCTTGGAGTTCACATCTCGCAGGACCTGTCCTGGTCCCACCACACCAACTCCCTGGCATGCACTATTGAGAGCATCCTCACATGAGTCTGGTTTGGGAACTGCACCAAGCAAAACAGACAAGCACTCCAGAGCATGGTGCGTTCAGCAGAGCGGAACTTCATATGGAACTTCCTGACCTGTAGACCACCTAATACAAGTGGTGCCAGACCAAGGCTAGGAGGATTGTGAAGGAATCCACCCATCCCAACAATAGGCTCTTCTCTCTGTTGAGGTCAGGGAAGCGCTTTTGCTCCCTGAAGACCAACACAGAGAGACTGAAGAGGAGCTTCTTCCCGCAGGCCATTTGGGCCCTGAATCAGGCCAACTGATGGAACTGAAGGGACTACTCTGTGTATGATGTCCACAAACATCATAAAACAAAACAAAACAAACAAACAAAAAAAAAACTGTGAATTGTAAATTGTAAAAACTGGAAATTGTACATTGTATATATGCATAGTATACATCCTGTCTTCATTCATCATAACATATTTATTTATTCATTAAACCACTCTCCATTACCCTGTATCTCTCCTCAGCCATGGACAGAGCAGTTACATAAAGCATTTCACTGCCAGTTATAGCATGTATGACTATGTACGTGACAAAGAGTCTGAGGTCACATGTGTCAGGCCTCTGCTACCAGGCCAGTGTTGAGAGATCATTCCTGAGCCCCCCACCCCCACCCCCCCAATTAAATTAAATAAATAAACATATTTAATAAAGCCATATGTGCAGAGCATGACTAGCCTGACTGTGTACTGCTTTCCCAGTGGGTTTTCGCATTACACACACATACTTACTCACACAGTGACTATGTTTTCACTGGCTTATCATCAAGAGAAAAAGGATGTGAGTTTTGCCTACCACATGCTCAGTGTCTCCATCGAGGGTTGGCCGGATAACGTCAGATAACCTCAGATAATCTCAACCAAAACCCTAGTACCATGCTATTCTTAATCAGTTCAATAACAGTGTTTTTATGAGGAACTCCATCCTTAGAAATTATATTGTAGCCTTGCATTATTCAATTCCATAGAAATGTATTTTTATAATGGGTTTCTCAGCAGGTGTTATCACAAGGCAACAATTACATAAATCAGCTTTAAGAGATCGAGAATCCAGGCTCATCCTCTTCTGTTCGACACGGGATGGTATGATCATTATAGTTCCCTAATATACACACCCTTGTACGTGGACATGCCTAATAATTTAGTCTCTCTTTCTGCTGAGGTTCACCTACCCCTGATGTCATGATGTTATTGAGCCTACACCCGTCTCATCTGCCATGGCTACTCCCTCCACCCACTGATGTCCCCTGTTGTAGCCCACCACACCTCCACCCCAGCCAACTAATTCTCCGTTGCCTTTGATGGACATTCTCTTGTGGGATGGGTTTCGGACATGTGCACACATTTGGACAAGACTAAGACCTCTAGAGAACCAGACTAGACATTAACTGCTTATTTTTTCATTTTATTATTATTTATTTATTTTTCTCATAAAATTGTTACTAAATTATCATTGTGGTGACCGTTGTTGGCCAGAGGAGGATGGGCTTTGATTTTATAAGGTGTGTGGGTCTAGTTATTGATGTGTATACATGTATTTGTGTGTTTGTGTGTGTGTACTGGTATATGTAAATACCTCTTTCCGTCCAGTAGGATGAGTCCCAGCAGCAGAAGGACAACACGAATGAGGATAGAGTAGTACTGCCTGTGAGAGACATTTTGGGAAATATTGCCACTTGTATTGTCTGTGCATTGTCTATGCTGCTATGTTGCCACTGTTGGGCCCCTGAGCAAGGCCCTTAACCTACAATAGCTCAAATTGTCATAACTGTAAATTGCTTTGGATAAAAAACATCAGGTAAATGTTTTATCTGATTGGATCTCTGAACCATTTCTGATTTCTTACTTCTATTTTTTGCCCCTCTTGGATTTGTCTGCCTGGATATTTTGTCTCTCTAGATTTTGACCTGGACTGTAGCTCATCTCTGTGATGCTCCCTGGCTCTGTTTATCCTATAGTACAGGCTCTGACCCTTGCCTGTGTTTTGACCGTGGTGGATTATCCTTTTCAGATTAAAAAACCATGTTTAATTTTATCCTCGAGCATCTGGATTTCTCTGAAACATCACAGTGTCACTGGAGTGAATGTGACATTGTTCCTCAAAATCCCTACTGAGCCAGTTAGTGATTGACTGATTACACCATGAAGTTCAGAGCTGGATCACAGCAGAGCTTAAAGCCCATGAATTTCAAAAAGTAGCATGGTCATGTGTATGTGTGTGTGTATCTGCATGAGCTGTCCAGTTTTCCTGACCAAGTGGACCAAGAGCTGCATCATATACAGAATGAACAAGTGAGGAATAAATAACACAAACAGAAATAAACAAGTGAGCACATTTCACACATCTCACCAAAGTGCACCCAGATTAGCAATATATATGTGAGGAGGAAGAGATGCATGCTGGGAACACTCACATCGGTAAACTGGTAGCTGTTGCCACAGTGGTGTGTGTGGGTGCTTGTGTGTGTATATATATATATATATATATATATATATATATATATATATATTTTGTGGTGGGTAGGGGTGTATCACTTTAGCAGGTTTATCACTTTGAATGTACATTTACTATGTTTGTAAAATTATGTCTTTATCCAGGTCCTTCAAATGTGGGTCTGGCCATCCTGCAGAAGCTGTGCATGTTTATGTGTGTGTGTGTGTGTGTGTGTGTGTGTGTGTGTGTGTGTGTGTGTTACGTACAAATGAGGAATAAATAACACAAACAGAAATAAACAAGTGAGCACATTTCACACATAGTACCCAGTGCACCCAGATTAGCAATACATATATGAGGAGGAAGAGGTGCATGCTGGGAATTCTCACATCTGTAAACTGGTAGCCATGACTACAGTGACATCAGAATAACTTAGGACTAAATAAGAAAACAGTATTTAACCTGGAGTCACTGGAGTGAATTTATGCTGCTAGAGTCATTTAGTGATTGACTGATTAAACCATGAAGTTTAGAACTGGATAATTGACACTGATGAGGATTTGGAGACTGTTTGACAATCTTCATGGGTGAGTGAAAGACATAAATATGTCATTCACACACCACTCAGAGGAACAGCACAGCGGAATTTTAATTAAACTCACAAACCCAGAAAGGAAGCATGTGTGTGTGTGTGTGTTTGTGTGTGTGTGTGTCTGTGTGTGTGTGTGTGTGTGTGTGCGCGTGTGTGTGTGTGTTGTGGATAGAAGTTTGTCAGAGTTTCATTTGAATTCACTTCCTCTCCAATATAAGTGTACTTGTGAAGTCATTCAGTAGACTGTATTGAAGAGTGTACGGTGTGTATCAGCAGTCCTTCTGTAGCTGTGTGTAGTGTGCGTGTAACTCAGTAAGAATGCAGGTGTGTGTTTATCTGCTCCTTGTGCTCCACGCTGCTGATGGTGAGTGTTACCTTCTCTCTACAGGTGTTGTCATACTCATACGTTCATTTGCACAAAGGTATTTATATCTGGGATCAGCTGAGAGTAGCAGCTCACCACTTATCCCAGATTCGGTCTATCGACTAAGAAATGTTTGAAATCAAATTTTTGCCTCTTTAGTTTAGAACAAAAGCTGTTAAATCCTAATGTTGCTAACAAACACTGGAAGTCAACAGCAACTCAAATATAGCCTTCGTAAATACATGACCACAAACATTTCTCAAGCTGATCAAACCACATGTCTCCCAGACTAGTCCGTGGGTCGTATAACTGTGAACTAGACAAGTGAAGAAACACGTCACCGGGAAGCGACCTGGATGAGGTTTGAGGACATGTAGCTCGCTATCTGACTTATTTACAAATCCTATTAGCTATCTTTGCTGTTGGCAAGTAAATTTGCTTCTTCGCCGATCTTTCCCATTAATTGGCACTGAAATCTGCGCTGTGGTTCGGCCCGGTAGAGAGGAACCGGTGCTAATTACTTGTTAATTGCTAATTAGTTACTTCAGACCAGCATAAGGTAGGAATTGTAGGGACATTACTAAGACTGACAAAGTTAAGAAACAGAGTATTGTCACTCTTACAAGAATCATTTTGCTCTATAAGACATTACATTTATAAAAACAATTTTTTGTTGTTGTTGTTTTATTTATGGTTTGGTATGTGAAATGTGCTCACATGTTTATTTGTGTTTGTGTTATTTATTCCTCACTTGTTCATTCTGTGTATGATGCATCTCTTGTCTGCTACCCACTTCTGTATCCAGCTGCCTGTGACAGAGGTCACACCTCATTGTGGTTGATTGTATATGTGGTACAGTCCTTTACATGTGGTGTATGATGTATGTGTTTGGTGCTTCTGTGTGTTTTACTAAGTGGGAAGTGGGGGTGGATTTGGTGGAGAGGCTACAGTGAGTTCTGATCTCATGAATTCTAACATATCCATCAAATCCAGGACAGTACTACTCTATACGACCATGGAGACCTCATGAGGGGCAGAGCTCACTACCTACAGGATAAAGAGTTGGACTAGTGTTGAATAAATACGTTTGGCAAGACAACTGGTCCAGCTCCCATTCCTTATGGACCATATATGGAATCTAATCTGTAAAATATCCCGTTTTGAAAATCCCTGTTTCTCTGATGTCATGAGAACCAGCTCATTTACTTATCTCCGCCTCTTCGGCCTACAGCAGTTTAACCTCTACCACTTACTTTGCAGTTTTCAGACATATTTCAGCTCTTATTGCTTTTAAATGAAGCACAATACAGGGCAGCCAATCAGAACAGAGCTCATTTATCTTACATCTTAAAGGCACAGCAACAGGAACTGTCTGTTTAATTCTTAGGGATAAAGGGAGGTTAGAAAATTGTTGTGTAAAACTGAATTATTAACTGACTTTTTTTTGGAAGATTAAGCCAAACAAACATTGTAAGAGGACACCAAAGAAAACTATAAAATAAAGGATAAATGTAGGATATGCGCCCCCTCTAAAGACCTTTTGGTGTATTTGGTGAGATGGGAAGGTGAGTGGCTACAGCTACAGCTGAGGAAGCACCAGGGGCTCCTGTCTGGGTCTCACTGGGCAGCCATATAGAGGGCAGCTGTGTACAGCACAGGTTCTGAACCTGGCTGAAGGGTGCCAGTTCAGCACCTTGGACAGCAGTCAGACTGTGGTATTGGTCTACAGCTCTGAACACGTTTTACTAAAGTCGGTCCATAATCAGTCCTTTTAATGAAATCTGCATGTCTAAGTACAAACCCAACTCTAGGTAAACCTCTATATCCTCTCTTGGAAAGATGGAAACAAAAAATGAGAAAAAAATCTAAGTATTAGCCATTAGATTAGAACATATTATTCCATCACTGATACACCCTGATCAAACCAGTTTCATCAAAGGTTTCATTCAACCATTAATATGGTAGACTACTTAACTTAATGCATTACACTTCACTCCACATATTACAAAATGCTGTAGTCATAGGATGCAGAGAAGGCCTTTGATAAAGGAAACTGGACGTTTTTCTCCTCACAGTGCGTAAAATCTTTTAACACCACACCTAAGGCCACAGTAAGTACTAATGTAATGCATTCTGTAAAATCCTTTATACACCAAAGGTCAGGATCAGTGCTAATATAATAACAGCACAAAATGTCACAAAGCACAAAGGCACTTGTAGGCAAGGATGCCCACTCTCCCTAGTTTTCTCTAATTTATACATATATTTATTACTATTTTCATGTTTTTGGTCATTTTTTCCAGTTTTTATTTTACTTTGTTGTTCTTACACTGCACTGCACACTAGCCCACAGGCTAAATTAGTTATGTTACAGATATTCACCATCATCAAACAGTTGTTAAATAGATTTTGACAAAATACCAAAGAGAAAGGAGAGAAAAATTTATGCTTCCTGTGATAACTGTTGGGTTGTGGGGACATTGTACTGTCCACCTCCAAAGTGGTCTTTAGATGGCTGCCATTATCAGAAACTGTTGTAATTAGCAAATGTGTTTAGTGATGGTCCTCACAGTCACAGTCACAAAGGAGTCACAGAGCCACGCTGGACATAAGGAGCACAACCCCATGCTGACTCCTTTAGTGGTTCTGTCTCAGTGGTGGCTCTCATAGCTTCTCTTAAGTAGTTTTTACTTAATAGTATGAAAACTACAACATGATCATAGACTGCTGCATTCACCTGTACTTCATTAATAATATGAACGTTATCAGACCATCCTCATGTTTACCTGATTAAATGATCAATCTTTATTTTGATCAGCATGTAGTCTAGAGGTCTTCCTGTCTGATCTCTCTAATATTTGCTAAGCTACACATTCAGTTTGGTCCTCTGATCACTAAGTGCAGGAGTGAAATGATGTGACCAAACAGTGCTGAGGGGGATCACTGTGTAGCACTACTTCTTACTGCAGGATCACTTTACTGAGGATGGGGACTGAACACTGGGAAGCTCAGGAGGAAGTGATGACACTAGAAAGACAGTTTCACTGTTAGATTTAGTCTGTATGTGAGAGAGAAAGAAGTGGAGGAATAATTTATTTTGCACTTGAACACACTTCCCCTCTACTGTGGATATTAGTGGGTGGAGAATTTCAGTGGAGTTCTACTGAGAGAGTTGTAGAGTTCCAGGTCATAGTTGTATGGTGATTCCCACAGACAGACTGTAGTCTGACCTGCAGTTTTCAGAGCATTCAGTACACTGTAGTTTTGTAGAGTGTATAAGATGTGTAGCAGCGTTACTGCTGTAGCTGTGTGTAGTGTGTTGTGGAATGCAGCTGTGTTTTTATCTGCAGATGTGTTTTTACTTCCTTTTTGGAAATGATGTGCAGACGAAGTCCTGTGAAGCGTTTGAGGTTCTTCCTTATTGTACTGCTAAATGATTCGAAGCTTTGGAGCATTGAAAGCTGGTGAGAAAACAGCGACACCTGGTGGTTCTCAGAAATTACTGCAGCCATTGATTCAAAACTGCGCAGAACTATGAACTATACAACACTCCATCATCAAAAATAATGATCAGTAATGATGTTTAGTAATTAAATTCTGCAGTAATTTGTTTAAAATCATTGTTTCCCTTTTTATGTGAAAACATAGTACAAAACTATACTGGGAGACAACAGGTTGACGTTATGAAACATTTACCCTCCCTTTTGGGTTCTATAATTTGCACATTTCCAATTTTTAATAAAAAGATAAAGCTTCCAAGTTATAGGAGAGTGCCAAACCTATGAAACAGTCTCAACGTCATCCTGTGTATCTGTGATGTTTGAAGCTTCAAACAAGATTAGTCACATGTTATTAGTAACTTTAGTGGTAATGTTAGTGGTAATAACTTTAGTGGGGAGGGAGAGAAGGAAGGAGGGAGGGAGTGAGAGGGAGGCAAAGACAATCTATAATCAGTATAATCAGACATTTAAATCATATAACTTGATGGTCATGCATCCATCATACCAACATCTATTGGGAAATCTCTTAGTGATTTCCAGTACCATCATCAGTTGGCTGGTACCATCAGTACCATCAGGTGACTGGACCTGCAGCAATTAAGTATGTCATATATAATAATTAAGTATGTCATATATAATAATAATAATAATAATAATAATAATAATAATAATAATAATAATTATGTCATATGTAATAACAGCCATTTTACATGTACTTGTGAGAGAGAGAGAGGAAGAGACTCGACCCAGGAGCCCCTAATTCATTCACTCCCAAAAAGAGAGAGAGAGAGAGAGAAAGGGAGAAATGGAGAGTGAAGGAGGGAGGGGAGAGAGAGAAAAGGAGAGGGAGGGAGAGGGAGAGATAGAAAGAAAAAGAAAAAAAGAAAAATAAGAGCAGAGAAGAGTCTCCTCTCACAGCTGGTGCTGTTCATTAACACACACTAACACTAACACATCAGGACCAGTCCGAAGTACAGTCAGACCAAACCAAATTATTACACTTCACAAACTAAACTACATCACCCACTGGAACACAAACACAAGCACAAAGCAAAATGCAACGTTATCTGGCCCTAAAACGTCAGTACACTGTAGCAGACGACCTGTACACAGTGACTGACATTAAACACAGAACCACGTTGACAAAGTCCAGACTCAGAGAACACAGCCTGGCCGTCCAGACCAGCCGATATAAATGTCATGGCTGCCCAGAGAACAGAGACTCTGTCAGCAATGTAAATATGATACTCTAGAGACAGAGCTGCACTTCCTCACTGAATGTGAAAAATTCATCCAAATATGGCAAATTTATTTTACAAAATCTGAGACGGTCCACCCCAACTTTAAGTGTCTGTCTAACACTGAAACTGCCCATCCTACTGGGCGAAAAGAAGGAAAGCAGCGCTTTAGCTGGGTGATGCATATCTGCCTGCCATAAGATGAGGGACAGTGATTAACCCACCCAAACACACACACACACACACACACACACACACACACACACACACACAAACAGACTATATTACCCAGTTTATAAAAGTTACCTAACTATTTATTATTATTAACTATTTATTATTATTAACTATTTATTATTTTCCATCCTTATTATTTATTTCTCTTTCTTTTCACTTCTTCCCTTTTACTTCTTCCAATTATTATTATTTCAGACCAATTACAGTTTCTCTTCAAGTTCTTTATCATAACAGAATTCTTAATTTCCATAATTGCAAAGGTTGTAATGTTGTGTAATGTTCATGTTATAATGCTGCTTTGGCAATACTACAATACTATAGTGGTATATGGTCACGCCAGTAAAGCTTACTGAACTGAAATGCACTGAGAGAGAGAGAGAGAGAGCGAGCCCTGCAGCTTCAGACGTCACCAAATGGTTATAAGACATTCAGTCCATCGACTACCAATGGCGGTAACACGCATTGGTTTAAATTAAAGAGTGTGGGGCAGGATGCAAGCGTGACTTAGCCTGGTGTGATGTGTTTTTTTTTTTTTTTAATGAAAATGAAAGCACACATGAACATACTGTGCTAATGTTGCATACACAATGTCATACAAGCGATTAAGGCAAAATAACTGACATTAGGGTTGTACAGGATTGGGCTTTATAGGGTAAATAATGAGGGTGAGACTAGACCCAGGCGACGGGGGTAAGTGAAAGGGGAAACACAGGACCCCTGTGTGAGGGCATGAACAAACACAAAGCATGTGGAGGAACAAAAACAAACAAAGGAGCACATGGGGAGGAGGATGGTGGTGAGAGGTGTTACAGTAGCACCCACACCCCCCTTAACACGGGGCTCCTGTGTGATGGTGGTGAGAGGTGTTACAGTAGCACCCACACCCTCCTTAACACGGGGCTCCTGTGTGATGGTGGTGAGGGGTGTTACAGTAGCACCCACACCCCCCTTAACACAGGGCTCCTGTGTGATGGTGGTGAGGGTGTTACAGTAGCACCCACACCCCCCTTAACACGGGGCTCCTGTGTGATGGTGGTGAGAGGTGTTACAGTAGCACCCACACCCTCCTTAACACGGGGCTCCTGTGTGATGGTGGTGAGGGGTGTTACAGTAGCACCCACACCCCCCTTAACACGGGGCTCCTGTGTGATGGTGGTGAGGGGTGTTACAGTAGCACCCACACCCCACTTAACACGGGGCTCCTGTGTGATGGTGGTGAGGGGTGTTACAGTAGCACCCACACCCCCCTTAACACGGGGCTCCTGTGTGATGGTGGTGAGGGGTGTTACAGTAGCACCCACACCCCCCTTAACACGGGGCTCCTGTGTGATGGTGGTGAGGGGTGTTACAGTAGCACCCACACCCCCCTTAACACGGGGCTCCTGTGTGATGGTGGTGAGAGGTGTTACAGTAGCACCCACACCCCCCTTAACACGGGGCTCCTGTGTGATGGTGGTGAGGGGTGTTACAGTAGCATCCACACCCCCCTTAACACGGGGCTCCTGTGTGATGGTGGTGAGGGGTGTTACAGTAGCACCCACACCCCCCTTAACACGGGGCTCCTGTGTGATGGTGGTGAGAGGTGTTACAGTAGCACCCACACCCCCCTTAACACGGGGCTCCTGTGTGATGGTGGTGAGGGTGTTACAGTAGCACCCACACCCTCCTTAACACGGGGCTCCTGACGTGCATAACAGTTGACAAGGGAGCCCGAGCCCGGCGTCACACAGCAGGGTCTGGAGAACCTGGACAAGGACAGGTGGGAAAGGAGGAAAAAAAGGGGCAAGTCCATCGCGTCAGGGGTGGAAACAGGACTTTGTACCACAACCAGAGACCTGACAGCAGGCTGGACAGGAGACGACTGGGTTCCAGCTTGGGCAGTGGGATGGACGGGAGCCCGGCTGAGAGTAGGAGCACGGGATACGGGATAACAGGAACCGAACCACAGCTGGGATTGGGACAGTTACAAAGACAGGAATGGGGACAGACAAAGGCAGACACTGGGATTGGTAGAATAACAATGAAAGATTGTCAGTTCCAGTACAACAGAGATGTTACAGGAGGTGAAGTGGGCGGCTATGCCGGGAGAGAGAGAGAGAGAGAGAGAGAGAGAGAGAGAGAGAGAGAGAGAGAGAGAGAGACTAACAAATGCCTAGGAACTCCAGTGCACACTGACAAAACAAGTCCAACAGCTTCATTCTAAACCTACTACTACAATAACATCTGAAAATGGTTAAAAGACTACAAATGTAGTCTTAATGACATTGACAATGTCAACTTTTATTAATTACTAATAATATTATCAATATTAATCAATATCAATATTGTCAACTCTCAATCAAGTATAATGCCAAAATTTGTAATTTTAGATTGTAGAGATACAGAGACTCATTCATGCTCCATCCTCTTTGTTTTTGTGCCAAAAAAAATGTATATTGAATGCTTGTTATAAAAATCATACAATATAATATTAAAAGTGACAAATAATACATCAAATTTTAATTCTGCTTCCTACATTCCCACATGCAGGAAATGCAGACAATTCTCCAGTATACACACGTCATGTCATTTTATCTGGTGCGGGGGTTTACTGCTGTTGCTGGGATTAGGAGGAGTCATCTGCTGGAGATACAGAGGTACACACACACACACACACCCACACACACACACACACACACAAACACACTCCTATTCAAGTTCACAGACAATTATAACAGGTCTCAGTGTGAAGTTCTCTGTACAATATTATCCAGTAATAGAGACCTCTGCTCACCTGGTAGACAGGTAGTGCACAGTGCTGATAACACACCGTCATGGGTTTGCTTCCCAGAGAGCACACATACTGATAAACATGTGAGATGCTCTTGATGATAAAACCTATATATAAATAAATACATACATATCTGTCCATCTCACACTGAGTTAATTTTGTAGTTCAGAGACGTGAACAGACAGTGAACAGAGAGGGACAAACAGGACAGAGGAGAGATCAGCAGACACAGGTGGGTGTCACACATCCATGTTATAATATCAGTGAACTCTGATTCAGTGCACAGATCTGTTCTACAGTGTCAGAGCTTGGATTAGTGATTAGTTTCTGCACGTTAAGACCCAGTGAAAGTCATGCAGGTACTGGTGAGAGGTCATGTGTTTCTGAAAGTATGGAAAAACTTTAAGGGCCTTATTCTTGTGTGCACAGAGAACTTCACTACAGTCTTTACTGCAGTGCACACAGTCGATTCTGATTGCTAAATTATGACAGACAGTATGACATCATCTAATATGCTGTAGTTTAGCAGAGCAGTTAATTGTTTAATATTCTGTAGTTTCACAGAGTAGTTTTATTTGCCTAATGTGCTGTAGTTTACCAGTGGCTTTTCAGCAGTCATTCACTTATGACTGTTGCAGCTAGAGATATTAAGCATTGCATGTGTGTGTGTGTGTGTGTGTGTGTGTGTGTGTGTGTGTGTGTGTGTGTGTACGCTATATGCTTGATGATGACTTTATTATGATCACCTGCTCTATAGCAGTACCTTTATGCTACTGGGCCTTTTTAGACACCTCACTGCACTCAGAAGTAACTTCTGAATCAACCAAAGTAGTAGAAAAGTGCCAGAAAGGTTAGAGGGATGAGAGGGACAGGAGATAAACATCCTAACAGGTCATATCAGCGTCATGCAAAATGGTTTATCAAAAAGGTGTCATTTTATTAGAATCCATGAACAACATGCACAGAAGAAACAGCCATGTAGATACACGTCTCTGTGACATACCATATAAAAAGGTGTGAACAAACAGTCTGGAAAATGAATCTGCTGACTGATAAACGGCATATGTCAGGTTTCGTAGTTTCTGCAAGTAGGATTGTGTATCATTTGGATTTTTTTCTGATGTCATTGCTAAAACAATACTTTTAAAATTGAGCAAGTACCTAAATTGTGCCTGAATCAGTGCTAAAAAACTAAAGTCGACTAAAGTTTTTTAATTGTATTTCTTTTTTATTTGACTATTCACTACCTACTAGCTAACAGTAGTTGTCTGCTGGCCTTTAACTAGTGATGACCACGTGACATGCAGTAACGCTTTTGTTACCTGTAGTGTCTGTTTCAGAGCACCAGAGGGGAAATATTTTAATAGACAGCTCAGGCATTTAAAGGAGTATTTAGGTGAAAAGTCTAATTTACATTATTTTTCCCCTTAGACAAAATTATTTTGAGTGCAATTCTGTTTAAGTTTGCTAACAAACATTGGAGGTCATCAGCAACCCAAATCTAACCTTCATAAATACATGCCCACAGATGACTCTCAACCAGCTCAAACTGCATCCAGATCTTAATAAAGGTCTCACAGACTAGTCAATGTGCAGTATGACTCACTGTGAACTAGAAAAGTGAATAAACTCGTCACTACAATCGGGATGAGGTTTGAGCAGGTTAAGAAAGCTTTGTGGACATGTAGTGATCTAACTTATGTATGAAGACCATTATGTACTAAGGTTATACTTGGGTTGCTGTTGACCTCCAGTGTCCAACTTAATTACAACGACTGTTACCTGCTGTTGCTGTTGGCTTCCAGAGTTTGTTAGTAACATTAGCAGCTTTTGTTTTAAACTAAAGGAGCAAAACATGTCTTGGCCATCCGGGGAAAAGGAAAATAATGTAATTGCTGGCCAATCCCTTCATGTAACACCGACATGAGGCAAGAAACCTTTGGGCTATATACAAAATAGCTTACTACATACTGTATGCTGCATACTGGACTCATTATATACGGTATACTGTTTACTGTTCCCTGTAGTAGTATAATGCATAATATCCAGTGTGTAAAAAAACACAAACCATACTAAGAGGTCACGCGAACGTATGAAGTTCTACCCACTTGTGATTTACCACCACCGTTGCATGATGAGATGCAGTACACCACGGAGACAGGCCTGGTCACGTACTGGATTATTTCGCCATAGCAGTACGTCATCTGGGTATATTTTGCGTACTGGAAAAATTCATTTTGGTCTGACTAGTTTTCAAGATCTTTTCAGTAAGCACTCATTAACTAAAGAAAAATTGATCAACACACATTTATCATTTGTATTAAAAAGGGCAGGTGATGTATGTATGTGGTTACTCTCCTCAGCCACTTTATTAGGATCACCTTTACACTACATCGTTATCTGCTAGCTGCATTATATACCTGTGTGCAGTTCCTCAGGCTTGTGTATAAACTTCAGACACACTGCTTTTCTTGTTACACACTCATCCATGCCCTAAAGACACTACCACTGCAGAGACACTTGTTTGTTAAGAGTGGTCTACCATCCAGGTAGGATCCATTCAGCAGTGCTCCTGTGGTCACACACTAAACAGTGGTGCACACCTGTAAGACATGTGCACATATTAAATTACAGACTGCAGGTCTTTATTAAAGTGGCTGGTGAGTGTTTAAATGTTTGTGAATGTATAAAACAGATTACACACACGCTTGCATAAATTATATTTACATGTGCATTTATGGATTAAATGTATATTACAATTAACACCTCTGCAATACAATACATTTATTGTATTAACACTTGTATTAATCCACTCAACAGTGTGTGCATTATTCTATATGTATGTGTGCTAATATTTTGTAATTGTGATATTTTCTGCAGGATGATGTGATATATTCTACTGTAGCCCATATAAACACCACCAGACCAGCACCCAGAGCAATGGATAATGGAGATAATACAGAATATGTCAATATCAAACTAAATTAACAAACCTGAACACACACACACACACACACACACACACACACACACACACACACACACACACACACACACACTCTTTTATTGTATGGGAGCCAATGAACTGTTATGTTCTTCTGTCTTGGTTTCAGTGCTGTCTTTGTATAATTTGCTGTATCTATTGGTAATTGCTAATTAACTGCTAATTAGTTATTTCAGGTGTGGTTTCAGACTGGCATAAGTTAGGAATTGTAGGGGGAGGACTAACAGTGACAGGGGCAGGACTAAGACTGATAACATTACAGTGTAGCCACTCCAAGAACCAGAGTACTCGGGTTTTATTCCTCTTGATTTCATCTTCTACTTGGGAAAGGAGGCTAACTGCTAAATCTAAATGTTAAACACTGTAAACGTCAATTAAAATTTTCTCAGTCTGCAACTATAATTGTGACTCCTACAAGTATCATTTCCTACAAGTATCATATGTCTGTACAATAATAAAACAATTTATTATGTTTTATTATATTATGGATTTTTTCAGCAGAATGTTTTTTCTTCATTTTATTTGTGTATCTCTGTTGAAGCATTTTTGGATATTTAATCTTTAAATTGTAGCACATTTTTATGTTAAGCAGGTCATTTTATAGTCAAATGCCGTCCCTTGTCTGTACGCATCACTTCCACTGTGAGAGTCTATTGCTGTTTCATAAATAAAGAGCCAAAGCAGGACAGAGAGTTGTGGTTTCTGTTTATACCCACTGATGACCACATACATCATGAAGGTGTGTGTGGTGCAGTTCACTGACAGCAGTTGGATGTCACTGTCTGTTACTTTCTCTTTAGGACCGGGGTTGAACTCCAAAGTAGAGCAGATGGTTCTGCAGAATTGTACACAGTGTGAAACCAGATCAGTGACATGGAAACAGTCTCACTCAGACTCGAGCAAAAACACCAAATGTGAAAATCACCTTTTATCCCAAACAGGTGACTCTGGTCCAGTTCTTGGTGTGAAAGGGTTCATATGTAGGCTGGTCATAGGAGGTGGTTGCTTAGCGCAGTAAAGCTGCGTTGAAAAGGTTCTGCAAAGTGAATTTATTTTGCTGTTGTAGCTGAGGCAGTTGGCTTCCTACAGCTTTATATGACATTATTACCTATATAGTTATACTAAAATATAAATATTAGGAGTGTAATGGTTTTCATCCCAAATCACCCCATACACATTACAGTTCACTGTATGCAGTCATACGGAGAGTACACGGTAGCCTAAGTGTGAAGGCTGATGAACATAATGTGGAATCAAACTTCACATCTGCGATTTCCACTCCAAACCTTAAGATGTAATCTATTAGCAAGTTAGCAACATGCTAGGCTAAATGTAGCTCAAGCACGTTAGTGACATTTACTGAATCATTAACACTATGACCTGTTTCTTTCAAATCACCTGTGTGGGAAAGTTTCCCAGTGACCTGAGTGGTGGACGAGGACAGTGTGTTGGTGTTGTAGGGTGTGTGTGCTAAAACACATGAACATGCACATTCAACAGCATCACCCAGATGTGCCAGATGTGTTTGTTGCTTTTGTCCTGTTGCACCAAACAGTGATGCCTAAATGGAGTGTGAAGAAGATCTCTTACAAGTAAGGTGCTTTTCAGGATGTGGAACTTGGAATCTTCTTCATATATGTATATATAATATCTGAAGAAGTTATATTTATTTCTCAGGTGGTTATTAGTAATGAGTGGAAATGTGCTCACTTGTTTATTTCTGTTTATTTATTCCTCACTTGTTCATTCTGTGTATGATTCAGCTCTTGGTCACTACACACTTGATCAGGAAGGCTGGACAGCCCCCCCACACACACACACACATGACCATGCTACTTTTTGAGATTCATGGGCTTTACGTTCTGCTGTGATCCAGCTCTGAACTTCATGGTTTAATCAGTCAATCACTAATTGACTCAGCAGGGATTCTGAGGAACAATGTCACATTCACTCCAGTGACACTGATGTTTCAGAGAAAGCTAGATGCTCGAGGATAAAATGAAATGTGATTTTAATCAGAAAAGGATAATCCATCACAGTCAAACTCAGGCAAGGATCAGAACCAGTACTATAGGATAAACAGAGCCAGGGAGCATCACAGAGAGGAACTAAAGTCCAGGTTGAAATCCAGAGAGACAAAATATCTAGGCAGACAAATCCAGGAGGGGCACAAAACAGAAGTAAGCAATCAGAAATAGTTCAGAAATACAGAAAGCCAATATATAACATTTACAACATTTAACTCACACTTTTATCCAAAGCAACTTACAGTTATAACTGAATACAATTTAAGCGATTGAGGATTAAGGGCCTTGCACAGAGGCCCAACAGTGGCAACTGGCAGCTTTCTAATTACTAGCTGAGTACCTTAACCACTGAGCTAACACTGCATATCACTCCATATGCACAGACATTAATTCCACTCTAATGACCTCAGCAGCTTTCTTCATTTAACCAAGCGTTTGGGTTTCCGCAGGATTATCAAGAAATGAGATACTCCGCTGTAATCTGTAAAGGCATTGGGAACGCAGCACACACTCAGGTGTGTCATACTCTGAACAGACTGATATTAAATGTTCAATTTATTTATTTATTCTTTTGTTGACATATTAATGACTCACTAGGTGCATTAAAGCCATCCGTTCAGCAGCACAGGGGGATTAAGTCCATATATCTGTAACTTCCTAAACAGAGTGTCACATGAATATGACATTTTTGAATGGTGTATCATAATAAATAAAATCAAATTTATTTATGTAGCGCTTTTTAAAACAGAAATTGTCACAAAGCAGTGTTACAAATGTCCGAGTCCAAGCCCCCAGTGGCAAGGAAAAACTCCCTAGAGCATGAAGAAGAAACCTTGACTCAAAGGTGGGGCCCATCCTCCTCTGGCCGACAACAGTCACCACAATAATAACAATTTTAAGAGAAAAGTAAAAAACTAATAATACAATTTAAAAAATAAGCAATTAATGTCTAGTCCAGTTTTCTAGATGTCCTAGTCTTGTCCCGATGGAGTGCACGTGTCCGAAACCCATCCGCAAGAGAACGTCCATCAACGTCCATCAAGTAGTTGACTGGGGTGGAGGTGTGGTGGGCTACAGCAAGGGACATCAGTGGGTGGAGGGAGGAGCCATGGCAGCTGAGACGGGTGTAGGCTCAATAACATCATGACATCAGGGATAGGTGAGCCTCGGCAGAAAGAGAGACTAAATTATTAGGCATGTCCAGGTACGAGAGTGTGTACGTAGCAAGTTCAAGAGGTTTTATTGTCATTTCAGCTATATACAAGTACACAACAAAAACGAGACAATGTTCCTCCAGGACCATGGTGCAACATAAAAACAACAGTGCAACAGACAACATGCTACACAAGTGCAAACAGTCCAATATAGTGCAAAATGTCATTAAATATACAATAATGTGTTTGGTTTTGTGAAATTGCTGATGAGAACATTAAAGAACAGAAGAGGTCTGGCCAAGCTCATTTGTTCCCAGTTCCTCTCTGCTGGGTGGACATTAGGGTCTGTTGGACTGAAGTACTGCTGAGAGAGTTCTGGAGTCAGTGTGTGTCCACAGTGGTGGTGGAGTTCTGGGTGTAGAGTTGTCAGTGTGTGCTGGGAGGTCAGTGGTGTTTTCAGTTTGTGTTTTCTCTTCACTGTGCTTCATCTCACTGAAGGTGAGTGTGAAATTCTCTCTTAATGCTGAGTGATATGAAACTACATTTTATATGAAACTGTACATTTATGTGTGAGTCGGTGAGTCTTTCTCATCTTTCATCAAAATTTGATTCAATGTTTGCTTCACAAATAATCATTGATCACTCCTGCATTTTGTGACTTAATTTTAAATACACAATAAAGCTTCAAAAGGATTATCCTGATTACCTTAATTTACTGTTTAATTTATATGTTTCTGCAGGCTGCACTCTGGTAAAGAGTAGAAGAACATTACATATCCGAGCACATGTAGGAGACTCAGTACAGCTGCCCTTTTCCTGCACTGAACCACACAGCAGACCTGAGAGTTTTACCTGATATAAACACCAAAACTCCAGTTATACATCCACAGCTGGACAGAATCTACAAGGTCATGTGGGAGGGTCTGTTCTACTGCCCTGCTCCTGGACTGGACTACACACCAAACCACACACTCTTAAATGGACCTTCAGAGACAAAGAAATCTACCCCACTGACCAGACTCAGCGTTACACAGGCAGAGTTCAGCAGCTCAGTTATTCTCCAGGAAATGTCTTTCTACTCATATCACAGCTGACTGAGGAGGATAAAGGAGTGTATGTGTGTTCCCTGAACACTAAGGTTGTCAGGAGAGTGTTACTTGATATTACAGGTAAATGAACCTGCTGCTGTTTTCATTTAGTCCATATGCAGTTTTGAGATGAACAGAGATTTAATGTTCTCTCTCTTTCTCTCTCTCTCTTTCTCTCTCTCTCTCTCTCTCTCTCTCTCTCTCTCTCTCTCTCTCTCTCTCTCCCCCCCCCCCCCCCACTTTCACTACAAACTCTACTCCAATGACCAAAGTCCAGACTAGACCAATACCTTCAACTACAACATCATATCAAAGACCTACTGGAACACACAATACAGAGACCCCAGATAAAGGTAAGAGGTCATAGTTCTGATGCGTTTTGATAAGATGTGAAGATACAATGTGAAACCTCGGCTGTGTCTTTAGTGAAATAGTAACATTTATTCCCATTTTATTTGTTACATTGCACACATTCTCTCTCTCTCTCTCTCTCTCTCTCTCTCTCTCTCTCTCTCTCTCTCTCTCTCTCTCACACACACACACACACACACACACACACACACACACTTTCCATCCTTATTTATATTTTCCCACTTACAGATTCAGATTCTGCCAGCATGTATCACTTCATCCTTTATCCTGTTCTGCTGCTGCTGTTAGGAATTGGAGTTATCTACTGGAGATACAGAGGTACACACACACACACACACACACACACACACACACACACACACACACACATGTTGTGCTTACTGTGCCTCATTCTGTCTGGTTTCATTCTGTAGTTCAGAGATGTGGGCAGAGGGAGAGCAGAGACGTGAGGACACAGGTGAGTACACACTCCCCCTTAAGACTGACAGCACGCTGTGTTCGCTCTATTCTAGCTGAACCCATATGGCTCATTAACATGCTTGCACACAAAAGCCACCTCAAAATGCAGGACACAGGCAGGGTAGCATGCTTTTCTCAGCTGTTACATCACTGAACACTGTCCCATTTTAAAGGGTCTTTTCAGCTTTCTTCCTTCATTCTGAAGGCACAAATGGTCTATTCTGTCAGACTTTCAATTTATCACACCCACAGTCCATGTTTACATGTACAGTATAAGGCAGATGTTGTTATCAATATCATCTCACATGTTTATCAGTATGACAGTATGTGTGTTCTCAATCAAACCCGTGACTCTCGTGTTACCAGCACCGTGCACTACCTGTCTACCAGGTGAGCAGATAAGCAGGAGATGGATTACTGGATATCGTACAGAGAACTTCACACTGAGACCTGTTATAATTGTGAACTTGTATAGAAATATATGTGTGTGTGTGTGTGTGTGTGTGTGTGTGTGTGTGTGTGTGTGTGTATTAATGTTTATATTTTCTCTGCAGGATGATGTAATGTACTCCACTCTAGTGCACAGTAACACAACCAGAACAGCAAAGGTCGAAGACACTGCAGATAAAAGAGAATATACCACCATCAAACTTAACTAATACACACACACACACACACAGTGTCATTAATTCTACATAGTTTTCCTTTGTTATTCATTTAAATTTCAAATAAACAAATAAACAAAAGATCTGAATGAACTCAGTGTGTTTTTTTGGTTACTGATAGTTTCCTGGCAATTTTCTTACACACGGCTTCAAAGTGTTTAACGACCAATCCAAGCACACGGTGTAGTTTAGCACAAGAAGAGGCTTCGCACATGTCTATGATGATGGTGTAGGACACAGCATGGGCCGATGAAGGTAGTGGATGCAGTGTGGAGAGGTGATGTCATTGGTGGGCGGAGTTTGATAAATGCTAATGTATTATCTGCACACTGCTTATGTCTGTTTAACATGGAGATTATGTAGGTATGGCAGATGCTGGAGTCTCAGTTAGAAACTCCATAAGTTTATAGCTAACTTTATGTACGTTTGTTTTGTGAAATTCATAGAATGGTGAATGTCCACAGTGGTGGTGGAGTTCTGGGTGTAGAGTTGTCAGTGTGTGCTGGGAGGTCAGTGGTGTTTTCAGTTTGTGTTTTCTCTTCACTGTGCTTCATCTCACTGAAGGTGAGTGTGAAATTCTCTCTTAATGCTGAGTGATATGAAACTACATTTTATATGAAACTGTACATTTATGTGTGAGTCGGTGAGTCTTTCTCATCTTTCCTCTCATCAAAATTTGATTCAATGTTTGCTTCACAAATAATCATTGATCACTCCTGCATTTTGTGACTTAATTTTAAATACACAATAAAGCTTCAAAAGGATTATCCTGATTATCTTAATTTACTGTTATATGTTTCTGCAGGCTGCACTCTGGTAAAGAGTAGAAGAACATTACATATCCGAGCACATGTAGGAGACTCAGTACAGCTGCCCTTTTCCTGCACTGAACCACACAGCAGACCTGAGAGTTGTTTTGTGAAATTCATAGAATGGTGAATGATTAGTTTTCTTTGAGCTGTTAGTCACAGTTTCAGTTCCCACTGCTTCAACAAGTGATGGCTGCAGAGCTCCATTTTTTAAGGCCTGCTTTTGTGATGCGAGGAGGTAAAGCAGGATGTGAGGAAGAGTCATGTTACACACAACAAACATTTATTGTGATACACAAAAGACATCTAAGTGGTTAGCAGGCTAACCGGGTTTAAACATCGACAACACTTATACTCAGACACAAGACTTACATGCATATACATGCATACTAATGATACGCAATAAGTAGCAGGTGTGAAACACAGGGAGGGCATAGCCATATGGATAAACACACACACACGTTTGGGGGGAGGGGCCGTACCATGACAGCTTTCCTAACAAAGGTTCACCAACCCCAGGAAGGAGGCAGGACGCAGGAAGTGTTTATCTGGGCAAACCAAGAATTAGCTAACTAACATTAGTGTAGTTCAAATCACTTGCAGATTTACAATGAACCCACTTACACAAATATGGTAGTCAGAAAATGTAAACTGTGCACAAAAACTGTAAACTGTAAACTTGTACAGCACTTTCTTAAACCCAGTTTATAAAGAGCTTTACAGGGAATAGAATGAATAATAAAGCTTACACATGCCGTAATCAAAGCTAAAGGTGGCCCAATGAAATATTAGAGTGTGTGACCTTTTTTTTGTTCAGGCAGTGTATTTTCTCAATGATTCTTGAAACTTGGTGCTCAAACAACCAGAGCTGAAATCTAAATGTCTTTATATGCCTCATGTCAGCCACAATTCCAGGGTGTTTATACTCTAATAGAAACACCTAGTACAGTTAGAAAGTACAGCCTATCTGTTGCCATGAATATTTTGTGTTAGAGATCCACTATTTTATCACTGGTCAGTTTCTGACCACATGACCCAGGCACCTTGGACTAAATATGGGGAGATTAAAATAAAGCACAAACAGAACATCATATTTTATTTCTGAGTGTTTCAGGTCTGTGATCTATTAGTGTTGCATCAGTGGGTTCAGATTCATATTTTAGATGAGAATAGCATTCCATATTTGTCTAGTTGATTGTATTTTTATTCATAGTACAATAGTTATTGGTACAGACCAGTCACTAAGGGTAGTCAACATTTCATGCATTCTATAAATATACAAGAGGTTGGTTTACCTGTTACTTGGAGTTTGACCTCTATAAGATGATGACTGCTGATGCTACACCTGTACTGTCCCCCGTCCTCTTTAGTCAGACCAGATATGAATAGAGAGAAATTTCCTGGAGCAGTAACCAGCTGAATTCTATCAGTGTAACGGTTTGTCTGGTCAGTTGACTAGATGACTTTAGATTCTTTATAAAAAAAAATAATAAAAAAACTCCATCTGACAGTCTTTGGCTCGGCCAGCAGTTCAGTTTAAGATCTTCATCAGTTTTATTAAAATATGAATGGATTATAAAAATCTTGTATTTGTATTTGCACATAATCATTCAAGGTTACCCAGCACTAAATCCTCCACTAGGTGGTGCTACTGAGAAAGAAATACAGTAGGGATACTGTGACGGTGGCATTTTGCATCAGTGACAATGTGTATCCTTGTTAAACCTTCGCTGATTTATTACTTTTGTTTTTTAATGCCTTATCTTATTTTCACAAAATATTAAATGTATTACTGCACAAAATCACACTACCAATGAGCATTCATCTTTGACTTTTTGATATGAAGCATTATCTAGTGCTCGAGTCACCTGTTCTTGCACTGCTCTGTCACTGGGTTTTAATATTACAGACGAGTGCAGCACATCAGAGCGATCCTGGAGAAACGCTGGCATGTGAACTCATGCAGGGTTTAACCTTAAAGAGCAGCTCTGACCCAGACAGAGTGAGACACTGACGCTTCAAATCAGAACCTTTAACCTTTTAATCCTTTAAATCATTTTACTCAAAGTAGACTACAAAATATTTTTTAAATAATGCTATAAGGTATTACAAGTGCCCATAAAGACTTGATGGATGCAAAATGTTCTGAACATTCATAATGCGTTAAGTGCTTTGTATGAAAGGTCTTCTCTTTTCTTATTTATAATTTGCTATGTCTATTTATAATCACTTAATCATGTAAATTGCCTTTTACTTTAAATTATTAATTCCTTTAATGTTTCTTTTAATTTTGCATTGTATTATTTAAATTGTTCAACTTTCATTTATATTTCTTTTTATTTTTTGCAAATAAGATGAGAGATCTCAGGATGTAATAAGCTTTATTATTCATTCTATTCCCTGTAAAGCTCTTTATAAACTGGGTTTAAGAAAGTGCTGTACAAGTTTACAGTTTACAGTTTTTGTGCACAGTTTACATTTTCTGACTACCATATTTGTGTAAGTGGGTTCATTGTAAATCTGCAAGTGATTTGAACTACACTAATGTTATAACTCTAATTCTTGGTTTGCCCAGATAAACACTTCCTGCGTCCTGCCTCCTTCCTGGGGTTGGTGAACCTTTGTTAGGAAAGCTGTCATGGTACGGCCCCTCCCCCCAAACGTGTGTGTGTGTGTTTATCCATATGGCTATGCCCTCCCTGTGTTTCACACCTGCTCCTTATTGTGTGTCATTAGTATGCATGTATATAAGTCTTGTGTCTGAGTATAAGTGTTGTTGATGTTTAAACCCAGTTAGCCTGCTAACCACTTAGATGTCTTTTGTGTATCACAATAAATGTTTGTTGTGTGTAACATGACTCTTCCACACATCCTGCTTTACCTCCTCGCATCACAAAAGCAGGCCTTAAAAAATGGAGCTCTGCAGCCATCACTTGTTGAAGCAGTGTGAACTGAAACTGTGACTAACAGCTCAAAGAAAACTAATCATTCACCATTCTATGAATTTCACAAAACAACTCTTAGGTCTGCTGTGTGGTTCAATGCAGGAAAAGGGCAGCTGTACTGAGTCTCCTACATGTGCTCGGATATGTAATGTTCTTCTACTCTTTACCAGAGTGCAGCCTGCAGAAACATATAAATTAAACAGTAAATTAAGGTAATCAGGATAATCCTTTTGAAGCTTTATTGTGTATTTAAAATTAAGTCACAAAATGCAGGAGTGACCAATGATTATTTGTGAAGCAAACATTGAATCAAATTTTGTTGAGAGGAAAGACGAGAAAGACTCACCGACTCACACATAAATGTACAGTTTCATATAAAATGTAGTTTCATATCACTCAGCATTAAGAGAGAATTTCACACTCACCTTCAGTGAGATGAAGCACAGTGAAGAGAAAACACAAACTGAAAACACCACTGACCTCCCAGCACACACTGACAACTCTACACCCAGAACTCCACCACCACTGTGGACACACACTGACTCCAGAACTCTCTCAGCAGTACTTCAGTCCAACAGACCCTAATGTCCACCCAGCAGAGAGGAACTGGGAACAAATGAGCTTGGCCAGACCTCTTCTGTTCTTTAATGTTCTCATCAGCAATTTCACAAAACCAAACACATTATTGTTTATTTAATGTTTATTTAATGACATTTTGCACTATATTGGACTGTTTGCACTTGTGTAGCATGTTGTCTGTTGCACTGTTGTTTTTATGTTGCACCATGGTCCTGGAGGAACATTGTCTCGTTTTTGTTGTGTACTTGTATATAGCTGAAATGACAATAAAACCTCTTGAACTTGTTACGTGGGTCCTGAGAAGACTTGCTGTTACTCTGTTATAACTTCACTTCACAGCGCACACACCCACTCTGACCCAGCTGCTGTCCCTGTGAAATGCACATGCATGGTGTGGCCACAGGGTGGGGCTGTTTCCTGCACAAACCTGTTTCCTACTCACACTGTGTTTTCTCTGTTTAGACTGACAGACTAGAAAGCACACACAGGCTTTCGCTGGTAGTTCATAAACATGATTTGCTAGGGGTTCACACATTTTTCCCAAATTTCCAAATACAAATATTGTCAATATTGTCAAAGTACAAAAATCTAGCATCTAGCTTTCTCTGAAACATCAGTGTCACTGGAGTGAATGTGACATTGTTCCTCAGAATCCCTGCTGAGTCAATCAGTGATTGACTGATTAAACCATGAAGTTCAGAGCTGGATCACAGCAGAACTTAAAGCCCATGAATCTCAAAAAGTAGCATGGTCGTGTGTGTGTGTGTGTGTGTGTGTGTATACATCTGTATCTCCAGCAGATGACTCCTCCTAATCCCATCAACAGCAGTAAACCCCCCACACCAGCTAAGATGACATGACGTGTGTATACTGGAGAATTGTCTGCATTTCCTGCATGTGGGAATGTAGGAAGCAGAATTAAAATATGATATATTATTTGTCACTTTTAATATTATATTGTATGATTTTTATAACAAGCATTCAATATAAATGTTTTTTTGGCACAAAAACAAAGAGGATGGAGCATGAATGAGTCTCTGTATCTCTACAATCTGAAATTACAAATTTTGGCATTATACTTGATTGAGAGTTGATAATATTAATATTGATTATTATTGATAATATTATTAGTAATTAATAAAAGGTGATATTGTCAATGTCATTAAGACTACATTTGTAGTCCTTTAACCATTTTCAGATGTTATTGTAGTAGTAGGTTTAGAATGAAGCTGTTGGACTTGTTTTGTCAGTGTGCACTGGAGTGAATGTGACATTGTTCCTCAGAATCCCTGCTGAGTCAATCAGTGATTGACTGATTAAACCATGAAGTTCAGAGCTGGATCACAGCAGAACTTAAAGCCCATGAATCTCAAAAAGTAGCATGGTCGTGTGTGTGTGTGTGTGTGTGTGTGCTGTCCAGCCTTCCTGATCAAGTGTGTAGTGACCAAGAGCTGAATCATACACAGACTAACCAAGTGAAGAATAAATAAACAGAAATAAACAAGTGAACACATTTCCAATCATTACTAATAACCACCTGAGAAATAAATATAACTTCTTCAGATATTATTTATACATATATGAAGAAGATTCCAAGTTCCACATCCTGAAAAGCACCTTACTTTTAAGAGATCTTCACAGTCCATTTAGGCATCACTGTTTGGTACAACAGGACAAAAGCAACAAACACAACTGGCACATCTGGGTGATGCTGTTGAATGTGCATGTTCATGTGTTTTAGCACACACACCCTACAACACCAACACACTGTCCTCATCCACCACTCAGGTCGCTGGGAAACTTTCCCACACAGGTGATTTGAAAGAAACAGGTCATAGTGTTAACAATTCAGTAAATGTCGCTAACGAGTTTGAGCTACATTTACCCTCGCATGTTGCTAACTTGCTAATAGATTACAGCTTAAGGTTTGGAGTGGAAATCGCAGATGTGAAGTTTGATTCCACATTATGTTCATCAGCCTTCACACTTAGGCTACCGTGTACTCTCCGTATGACTGCGTACAGTGAACTGTAATGTGTATGGGGTGATTTGGGATGAAAACACATACCATTACACTCCTAATATTTATATTTTAGTATAACTATATAGGTAATAATGTCATATAAAGCTGTAGCAAGCCAACTGCCTCAGCTACAACAGCAAAATAAATTCACTTTGCAGAACCTTTTCAACGCAGCTCTACTGCCCTAAGCAACCACCTCCTATGACCAGCCTACATATGAACCCTTCCCCCCAAGAACTGGACCAGAGTCGCCTGTTTGGAATAAAAGGTGATTTTCACATTTGGTGTTTTTGCTCGAGTCTGAGTGAGACTGTTTCCATGTCACTGATCTGGTTTCACACTGGGTATAATTCTGCAGAACCATCTGCTCTACTTTGGAGTTCAACCCCGGTCCTAAAGAGAAAGTAACAGACAGTGACATCCAACTGCTGTCAGTGAACTGCACCACACACACCTTCATGATGTATGTGGTTATCAGTGGGTATAAACAGAAACCACAACTCTCTGTCCTGCTTTGGCTCTTTATTTATGAAACAGCAATAAACTCTCACAGTGGAAGTGATGCGTACAGACAATGGATGGCATTTGACTATAAAATGACCTGCTTAACATAAAAATGTGCTACAATTTAAAGATTAAATATCCAAAAATGCTTCAACAGAGATTCACAAAATGAAGAAAAACCATTCTGCTGAAAAAATCCATAATGTAATAAAACATAATAAATTGTTTTTATTATTGTACAGACATATGATACTTGTAGGAAATGATACTTGTAGGAGTCACAATTATAGTTGCAGACTGAGAAAATTTTAATTGACGTTTACAGCGTTTAACATATAGATTTAGCAGTTAGCCTCCTTTCCCAAGTAGAAGATGAAATCAAGAGGAATAAAACCCAAGTACTCTGGTTTTTGGAGTGGCTACACTGTAATGTTATCAGTCTTAGTCCTGCCCCTGTCACTGTTAGTCCTCCCCCTACAATTCCTAACTTATGCCAGTCTGAAACCACACCTGAAATAACTAATTAGCAGTTAATTAGCAATTACCAATAGATACAGCAAATTATACAAAGACAGCACTGAAGCCAAGACAGAAGAACATAACTACACTTCACTGGCTAGATACCATACAATACAAAAGTCTGTGTGTGTGTGTGTGTGTGTGTGTGTGTGTGTGTGTGTGTGTGTGTGTGTGTGTGTGTGTGTGTGTGTGTGTGTGTGTGTGTGTGTTCAGGTTTGTTAATTTAGTTTGATATTGACATATTCTGTATTATCTCCATTATCCATTGCTCTGGGTGCTGGTCTGGTGGTGTTTATATGGGCTAGAGTAGAATACATCACATCATCCTGCAGAAAATATCACAATTACAAAATATTAGCACACATACATAGAGAATAATGCACATACTCTTGAGTGGATTAATACAAGTGTTATTATAATAAATGTATTGTATTGCAGAGGTGTTAATTTTAATATACATTTAATCCATAAATGCACATGTAAATATAATTTATGCAAGCATGTGTGTAATCTGTTTTATGCATTTACAAACATTTAAACACTCACCAGCCACTTTAATAAAGACCTGCAGTCTGTAATTTAATATGTGCACATGTCTTACAGGTGTGCACCACTGTTTAGTGTGTGACCACAGGAGCACTGCTGAATGGATCCTACCTGGATGGTAGACCACTCTCAACAAACAAGTGTATCTGCAGTGGTAGTGTCTTTAGGGCATGTATGAGTGTGTAACAAGAAAAGCAGTGTGTCTGATGTTTATACACAAGCCTGTGGAACTGCACACAGGTATATAATGCAGCTAGCAGATAACGATGTAGTGTAAAGGTGATCCTAATAAAGTGGCTGAGGAGAGTAACCACATACATACATCACCTGCCCTTTTTAATACAAATGATAAATGTGTGTTGATCAATTTTTCTTTAGTTAATGAGTGCTTACTGAAGAGATCTTGAAAACTAATCTGACCAAAATTAATTTTTCCAGTACGCAAAATATACCCAGATGACGTACTGCTACGGCCAAATAATCCAGTACGTGACCAGGCCTGTCTCCGTGGTGTACTGCATCTCATCATGCAACGGTGGTGGTAAATCACAAGTGGGTAGAACTTCATACGTTCGCGTGACCTCTTAGTATGGTTTGTGTTTTTTACACACTGGATATTATGCATCATACTACTACAGGGAACAGTAAACAGTATACAGTATATAATGAGTCCAGTATGCAGCATACAGTATGTAGTAAACTATTTTGTATATAGCCCAAAGGTTTCTTGCCTCATGTAGGTGTTACATGAAGGGATTGGCCAGCAATTACATTATTTTCCTTTTCCCCGGATGGCCGAGACATGTTTTGCTCCTTTAGTTTAAAACAAAAGCTGCTAATGTTACTAACAAACTCTGGAAGCCAACAGCAACAGCAGGTAACAGTCGTTGTAATTAAGTTGGACACTGGAGGTCAACAGCAACCCAAGTATAACCTTTGTACATAATGGTCTTCATACATAAGTTAGATCACTACATGTCCACAAAGCTTTCTTAACCTGCTCAAACCTCATCCAGATTGTAGTGATGAGTTTATTCACTTTTGTAGTTCACAGTGAGTCATACTGCACATTGACTAGTCTGTGAGACCTTTATTAAGACCTGGATGCAGTTTGAGCTGGTTGAGAGTCATCTGTGGGCATGTATTTATGAAGGTTGGATTTGGGTTGCTGATGAGCTCCAATGTTTGTTAGCAAAAAAACAGAATTGCGGAAAAATAATGTAAATTAGACTTTTCACCTAAATACTCCTTTAAATGCCTGAGCTGTCTATTAAAATATTTCCCCCCTGGTGCTCTGAAACAGACACTACAGGTAACAGAAGCGTTACTGCATGTCACGTGGTCATCACTAGTTAAAGGCCAGCAGACAACTACTGTTAGCTAGTAGGTAGTGAATAGTCAAATAAAAAAGAAATACAATTAAAAAACTTTAGTCGACTTTAGTTTTTTAGCACTGATTCAGGCACCATTTAGGTACTTGCTCAATTTTAAAAGTATTGTTTTAGCAATGACATCAGAAAAAAATCCAAATTATACACAATCCTACTTGCAGAAAGTATGAAACGTGACATATGCCGTTTATCAGTCAGCAGATTCATTTTCCAGACTGTTTGTTCACACCTTTTTATATGGTATGTCACAGAGACATGTATCTGCATGGCTGTTTCTTCTGTGCATGTTGTTCATGGATTCTAATAAAATGACACCTTTTTGATAAACCATTTTGCATGACGCTGATATGACCTGTTAGGATGTTTATCTCCTGTCCCTCTCATCCCTCTCACCTTTCTGGCACTTTTCTGCTACTTTGGTTGATTCAGAAGTTACGTCTGAGTGCAGTGAGGTGTCTAAAAAGGCCCAGTAGCATAAAGGTACTGCTATAGAGCAGGTGATCATAATAAAGTTATCATCAAGCATATAGCGTACACACACAAACACACACACACACACACACACACACACACACACACACACACACACACACACACACACACACACACACACACACAATGCTTAATATCTCTAGCTGCAACAGTCATAAGTGAATGACTGCTGAAAAGCCACTGGTAAACTACAGCACATTAGGCAAATAAAACTACTCTGTGAAACTACAGAATATTAAACAATTAACTGCTCTGCTAAACTACAGCATATTAGATGATGTCATACTGTCTGTCATAATTTAGCAATCAGAATCGACTGTGTGCACTGCAGTAAAGACTGTAGTGAAGTTCTCTGTGCACACAAGAATAAGGTCCTTAAAGTTTTTCCATACTTTCAGAAACACATGACCTCTCACCAGTACCTGCATGACTTTCACTGGGTCTTAACGTGCAGAAACTAATCACTAATCCAAGCTCTGACACTGTAGAACAGATCTGTGCACTGAATCAGAGTTCACTGATATTATAACATGGATGTGTGACACCCACCCGTGTCTGCTGATCTCTTCTCTGTCCTGTTTGTCCCTCTCTGTTCACCGTCTGTTCACGTCTCTGAACTACAAAATTAACTCAGTGTGAGATGGACAGATATGTATGTATTTATTTATATACAGATTATATTATCAAGAGCATCTCACATGTTTATCAGTATGTGTGCTCTCTGGGAAGCAAACCCATGATAGTGTGTTATCAGCACTGTGCACTACCTGTCTACCAGGTGAGCAGAGGTCTCTATTACTGGAAAATATTGTACAGAGAACTTCACACTGAGACCTGTTATAATTGTCTGTGAACTTGAATAGGAGTGTGTTTGTGTGTGTGTGTGCGTGTGTGTGTGTGTGTGTGTGTACCTCTGTATCCAGCAGATGACTCCTCCTCCCATCAACAGCAGTAAACCCCCCGCACCAGCTAAGATGACATGACGTGTGTATACTGGAGAATTGTCTGCATTTCCTGCATGTGGGAATGTAGGAAGCAGAATTAAAATGTGATGTATTATTTGTCACTTTTAATATTATATTGTATGATTTTTATAACAAGCATTCAATATACATTTTTTTTTGGCACAAAAACAAAGAGGATGGAGCATGAATGAGTCTGTGTATCTCTACAATCTGAAATTACAAATTTTGGCATTATACTTGATTGAGAGCTGACAATATTGATATTGATTAATATTGATAATATTATTAGTAATTAATAAAAGTTGACATTGTCAATGTCATTAAGACTACATTTGTAGTCCTTTAACCATTTTCAGATGTTATTGTAGTAGTAGGTTTAGAATGAAGCTGTTGGACTTGTTTTGTCAGTGTGTGCACTGGAGTTCCAGGCATTTGTTAGTCTCTCTCTCTCTCTCTCTCTCTCTCTCTCTCTCTCTCTCTCTCTCTCTCTCTCTCTCTCCCGGCATAGCCGCCCACTTCACCTCCTGTAACATCTCTGTTGTACTGGAACTGACAATCTTTCATTGTTATTCTACCAATCCCAGTGTCTGCCTTTGTCTGTCCCCATTCCTGTCTTTGTAACTGTCCCAATCCCAGCTGTGGTTTGGGTTCCTGTTATCCCATATCCCGTGCTCCTACTCTCAGCCGGGCTCCCGTCCATCCCGCTGCCCAAGCTGGAACCCAGTCGTCTCCTGTCCAGCCTGCTGTCAGGTCTCTGGTTGTGGTACAAAATCCTGTTTCCACCCCTCACCCGATGGACTTCCCCCTTTTTTTCCTCCTTTCCCACCTGTCCTTGTCCAGGTTCTCCAGACCCTGCTGTGTGACGCCGGGCTCGGGCTCCCTTGTCAACTGTTATGCACGTCAGGAGCCCCGTGTTAAGGAGGGTGTGGGTGCTACTGTAACACCCCTCACCACCATCACACAGGAGCCCCGTGTTAAGGAGGGAGTGGGTGCTACTGTAACACCCCTCACCACCATCACACAGGAGCCCCGTGTTAAGGAGGGTGTGGATGCTACTGTAACACCCCTCACCACCATCACACAGGAGCCCCGTGTTAAGGGGGGTGTGGGTGCTACTGTAACACCCCTCACCACCATCACACAGGAGCCCCGTGTTAAGGGGGGTGTGGGTGCTACTGTAACACCCCTCACCACCATCACACAGGAGCCCCGTGTTAAGGGGGGTGTGGGTGCTACTGTAACACCCCTCACCACCATCACACAGGAGCCCCGTGTTAAGGAGGGTGTGGGTGCTACTGTAACACCCCTCACCACCATCCTCCTCCCCATGTGCTCCTTTGTTTGTTTTTGTTCCTCCACATGCTTTGTGTTGTTCATGCCCTCACACAGGGGTCCTGTGTGTCCCCTTTCACTTACCCCCGTCGCCTGGGTCTAGTCTCACCCTCATTATTTACCCTATAAAGCCCAATCCTGTACAACCACTAATGTTATTTTGCCTTAATCGCTTGTATGACATTGTGTATGCAACATTAGCACAGTACGTTCATGTGTGCTTTCATTTTCATTAAAAAAAAAACAACAAAAAAAAAAAAAAAACACATCACACCAGGCTAACTCATGCTTGCATCCTGCCCCACACTCGTTAAACCAATGCGTGTTACCGCCATTGGTAGTCGATGGACTGAATGTCTTATAACCATTTGGTGACGTCTGAAGCTGCAGGGCTCTCTCTCTCTCTCTCTCTCTCTCTCTCAGTGCATTTCAGTTCAGTAAGCTTTACTGGCGTGACCATATACCACTATAGTATTGTAGTATTGCCAAAGCAGTATTATAACATGAACATTACACAACATTACAACCTTTGCAATTATGGAAATTAAGAATTCTGTTATGATAAAGAACTTGAAGAGAAACTGTAATTGGTCTGAAATAATAATAATTGGAAGAAGTAAAAGGGAAGAAGCGAAAAGAAAAAGAAATAAATAATAACGATGGAAAATAATAAATAGTTAATAATAATAAAAAGTTAATAATAATAAATAGTTAGGTAACTTTTATAAACTGGGTAATATAGTCTGTTTGTGTGTGTGTGTGTGTGTGTGTGTGTGTGTGTGTGTGTGTGTGTGTTTGGGTGGGTTAATCACTGTCCCTCATCTTATGGGAGGCAGATATGTATCACCCAGCTAAAGCGCTGCTTTCCTTCTTTTCGCCCAGTAGGATGGGCAGTTTGTGTTAGACAGACACTTAAAGTTGGGGTGGACCGTCTCAGATTTTGTAAAATAAATTTACCATATTTGGATGAATTTTTCACATTCAGTGAGGAAGTGCAGCTCTCTCTCTACAGTGTCATATTTACATTGCTGACAGAGTCTCTGTTCTCTGGGCAGCCATGACATTTATATCGGCTGGTCTGGACGGCCAGGCTGTGTTCTCTGAGTCTGGACTTTGTCAACGTGGTTCTGTGTTTAATGTCAGTCACTGTGTACAGGTCGTCTGCTACAGTGTACTGATGTTTTAGGGCCAGATAACGTTGCATTTTGCTTTGTGCTTGTGTTTGTGTTCCAGTGGGTGATGTAGTTTAGTTTGTGAAGTGTAATAATTTGGTTTGGTCTGATTGTTTGTACTTCAGACTGGTCCTGATGTGTTAGTGTTAGTGTGTGTTAATGAACTCAGTGTCAGCACCAGCTGTGAGAGGAGACTCTTCTCTCTGCTCTTCTTTTTTTTTTCGTTCTCTCTCTCCCTCTCTGCCTCCCTCCTTCTCTCTCTCTCTGCTTCCCTCCTTCTCTCTCTCTTTATGCAATAGTTTATGCTCCATCACATTTGATAAATATGAATGGATGAGAAAAATGTTGTATTTGTAGAGTCAGTGGTTCTAGCCCATCTGGTCTATTACACAGTTAGTGTTAACCATCCTCCAACTCCAGTCATGATCAGTGTCTGACCACTGAAACACTGCTGGCTGGATATCTTTCACTGTCAGAACACTCTCAGCCTACCAGTAGCACTGAATCCAGTAACACTGCTGTAACTGAACCACTCATACCAGCACAACACCCATTACCAAGCCTCCAGCACTGTAGTGGGACTGATGTATGGATAATGGTTCAGTATCCACATATACTGGGACATCTGTGGTCAGAAACTGACCAGTGATGTCCTGGGTGCAGGGTGACACACAAACTGTGTAAGACACCAGGTGGACACAGTCTATAATTATACCTACACATTCACTTATTAGAGGTACTGAAAGTGTTCAGTGAGGGCAGGTGAAATGTATGTTAGTTGTGTTTAACTCTTCTAGACTGGTGACAGAGGGTGTCTGGTGACTAATATCTGAGGATAATGTGGTCCACATGTTAGATACATCAATATGTAATGGTGTTTCTCTACTTTTAAATCTCCTGTTTTTGAATTTTAGTAATATCTGATGTATGTGTGTCTAATAAAGTGTGTGGTGAATGTATTTATATTACATTTATTTGTATATTTAAAAAGTAAGTTCATGGTGGAGAGACTAAATCGACTTATGAGGTTTTCATTGATATTAGGAATGTGGTTGCTAATAATGTTTTACCTGAAATATTAAGTCTTATGTATGTGTATTCATTGTCTTTAATATAACACCTGTAGTCTCCCTCATCCTCTTCAGTCAGGTGTGATATGAGTAGAGAGAGATTTCCTGGAGAGTGAACAGTACCCAGCAGAACTCTGTTTCTGTACTGTTCACTCTCACTGGAGATCACGTCCCATGAGTTTCTGTTTGTGTTGTGTTTCTGCCAGGTGAAACTCTCAGGTTTGGCGTGTGCTTCAGTACAGGAGCAGGGCAGCAGTACTGAGTCTCCTGTGTATGCAGTGATGTCGTCTGTCTTCTGATTCTCTGCCAAACTGCAGCCTGCAGAAACACACAGGATAAAGGCCTTCACTATTAAATGATTGTGAATGTCTTAAGTAATGCCACAAAACTAACAGTTAAATAAAGGTCAGACACAATATATGTAACTCTGATAGCGCATCAGTGTGGAAGCCTTCACTAGAATTCTTTATATTAAGTCAGCAATTGTCACGGAACGCTCCCCTCGCCACTGGTCACGTGGTACGGCCCACCGCCTGCAGTTGAAGTGATTTTTTGTTTTGTAACCACGCCCCCATGATGGCACACACCTGCCCCTGGTTTAATGTTGTGTGTGTCTGTGTATAGTTAAACCCCTGTTGGTGTGTGCATTAGTGTTGGTCATTGTTTGTGTTGCTAGTCCTACGTGTATTCATGTTAAACGTATATGTTTGTGTTGCTGTCGTTAGTGTTCCTGCAGTGTTACGTGTATTCCTGTTATCCGTTTATGTTGTGTGAGTGCCGTCGTCGTAAGTGTTATGTGTTAATAAATGTGTGTCAAAGTCGAGGGAGTCTGTGCGTCCAGCTCCGCGCCCTGCGGCACTCCAGCTGTTACAGCAATCAAGTGGCACATACAACAAATGCTACAGATTCTTGAAGTGCTGATGTTTGTTCAGTTTTCCACCTGATCTAACTGAGTTTGTCTGTGTGTCTAGTGAGGGGTCTGGTGTTGTCTGTACAGGTCTGAGTAACAGAAATGATCCAGTTAGATTCCCATTCTAATTACATTCCCATCATGTATGAAGACTTAAGCGTCGGTCACATCTAACTGCCACCTCGCTCATGTTTTCACATGGGTGGAGCAAAATGAGGGGATTATGGGCGGTCTTGGTATCGTGTAATTTTGGGGAACGTAGTCCTTCAGAAAACAGCTAACACTACTTGTGACATTGTTCTAATAATTAGTATAATTATAGCAGCTGCTTTTCTTTCAGAAAGAAGTAAGTAAAGCTCTTGCCCCTTCAAGTGAATGAGGTTTTTCACCAGGCAGATTTTTCTCGTGTTCGGTGTGAAAGATTATTTATACTGCAGATTTAGTGTCTGATGCTGCCTTTAAATTGAACCTAAATAAGATGCCTTAGCAGGCAGCATATGTCAGAGGGAGAACAGTGATCACACATTTATTCAACAGTCTTGGATCTGGAAGCATATTGGTCACTATTTCCATAGACATTCCAGAAAATTCTAATTTAAAGCCTCAACCCAACCAGCTACAAAATTAAGCTAATAAAAGAGCAAAATTACAAGACTTTGTACATAAATGCTTCATGAACTACAAATTCCATAATGCCCTCATACAGGTAGCTGAGATATGTGTACATTGAGAGAGACTGAGCTACAACGTCATTTGTCATGGCATACTATGTCATTTCAACCAAGAAAATCGTAACACATTGATATATGTAGGCCAAACTCTCGACTATGAAGTCTTATTCTTGCTTGCCCCAACTGCTGTGGTCATCTGTGGTCTCTTGCAGAAATATTGTTATTCATCAATTGTTATTCAGGACAGTAAATCACTCTACCAGCTGTGGGTTCCTCTCGGATGTGCTATGACAGGGATGCTGCTCGTATGTGGTCACTCTTTGATCAGTCAGTGTTGGACAAACTCTGCTGTTGATCAATCAAGATCAGACTAAAGAAATTCTGAACCATATGGATTTAATGCTGGAGCAGAGCTGAGAGTGGAGCTGGAGCAGAGTTGGTGGACTGAAGACGTACATTTGGAGAAATCTCTCCCTTGGGCTTGTGCTCTCTCTCTCTCCCTGTCATGCTCTCTCTGAGTCACATTCTCTTTCTGTCTCTCCTTCTCTCTCTTTTTTCTGCCTGGAAGCCCCAGCAGACATGCTCTACTGTTCCTGGCCACCCAGTTCACCTTCTTTAATGTCCATGTTGTCTTTCTCTCAATCTATCTGGCACTTAGGTAACATTTAGAAAGTATTTTCTGTGCCACATTTCTGTAACTTATTTACAGAGTTTCATTATAATATCTATTTTATTCTAATTGGTTTCATTATAATATCTATTTTATTCTAATTGTTTCATTATAATATCTATTCTATTCTATATAAACTTCTCTTCTGTTATGCTAATTAACTCTTTGCTACATTGAACTCATGAAGCTCGGCTCTCCGTGTAGTATTTGTAATGAGACTCATGGAGTCCAGACACTCGCAGATGATGTTAATCACTGATAATTTATTAAGAGAGAGGAAATCCAAAAGGTATAGTCAAAATTCTCTGCACTGGTGGATTGAGGCTGAGTGAAGAGCCAGCTATATTTTTATATATATGTAGAGTGCTGACACCAGTTTCCTGTAAAGTATCCAATCTCTGCACTGCACGTTTAGTAGATCAAATCCTATGTTAGTTTGACAGAACCGCTGAAAAAGCAGGATGCATTAAGACTGAGGAATTTTAGAAAGGTGGTTATGCATATTCTCATAACACATGCTAGACAATGCAGTAGAGCATTCTCTTCAGAATATAAATTGTAATTACAGGAATAATTTGGAATCAGATACATTTTGTAGTTTTATGTGCATTAAACCTTTGCCTGCACCTCTGCTGTTGGTTGTAGGTAAGTGGGACAGGGGTAAATAATTGTAGTAACAAAAACTCAAAATATGTCACTTGTAATGTCAAACTGACATCAACACTGACAACTGGTCATAGCAAAGCCTTGCCTCTTATTTTAGATATTTCAAATCAAAAATCTAAAATAAGAACACATTAGTGATTTTGATCCAGCTGGTCCACCTACATTAATGATCTGCACATTGTGCAGTTTTCAGAACGATAATGTAACGCAGAGGCAGACAGGACTTGACGCACATGTGTAAACGAAAGTTCTTCATTTGCAAAACAGGTGGACACAACGGCAAAATTAACAAAATGATGCAAACTAAGCACTGACTAAATGGAACACCAAAAAGGGAGAAAAACGATACAGGAACTGTGCAGAAACAATAAAATTGTGATGTAACATTTGATACTAAGGCATCGAAGCTTGTGTGTACACAGTGTACTGAAGCTTGTATCAGTTACTATTACCACTAAAGTGAATAATACCATTAATATTACCACTAAAGTTACTAACAACACGTGACTAACGATGGTCGAAGCTTCAGATGTCACTGAAGCACAGGATAAGGGTGAGACTGTTTCATAAGTTTGCCACTGTCCTATAACTTGGAAGCTTTATCTTTTTACTAAAAAAAATTGGAAATGTGCTAATTATAGAAGTCAAAAGTGAGAGTAAACATTTCATAACGCCAACCTGTTGTTTTTACATAAAAGGGAAACAAGGATTTTACACAAATTATTTCAGAATTTAATTACTAAACATCATTACTGATCATCCATTTTTTTTAATGACATATGAAGGCGGTGCAGTGTTGTATTGTTTATAATGCTGCGCAGTTTTGAATCTTTTGCTGCTATAATTTCTGTACACCACTAGGTGTCGCTGTTTTGTCACCAGATTTCAATGCTCCAAAGCTTCGAATTATTTAGCAGTACAATAAGGAAGAACCTCAAACGCTTCACAGGACTTCGTCTGCACATCATTACCAAGAAGGAAGTTAAACAGTAAACACTAGAATAACGAGCAGACTAATAACGTTACCAAACAACAATAAACTCACGGGAGGACGAGACCGCGCACGTTCAAAAACCCACAGCCAAGACGATAAAACAAGGGATATTTATACAAAGATTAAAGAATGCAAACTAGACAAAGATGAAAACAGTGACAGGAAAACCAAACGAGGGGTCGGAACAGAAAATCCAAAACAAAGAAGCATGTGTGTTAAAAACCTGAGAAATTCTTACTTGAACTGCACAAGATATTTGGTACAATTAAAGGAGTATTTGACCATCACTGAACTAAACGTTACTGGTAATGCGCACAGATGACAGCACAACAACAAATATAACAGCAGAAAGTCTACAAGTAACTCAGACAACCAAGACTTTGCTAGTGTGGATACCTAAGAAAACCTTAAAGCTGGATTTATCGTTTGCAGTTGGATTTGGATCAAAAACAGTGTTTTACCTTTAACGGTGAGTCTGATGTCTTTATATTTCTGGTTTGTAAGATAACACCTGTAGTCTCCCTCATCCTCTTCAGTCAGGTGTGATATGAGTAGAGAGAGATTTCCTGGAGAGTGAACAGTACCCAGCTGAACTCTGTTTCTGTACTGTTCACTCTCACTGGTGATCACGTCCCATGTTTTATTGTTTGTGTTGTGTTTCTTCCAGGTGAAACTCTCAGGTTTGGCGTGTGGGTCAGTACAGGAGCAGGGCAGCAGTACTGAGTCTCCTGTGTATGCAGTGACGTCGTCTGTCCTCAGATTCCCTACCAACATGCAGCCTGCAGAAACACACAGGATAAAGGCCTTCACTATTAAACATGGCTGCACATGTACATGTAAAATGGCTGTTATTACATATGACATACTCCATTATTATTATTATATATGACATACTTAATTATTATATATGACATACTCCATTATTATTAAATATGACATACTTAATTATTATATATGACATACTTAATTGCTCCAGGTCCAGTCACCTGATGGTACTGATGGTACCAGCCAACTGACGATGGTACTGGAAATCATTAAGAGATTTCCCAATATATGCTGGTATGATGGATGCATGACCATCAAGTTATATGATTTAAATGTCTGATTATATTGATTATAGATTGTCTCTCTCCCTCCCTCCTTCTCTCTGTGTCCCTCTCCCCTCCCCCCCCCTCTCTCTCTCCCCCTCTGCCCACCCTCGCTCCCTCCCCCCTTCTCTCCTTCTCTCTCCATCCCTCATTCTCTATTTCTTCCTTTCTCTCTCTCTCCCTCCCTCCCTCTCTGCCTTCCTCCCCTCCCTCCTTTTCTCTCTCCTTCTTGCCCTCGCTTTCCCTCCCTCCTTCTCTCTCTTACTCCCTTTCTCTTTCTCCCCCTCTCTCTAGAGCAAATGAGAACAGTAGTAACTAAATAAAGAAACTTAACAAGTCGTGTGTAATATGGGTATATAACTGACTAGAACCTAAACAGGACAGAAGACAAGAGTCATTAACTACAGGCATGAAATACAAATTCAAACAGAAGATGTAACTAGAAACAGACAGAAGTAGAACTGCAGATCCTGCCGCTGGATAGATTTTTTTGTTTTATGTAGTACAGTAGTTATTGATACAGACCAGTCGCTATATGCAGTACGGCCCACCGCCTGCAGTTGAAGTGATTTTTTGTTTTGTAACCACGCCCCCATGATGGCACACACCTGCCCCTGGTTTAATGTTGTGTGTGTGTGTGTAGTTAAACCCCTGTTGGTGTGTGCATTAGTGTTGGTCATTGTTTGTGTTGCTAGTCCTACGTGTATTCATTTTAAACGTATATGTTTGTGTTGCTGTCGTTAGTGTTCCTGCAGTGTTGCGTGTATTCGTATTATCCGTTTATGTTGTGTGAGTGCTGTCGTCGTAAGCGTTAAGTATCAATAAATGTCTGTCAAAGTCGAGGGAGTCTGTGCGCCCGGCCCCGCGCCCTGCGGCACTCCAGCTGTTACAGCAAAACAAATGCTACAGATTCTTGAAGTGATGATGTTTGTTCAGTTTTCCACCTGATCTCACTGAGTTTGTCTGTGTGTCTAGTGAGGGGTCTGGTGTTGTCTGTACAGGCAAAGGTCTGAGTAACAGAAATGATCCAGTTAGATTCCCATTCTAATTAGATTTCCAATCCCATCATGTATGAAGACTTAAGCGTCGGTCGCATCTAACTGCCACCTCGCTCATGTTTTCACATGGGTGGAGCAAAATGAGGGGATTATGGGCAGTCTTGGTATCGTGTAATTTTGGGGAACGTAGTCCTTCAGAAAACAGCTAACACTACTTGTGACATTGTTTTAATAATTAGTATAAGAATAGCAGCTGCTTTTCTTTCAGAAAGAAGCAAGTAAAGCTCTTGCCCCTTCAAGTGAATGAGGTTTTTCACCAGGCAGATTTTTCTCGTGTTCGGTGTGAAAGATTATTTATACTGCAGATTTAGTGTCTGATGCTGCCTTTAAATTGAACCTAAATAAGATGCCTTAGCAGGCAGCATATGTCAGAGGGAGAACAGTGATCACACATTTATTCAACAGTCTTGGATCTGGAAGCATATTGGTCAGTATTTCCATAGACATTCCAGAAAATTCTAATTTAAAGCCTCAACCCAACCAGCTACAAAATTAAGATTAAAAAAAGAGCAAAATTACAAGACTTTGTACATAAATGCTTCATGAACTACAAATTCCATAATGCCCTCATACAGGTAGCTGAGATATGTGTACACTGAGAGAGACTGAGCTACAACGTCGATTGTCATGGCATACTATGTCATTTCAACCAAGAAAATCATAACATATTCATATGTGTAGGCCAAACTCTCGACTATGAAGTCTTGTTCTTGTTTGCCCCAACTGTTGTGGTCATCTGTGGTCTCTTACAGAGATATTGTTCTTCATCAATTGTTATTCAGGACAGTAAATCACTCTACCAGCTGTGGGTTCCTCTCGGATGTGCTATGACAGGGATGCTGCTCGTATGTGGTCACTCTTTGATTGGTCAGTGTTGGACAAACTCTGCTGTTGATCAATCAAGATAAGACTAAAGAAATTCTGAACCATATGGAGTTAATGCTGGAGCAGAGCTGAGAGTGGAGCTGGAGCAGAGTTGGTGGACTGAAGACGTACATTTGGAGAAATCTCTCCCTTGGGGTTTTGCTCTCTCTCTCTCCCTGTCATGCTCTCTCTGAGTCACATTCTCTTTCTGTCTCTCCTTCTCTCTCTCTTTTTTCTGCTTGGATGCCCCAGCAGACATGCTCTACTGTTCCTGGCCTGGCCACCCACTTCACCTTCTTTAATGTCCATGTTGTCTTTCTCTCAATCTGGCACTTAGGTAACATTTAGAAAGTATTTTCTGTGCCACATTTCTGTAACTTATTTACAGAGTTTCATTATAATATCTATTTTATTCTAATTGGTTTCATTATAATAGCTATTTTATTCTAATTGGTTTCATTATAATATCTATTCTATTCTATTGTGTATCTACTTCTCTTCTATTATGGTAATTAACCCCTTGCTACATTGAACTCATGAAGCTCGGCTCTCCGTGTAGTATTTGTAATCAGACTGATGGAGTTCAGACACTCGCAGATGATGTTAATCACTGATAATTTATTAAGAGAGAGGAAATCCAAAGGTGTAGTCAAAATTCTCTGCACTGATGGATTGAGGCTGAGTGAAGAGCCAGCTATATTTTTCTATATATTTAGACTGCTGACACCAGTTTCCTGTAAAGTATCCAATCTCTGCACTGTAAGTTTAGTAGATCAAATCCTATGTTAGGCTGACAGAACCGCTGACAAAGCAGGATGTATTAAGACTGAGGAATTTTAGAAAGGTGGTTATGCATATTCTCATAACACATGCTAGACAATGCAGTAGAGCATTCTCTTCAAAATAAAAATTGTAATTACAGGAATAATTTGGAATCAGATACATTTTGTAGTTTTATGTGCATTAAACCTTTGCCTGCACCTCTGCCTTTGGTTGTAGGTAAGTGGGACAGGGGTAAATAATTACAGTAACAAGCTCCAAATATGTCACTTGTAATGTCAAGCTGACATCAACATTGACTAAATCAACTTTTATGACTGTTTGTTTATGCCCATTTGCAACTTGTCATAGCAAAGCCTTGCCTCTTATTTTAGATGTTTTAAATAAAAAATCTAAAATAAGAACACACTAGTGATTTTGATCCAGCTGGTCCACCTACATTAATGATCTGCACACTGTGTAGTTTTCAGAACGATAATGTAACGCAGAGGCAGACAGGACTTTACACACATGTGTAAACGAAAGTTCTTCATTTGCAAAACATCTGGACACAACGGCAAAATTAACAAAATGATGCAAACTAAACACTGACTAAATGGAACACCAAAAAGGGAGAAAAATGATACAGGAATTGTGCAGAAACAATAAAATTGTGATGTAACATTTGCTACTAAGGCATCAAAGCTTGTATCACACAGTGTACCGAAGCTTGTATCAGTTACTATTACCACTAAAGCTAATATTCCCATTAATATTACCACTAAAGTTACTAACAACACGTGACTAATGATGGTCGAAGCTTCAGACGTCAATGAAGCACAGGATGAGGGTGAGACTGTTTCATAAGTTTAGCAGTGTCCTATAACGTGGAAGCTATATCTTTTTACTAAAAAAAATGGAAATGTGCTAATTATAGAAGTCAAAAGTGAGAGTAAACGTTTCATAACGCCAACCTGTTGTTTTTACATAAAAAGTAAACAATGATTTTACACAAATTATTTCAGAATTTAATTACTAATTACTAAACATCATTACTGATCATCCATTTTTTTTAATGACATGAAGGCGGTGCAGTGTTGTATTGTTTATAGTGCTGCTCCATTTTGAATCTATGGCTGCTATAATTTCTGAAAAGCACCAGGTGTCGCTGTTTTGTCACCAGCATTCAACGCTCCAAAGCTTCAAGTCCTTTAGCAGTACAATAAGGAAGAACCTCAAACGCTTCACAGGACTTCGTCTGCACATCATTACCAAGAAGGAAGTTAAACAGTAAACACTAGAATAACGAGCAGGCGAATAACGTTACCAAACAACAATAAACTCACGGGAGGACGAGAGCGCACATTCAAAGACCCACAGCCAAGACGATAAAACAAGGGATATTTATACAAAGATTAACGAATGCAAACTAGACAAAGATGAAAACAGTGATAGGAAAACCAAACGAGGGGTCGGAACAGAAAATCCAAAACAAAGAAGCATGTGTGTTAAAAACCTGAGAAATTCTTACTTGAACTGCACAAGATATTTGTTACAATTAAAGGAGTATTTGACCATCACTGAACTAAACGTTACTGGTAATGTGCACAGATGACAGCACAACAACAAATATAACAGCAGAAAGTCTACAAGTAACTCAGACAACCAAGACTTTGCTAGTGTGGATACCTAAGAAAACCTTAAAGCTGGATTTATCATTTACAGTTGGATTTGGATCAAAAACAGTGTTTTACCTTTAACGGTGAGTCTGATGTCTTTATATTTCTGGTTTGTAAGATAACACCTGTAGACTCCCTCATCCTCTTCAGTCAGGTGTGATATGAGTAGAGAGAGATTTCCTGGAGAGTGAACAGTACCCAGCTGAACTCTGTTTCTGTACTGTTCACTCTCACTGGAGATCACGTCCCATGAGTTTCTGTTTGTGTTGCGTTTCTTCCAGGTGAAACTCTCAGGTTTGGCGTGTGGGTCAGTACAGGAGCAGGGCAGCAGTACTGAGTCTCCTGTGTATGCAGTGATGACGTCTGTCCTCAGAATCCCTACCAACATGCAGCCTGCAGAAACACACAGGATAAAGGCCTTCACTATTAAACATGGCTGCACATGTACATGTAAAATGGCTATTATTACATATGACATAATTAATTATTATTATATATGACATACTCCATTATTATTATATATGACATACTTAATTGCTCCAGGTCCAGTCACCTGATGGTACTGATGGTACCAGCCAAATGATGATGGTACTGGAAATCACTAAGAGGTTTCCCAATAGATGTTGGTATGATGGATGCATGACCATCAAGTTATAAGATGTCTGATTATATTGATTATAGATTGTCTCTCTCCCTCCCTCCTTCCTTCTCTCCCTCTCCCTTCCCACTAAAGTTACTACCACTAACATTCCCACTAAAGTTATTACCACTAACATTCCCACTAAAGTGACTAATAACATGTGACTAATCGTGTTTGAAGCTTCAAACATCACAGATACACAGGATGAGGTTGAGACTGTTTCATAAGTTTGGCACTGTCCTATAACTTGGAAGCTTTATCTTTTTACTAAAAAATTGGAAATGTGCAAATTATAGAACCCAAAAGGGAGGGTAAATGTTTCATTACATCAGCCTGTTGTCTCCCAGTACAGTTTTGTATTATGTTTTCACATAAAAGGGGAAACAATAATTTTAAACTAATTATTGTAGAATTTAATTACTAAACATCATTACTGATCATCATTTTTTTTAATGAAATATGAAGGCGGTGGACTGTTGTATTGTTTATAGTGCTGCGCAGTTTTGAATCTATGCCTGCTATAATTTCTGAGAACCACCAGGTGTCGCTGTTTTGTCACCAGCTTTCAATGCTCCAATGCTTCGAATCCTTTAGCAGTACAATAAGGAAGAACCTCAAACGCTTCACAGGACTTCGTCTGCACATCATTTCCAAAAAGAAAGTAAAAACACACCTGTAGATAAAAACACAGCTGCATTCCACAACACACCACACACAGCTACAGCAGTAACGCTGCTACACATCTTATACACTCTACAAAACTACAGTGTATTGAACACTGAAAACTGTAGCCCAGACTACAGTCTGTCTGTGGGAATCACCACACAACTATGACCTGGAACTCTACAACTCTCTCAGTAGAACTCCACTGAAATTCACCACCCACTAATATCCACAGTAGAGAGGAAGTGTGTTCAAGTGCAAAATAAATTATTCCTCCACTTCTTTCTCTCTCACATACAGACTAAATGTAACAGTGAAACAGTGTCTTTCTAGTGTCATCACTTCCTCCTGAGCTGCCCAGTGTTCAGTCCCCATCCTCAGTAAAGTGATCCTGCAGTAAGAAGTAGTGCTACACAGTGATCCCCCTCAGCACTGTTTGGTCACATCATTTCACTCCTGCACTTAATGATCAGAGGACCAAACTGAATGTGTAGCTTAGCAAATATTAGACAGATCAGACAGGAAGAGCTCTAGACTATATGCTGATCAAAATAAACATTGATCATTTAATCAGGTAAACATGAGCATTGTCTGATAACATTCATATTATTCATAAAGTACAGGTGGAATGCAGCAGTCTATGATCATGTTGTAGTTTTCATACTATTAAGAAAAAAACTACTTAATTGAAGCTGTGAAATCCGCCCACTGACACAGAACCACTAAAGGAGTCACCAAAGTCAAGACCACTTTGGATGTAGACAGTGCAATGTCATCACAACCCAACAGTTATCACAGGAAGTAGAAACATTTTCTCACCTTTTCTCTGTTACTTTGTTCTTTTTGTTGTTAAAGCTGCCAAAAGCTGTTTAACAACAGTTTGATGATGGTGGATATCTATAAAGTAACTAACTGAGGCTGTAGGCTAGTGTGCACTGCACTGTAACAACAACAACAACAAAATAAAATTAAAACTGTAAAAAGACAAAACCCCCAGCATGGGCTGTCTAAGCTTCCTGGCCAATTGATGAACAAATGAGGAATGAATAACACAAACAGAAATAAACAAGTGAGCACATTTCACACGTAGCATCCAGTGCAACCAGATTAGCAATACATATGTCAGGAGGAAGAGGTGCATGCTGGGATTTCTCACATCTGTAAACTGAATAATCAGAATAACTTAGGACTAAATAAGAAAAGTATTTAAACTGGAGTCACTGGAGTGAATTTATGCTGCCAGAGTCAGTCAGTGATTGACTGATTAAACCATGAAGTTCAGAGCTGGATGACTGTCACTGATGAGGATTTGGAGACTGTTTGACAGTCTTCATGGTTGAGTGAAAGAAGTTAACATGTCGCTCACACACCACTCAGAGGAATAGCACAGCAGAATTTTAAGCTCATGAACCCAAAAAGGAAGCATATTGCTAAAGTGCACCAAATTTAGCAATACATATGTGAGGAGGAAGAGGTGCATGCTCTACTGTACTTTATGGTTTTATTTTTTTCTTATTTGTTCATTTTTTATTTGTAAATTTTTCTAAACCTCTAAGATAAGAGGAACAACATAGGATAACTTGAAGCCCAAACACCCAACAAGAAGAGAGAGAGAGTTTTTTGCAAGACACAAAAATGGTGACATGTGACACAATAATTGAAACCACTAACTCATGTAGCCCATCTCCTGACCTGTTATACTAAACCAAAAGCACCTTCTCTGATTTACACTCATTTTATATTTCTAAAAGACATTTTTTAATACGCTCAACACACTTCTCTATATTGGACATATCATTCAACAGAAATACGTGTGTTTCTTATGGAAAACCCTCAAATACAAATGATACATCCATTTATCAATTAACCAACCCCAGTACTCATTGACTAATTTCACTAATGACACTTAGAAATCAGAGCCTGAGCACTATAAAGAAGCCACAGGCTCTATATCTTGGTTGGATATCAATGGAGGTCAGTATTGGAGAGCGAGGATGAGGGCGAGGAAGAGCAACCATCACGGATGAGATCTGGGCCACTTTGGTTGACCATGTGGTTAAGCATGGGTTGTGTTTCAGGAAAGCTGAGTAGGGCTCTAGCCTAATTGGAGTCACTACACTGTAGGAAGTGTCAGCAAGTACTATAGTCAGTGTCCCTGAGCAGCACGGGGGTAAACCATAATAAACAAGTAAAAAATTGTCTTCACAGTGGGAGACAGCTGTCTGGCTGAAACCCTCTGGGAAGTCCTGATAGCTGAGACCTCCTCATTGAAATGGATTTATTCAGCACCAGTCCAGCTCTTTAACCTGCAGGTAGTGAGCTCTGCCCTTCCTCTGGTCTCCATGGTAATATAGAGTAATACCATCTTGTTTGACTGCTAGCTCAGTAAGGGATATGATGGGCATGTCAAAATTCATGAGATCAGAATCCTCTGTAGTCTCTCCCCCAAACCCACCCACACTCGGGAAAACACACAGAAGCACCAAACACATACATCACACACCACATGTAAAGGACTGTACCACATATACAATCAACCACAATGAGGTGTGACCTCTGTCACAGGCAGCTGGATACAGAAGTGGGTAGTGGACAAGAGCTGCATCATACACAGAATGAACAAGTGAGGAAAAAATACCACTAACAGAAACAGTGTGTGTGTGTGCGCAGCAGCATGGGCTGTCCAAGCCTCCTGACCAATTGATGAACAAATGAGGAATAAATAACACAAACAGAAATAAACAAGTGAGCACATTTCACACGTAGCACCCAGATTAGCGATACATATGTGAGGGGGAAGCGGTGCATGCTGGGAATTCTCACATCTGTAAACTGGTAGCCATGACTATGGTGACATCAGAATAACTTGGGACTAAATAAGAAAACAGTCTTTAAACTGGAGTCACTTGAGTGAATTTATGCTGCCAGTCAGTGATTGACTGATTAAACCATGAGGTTCAGAGCTGAAACTTTGTCACTGATGAGGATTTGTAGACTGTTTTACAGTCTTCATGGGTGAGTGAAAGAAGTAAACATGTCGTTCACACACCAGAGAACAGCGCAGCAGCATTTTAAGCTCACGAACCCAAAAAGGAAGCATGCACATATGCATGTCTGTGTGTGTGTTATTTATGTATTGCTAAAGTGCACCAGGTTTAGCAATACATATGTGAGGAGGAAGAGGTGCATGCTGTACTGTACTTCATGGTTTTATTATTTATTTGTTCATTTTTTATTTGTAAATTTTTCTAAACCTCTAAGATAAGAGGAACAACATAGGAGAACTTGAAGCCCAAACACCCAACAAGAAGAGAGAGATAGAGAGAGAGAGAGAGAGAGAGAGTGTGTGTATGTGTGTGTGAGAGAGAGAGAGAGAGAGAGAGAGCAGGGCAGGAAGGTGTTTTTGCATCTACAAGTATCCCTTTGAATGTACATTTACTGTGTGTGTAAAATTGTCTTTCTCCAAGTGAGCACATTTCACATACCACACCATAATAAAAAACGTTATTTTTAAATGTAGATTTATAGAGCAAAATGATCCTTGTAAGAGTCACATTACTCTTGTACTCTTCCTGTTTCTCAATTCCATCAGTCTTACTAATGTCCCTACAATTCCTAGCTTATGCTGGTCTGAAGTAACTAATCAGCAATTAGTAAGTAATTAGCACCGGCTCCTCTCTACCGGACTGAATCACAGCGTAGATTTCAGTGCCACTTAACGGAACAAGTCGGCGAAGAAGCAAATTTACTTTATTCTCCCTTAACCCAGGTGGACAAGACATGTTTGGAGTCCATATTTCGCTCCTTTAGAACAAAACGCTGCTAACATTGCTAACAAACACTGGAAGCCACCAGCAACGATAGCTAATAGGATTTGTAAATAAGTCAGATATCGAGCTACATGTCCTCAAACCTCATCCAGGTCGCTTCCCGGTGACGTGTTTCTTCACTTGTCTAGTTCACAGTGAGTTATACGACACACCGACTAATCTGGGAGACATTTATTAACACTTGGATGCGGTTTGACCAACTTGAGAGAAGTTCGTGGGCATGGATTTACGAAGGCTATATTTGAGCTGCTGTTGACTTACAGTGTTTGTTAGCAACGTTCGCATTTAACAGCTTTTGTTCTAAACTAAAGAGGCAAAATTTGGACTTAAAACATGTCTTGGTCGATAGACCGAATCTGGGGTAAGTGGTGAGCTGCTGCTCTCTTCTGATCCCAGATATAAATACCTTTGTGCAAATGAATGTATGAGGATGACAACACCTGTAGAGAAAAGGTAACACTCACCATCAGCAGCGTGAAACACAAGGAGCAGATAAACACACACCTGCATTCTTACTGAGTTACACACACGCTACACACAGCTACAGCAGGACAGCTGATACACACCGTACACACTCTTCAATACAGTCTACTGAATGACTTCACAGCTACACTTATAGTGGAGAGGAAGTGTATTCAAATGAAACTCTGACGAACTTCTGTCCGCAACACACACACACACTGCTGTGTGATGGCCAGAACCACATTTGAAGGACACACACACACATGCACCCACACTCACAAATACATGCTCTCATACACACAGACACACAGTGTCACTGATGTCACTGTGGCAACAGCTACCAGTTTACAGATGTGAGAGTTCCTAGCAAACATCTCCTCCTCCTCACATATGTATTGCTAATCTGGGTACACTGGGTGCAATGTGTGAAATGAGCTTAACTTACTTACTTGCAACCCCACACTGACCATGATGCTGCATCTGTGAAACCATATAGGAGACACACATGCTCATTATAAAGCAAAGGGGGTGGAGTCTGATGTAGAGGAGAGAAACAAACAGTATTATCCTGTCACTCTATTCTCAAACTCCTATTTCTAAGTTTATAGTTTTAAAATGTAGTTTACAGACCTGCTTTTTGTTTGGTGATTTTTCAGTTTCTGCTTCACAATAATTTGTTGTGGACCATTATGTAGAAAGGTTCTTTAAGATTTTTTGTGAGTAATATGAAGTTCTGAATTTACTGAATGAGTCAAAAACAAACAACAAAAACCTGCATTACTCACAATAAGAACCTATTTGAACTTTGATAAACTCTGTTAATCAGCCTTTGAACATAGGCGCGTCAGCGTCTTTACCACCTCAGACGCCTAAGAGACTTCAGACTGCCCTCCAAAGTACTGCGGAACTTCTACACCTGCACTATAGAGAGCATCCTCACGGGGAACATCAGTCTGGTTTGGGAATAGCACCAAGCAGGACAGACAAGCACTCCAAAGGGTAGTGCGTTCAGCAGAGCGCATCACTCACACGGAACTTCCTGACCTGCAGACCATCTACTACAAGCGGTGCCAGACCAAGGCCAGGAAAATTGTGAAGGACCCCACCCATCCCAACAATAGACTCTTCTCTCTGTTGAGGTCAGGGAGGCGCTTCCGCTCCCTGAAGGCCAAGACAGAGAGGCTGAAGAGGAGCTTCTTCCCACAGGCCATTCGGGCCCTGAATCAGGGAAACTGAATAAACTGTGGGGACCACCACCACCATGTAACATGACTGTATATCTGTACATCTGTATATATAGATTTATACTCAATTACCTTGTTACACAACAACTGTAGATATGTTATTACACAAAATTATTATTTTGTATAAATAATAATTTATACAATTATTATTATTATTATTATTATTATTATTATACATAGATTATTTTCCTGGCACCAGTTTTCCAGGTGTTTAATCTCCTCCAGGTAGGCCCTCTCGTCGTTGTCCGAGATCAGACCCACGACAACGGTGTCGTCAGCAAACTTGACAATGATGTTAGAGCTGGAAGTGGCTGTGCAGTCGTAGGTGTACAGTGAGTAGAGCAGGGGGCTTAGGACACAACCCTGAGGAGCTCCAGTGCTAAGGGTGAGGGTGGATGAGGCGCAGTTGCCTACCCGTACTGATTGTGGTCTGTCTGTTAGGAAGTTGGAGATCCAGTCGCACAGGGATGTATGCAGTCCTAGATCTCCCAACTTAGTAGTGAGTAGGGAGGGGATGATAGTGTTAAATGCTGAACTGTAGTCGACAAATAGCATTTTAACATAATTTCCCCTCCCTTCGTCCAGGTGAGTCAGTGTAGTGTGGAGCAGATGTGCAATTGCATCGTCAGTGGAGCAGTTGTGGCGGTATGCATACTGCAGTGGGTCCATGGAGGCTGGCAGTGAAGATGTGATGAAGTCTCTGACTAGCTTTTCAAAGCACTTCATCACGACTGATGTGAGGGCGACAGGGCGGTAGTCATTGAGGTCGGAGGATCGAGGTTTCTTCGGCACGGGGACGATGGTGGACCGCTTGAAGCTGGACGGGACGATACCGAGCGTCAGGGAGAGATTGAAGATGTCGGTGAATACCGGGGCTAGCTGATCTGCGCAGGCTTTGAGGACCCTCCCGCAGATACCGTCTGGTCCCGTCGCCTTCCTGGTATTCACCCTTTTAAACTCTCCTCACGTCACTCTCAGTGATGATGAGAGGGCGCTGTTCTATGGTGGGCCCCGCGCATGTGCCATTGGCTGCGCCAATAGTGCCATTAGCACTAGCGCCGTTAGCATTGGCGCTGTTAGCATTAGCGCTGTTAGCATTGGCGCTGTTAGCATTAGCGCTGTTAGCACTAGCGCCATTAGCATTGACGCTGTTAGCATTGGCGCTGCTAGATGTAGCCTCGAAGCGAGCAAAGAATGTATTCAGCTCGTTCGCCAGACTCATCCGCACTCATCAGTCCGGAGGGTGGGCTCCTGTAGTCCGTGATCATCCGTAGTCCCTGCCACAGGGATCTAGAGCCACTCTGCTGGAACTGTGTCTCTAGTTTCTTCCCGTAGCGCCGCTTCGCCTCCCTCACCGCCCTGCGCACTCCGTATGCTGCGGACTTGTACTCGTGAGGTACTCGAACATGTACTCGCGGCCTTTTCCTCGCGCCGCGTCTTCTGTTTTCCCTCAGGATCTCCGTCGGCCATCTTGGGTCCGGGGTTACAGACGGTTTGAGGTGAGTGCTATGTAGATTAAGAGAAATAAGGGCATCTCTGCTGTACGAGATACGCGCCGTGGTGTGTAGAGAAGGGCTGCGGAGAAGTCAGGGGTAGCGGGAAGAGCGAAAAGAGCGAAAAAAGTGCCAGGTGTGGACGGAGCAGTCGTGACGGCAGCCGACCTCACCGGCGCCATCTTAGAACCTTTATCCCAATTTTACACTAGAATAGACCCAGCAGTCAGAGTTGTGCTGTTTTGATTATTAAACTACACATTACAGAATAAATGTAGTATTTTGTATTATTTCTAGCTAGAAACCACCTGTCATGGCATAAGGCAAGAAATACACTAGAACAAAATTGAGCTTGTGAGTGTGTGACCACAGCTTAGCTGCAGAGGTGCAGAAGCAACAGAGTTGTCACTTCTAGTCTAAAAAGGGCTTTAGATTCTGATCTGGTACCCACTACCCACTGCTTGGAACTGTGAGAAATGAAACCACAGCAGACGTCAGACATCCTGAGCTCTCAGACCAGAACAGTCTCCTCCTTCTTCTGGGGTGTTTATAAGGTGTTTTGAGAGCAAAATGTTTATTGACTTTAAAAACTGCACATATTCACATTAAGATGCCATACACATATCAAATACTTTTCTACCACAATTTAGTCCACAAACCATATTTTTCTCACACCACTAATAGATTAAGAACACTGCTGTAAAAGTGGAGCCTGTATATTATATTTGATGTATTCACTGAGCTGAGTTATTTCATGACACAAGTATTTACATGAAAGTAGGGTCATACACTGACCATGACTGCAGACATTAGCATTAGGGTATTTATACAGCAGGAGACAAACAGGGAATATCTGGGAACAATTACTGGGAGGGATAAGAGACAAAACTCACATGAGACACATGTCAAGGGGCAGAGCAGGGGAGGAGCTACGAACCAAAACATACAAAAGCACATGGAGACAAAGACGTACTAAAGCAATAACATGCAATTGTCTTCTACTCTTTACTACAGTGTAGCCTATAGAAACATATACCAGGAAATATAGGACAATTATATTTTAACTATATTAAAAAGTACACAGACTTCATAAGATGGAATCATAAGATATGCAGAAATATTTAATAATTATTTGTTAAGCAAAATATTTTTCCAGTTCTACCTGAAAAAAGTCAGCTTGCTTAAATAACATTTTTATATTAACAAATAAATGTACAATTTAATGCAATTCAGCATTAAAAGAGAATTTCACACTCACCTTTAGTGAAGAGAAGACAAACTCAGCAGCTTTATCACTATGGAAACAGCAGCACACACTGACAACTCTACACCCAGAACTCCACTACCACTGTAGACACACACTGACTCCAGAGATCAGTCCAGAACTCTCAGCAGTACTTCACTGACGTCCACAAGGATGTCAATACAGTAATGTAGTGTCTTGTGAGTCCTGAGAACACCTGAGGTCTGTTTTTTCATTGTGTAGTTTCACAGAGCCCACAGGGCCCCTGGTGCCTCTGTGAACTAGACATGCATGTTGTGGTTTCAGTGTGGGGGTGTCTGTGGGGGAAGAAAGACGAGGCTTGAGAAACCACCAGAAGGCTGGAAAAGGCTGCTTGTTGACACCTTGCCGTTAAAGCAGCCATATAACACAGCCAGTCTACTGGTGGACAAAAACTGCATAGGCTACTTATAGTGTAGCCATAACACTTTATAAACATAAAATACATAAATACAGCAAATATCATACAGCATAAATATATAAAATCAGCAATAGAGCGGGTTGTTTTTTCGGTAATGAATGGTGTTTCAAACTATGGATGTCCCCTCCACCACAAATCATATTTTCTTGTAATAAAGTGTAAATATTTGTATTATTCTATTTATTATGTATTTGAAAGATATTTGACAAGCCAGTTAAAGAGAGCCTGGGTGATCAGTTATAATTAGACTCTGCCTTTGCTATGAGCCGTTACACTTAATACTAAAAACTGCTGGTTAAAACCACAAGGACTAAAAGCACAACTAACAGCTCACTCAGACCACGTGTGTTTTTAAAAACAGCTCAGCTAGCACAGATGTTCTAAATCCAGTCATCGTGGTCCACAGAAACATCATTATTTCCCATGTTCCTCTGCCTCATACACCTTCACTTGGGCCCAATCACATTTCACCCCTTGACCCAACCACTTAACCCTGGCCCTCCATATGTGGTGTTCATAAGTAGGGGTTGGATGTCCGACAGAGGGCTAGGGTGCACTGTTAGTGCTAAATGGTTTTCAGAGTCAATTGAGTGTGAAATTTCTCAGAATCCCTTGTGAATCATTGATAAAATGGATGCAGAAGCAAGGGGGAAGATTTCAACCACTACCCTTTGTAACTCAGTCCCAAGGGGCAAGATGACACTTGAAAACAAGGGGTAGGAGGAAAAATGAGAGGGGATTGGGCCTTGGCAAAAATCTAAGCACTAAATCTAAGAATAAAATGGATTAAAACATATTACATTTAATATGCATGGTTTTACCTAATTCTAGAGATATATAATAAAGTTATCTGTTACAGGACAAGGGGGTTTTCAGATCCAGTACAGACATTAAATCCTATAAGATCAAATACATTTGAAAAAAGAACTAAAATTCTTACTCTCTAATTTACCAGCTTAAAAAAAAGAGATCCCATCTAAAATCCTCAATGTCAGACCTAGCTACCATACATCGTACATTCTTTAAATTGAGAACAGCATTTTGAAGTCTGATTTCTGACTCAGTCACTGCTCAAATGGTCAAACCAGAACTGTATACATATTTTTAAAATTATGGCTCCTCTAGTTACTGGCTTAGAAGCAGTGTTACTGTGATTCTTATTACGTTATCTGACGCCAAACCAGAGGTGATAAATCTGATTTTGAACCCTGACAGACTCAGAGGGGCCTGGATGTTGCACCAACTGCTGTGATCAGATCATCATAGTGAATCAACATACAAGACAACACACTGGGAATGCACACCTCGGGACAAGAACAGGACCTCTAGAAAGTTGAACTAGACATTAATTGCTTATTTTTTCACTTATTCTTTTTAAATTGTTATTATTGTGGTGACCATTGTTGGCCAGAGGAGGATGGGCCCCCTTTTTGAGTCTTGGTTCCTCTCAAAGTTTCTTCCTCTTACTTCTTCCTCTAGGGAGATTTGTCTAGAACTGTTGCCCTTGGCTTGCTCCCTGAGAGCTTGGACTTGATCATTTGTAAAGCTGTTTTTTCACAACATCTGTTGTAAAAAGTGTTATATAAATACACTTTGATTTGAAAGAACTCATTTATAAATGAGTCACAGGTAAGTCAGAGAGTTTGGAGGTTAATGTATATTTGTCACATTGCCACATCTGTTTTAGAATTACATAGTTTCCATAACTTAAGTAATATGTGTATGAAACAATGACAAATATCACCAACATGCCCAATGTTATAACTGCCCCTGATTTGTGTGTTAGAGGCTGCTATGATTGGTCTGTCAAAACAAATGAAGACCCATTCAGGTCTCACTCAAATCCTTTATTACCATTCAGATGCCTGAGTTTGTGCACAGTAAACACAGCACCACCCAGGGCCCAGGGCATGGTAAACATTGTGCCATCAGGGCAGAGGGGACGGTAAACACAGTGCCATGTAGGACCAGGGCACAGTAAGTCCTCACGATTACATTGGTTCTTAATGGTGAGGCCAAGGTTTCTGTCAGATAGTGTAGTGGACAACATACATTCTACATAGTGCAGCTTTCACTTTATTTGGAGAATTAAGTCCATGATTGTAGACATTTATTTAATAGTCTATAGACTGTCAACTTGGTTATTTTAGCTTTCATTTTAATTGGACAGTCCAGTCTGAAAGCAACAGTACATTTGTGGTGTGAGTAGAGTTCACATCTCTAGTGGTGGAGTGACATTCTTACAGAAGGAGGACCAGTTTTTTGGCCAACAAACACGTTACTCCTGCAAACAAATTCCATATCAAATTTGAAATTTAACCACACTACTCAAACTGAACAGGTGCAATTAAAAATACACCCTGACTTATGTTTCATGCACTGCATTATGTATAAATAAATAAAAAATAATGTTTTGAAATTAAATACTCCTTTAAACATCTGTTCAAACTATTTTTAAAGTCTCAGGTAGCCAGTTCTGTGGCTGCCGTAATTCCACCTGCTGTTGTAACAGACACAGTTGTACTGCGCCTTTAAGAGGGAGCTTTATGGAGAGAGAGAGAGAGAGAGAGAGAGAGAGAGAGAGAGAGAGAGAGGGGGAGGAACCGTCACCTTTCTGCTCGCCTTCTCAACACTCCTTTTTTTTTTTTTTTTTGTTAACGCTGTACGGTGCTTTTTACTGTTTCCTTTCCGTATAAATACAGTGATGGTATTGAAGTGGTCCAGGAGAGAATAAAAGTCTTTCAGATTGTCCACACCAGTGTGTGTGTCACTCCATGTTTACTCCACGCATCGCGGTTACCCCGTAGCACCTGTTCCTCACTCCAGGTAAGAAGCGTTACACTGTTTTCATTAATAAGCCTTTGAAGTACTTTGAGTGTCGTAGTGAAATGAACTGACCAAACAACAGTGAGGGAGGTTATATTGGGTCTCACCCCCTGAGCTTCTACATCATGTCTCTGTGACAGGACGGAGCCACTTAACTAAGAATGAAACCGTCCTCACTGACAATGTGAGAATATCTGATAGATCACTGAATGATAAGGAAGAAAGAGGACGTACCACATGACGGCTTACAAAACCTACCGCATCTCTATATTTGGTGTGTGTTGTGTTGAGCTTAGTTTGTCAGAGTTTCATCTGAATACACTTCCTGTCCAATATAAGTGTTATTGTGAAGTCATTCAGTAGACTGTATTGAAGAGTGTGTACGGTGTGTATCAGCAGTCCTGCTGTAGCTGTGTGTAGCGTGTGTGTAACTCAGTAAGAATGCAGGTGTGTGTTTATCTGCTCCTTGTGCTCCACGCTGCTGATGGTGAGTGTTACCTTCTCTCTACAGGTGTTGTCATCCTCATACATTCATTTGCACAAAGGTATTTATATCTGGGAGCAGCAGAGAGCAGCAGCTCACCACTTACCCCAGATTCTGTCTATCGACCAAGAAATGTTTGAAGTCCAAATTTTGCCTCTTTAGTTTAGAACAAAAGCAGTTAAATGCGAACGTTGCTAACAAACACTGGAAGTCAACAGCAACTCAAATATAGCCTTCGTAAATACATGCCCACAAACTTCTCTCAAGCCGGTCAAACCGCATCCAAGTGTTAATAAATGTCTCCCAGACTAGTCGGTGTGTCGTATAACTCACTGTGAACTAGACAAGTGAAGAAACACGTCACCGGGAAGCGACCTGGATGAGGTTTGAGGACATGTAGCTCGATATCTGACTTATTTACAAATCCTATTAGCTGTCGTTGCTGTTGGCTTCCAGTGTTTGTTAGCAATGTTAGCAGCTTTTGTTCTAAACTAAAGGAGCGGAGAGTGGTGTGTGAGCAAAATGTTTACTTCTTTCACACACCCACGAAGATTGTCAAACAGTCTCCAAATCCTCATCAGTGACAGTGATCCAGCTCTGAAGTTCATGGTTTAATCAGTCAATCACTGACTGACTCTGGCAGCATAAATTCACTCCAGTGACTCCAGTTTAAAGACTTTTCTTATTTAGTCCCAAGTTATTCTGATGCCACCATAGTTATAGCTACCAGTTTACAGATGTGAGAATTCCCAGTATGCACCTCTTCCTCCTGACATATGTATTGCTAATCTGGTTGCACTCGGTGCTACGTGTGAAATGTGCTCACTTGTTTATTTCTGTTTGTGTTATTTATTCCTCATTTGTTCATCAATTGGCCAGGAAGCTTAGACAGTCCATGCTGGGGGTTTTGTCTTTTTACAGTTTTTATTTTATTTTGTTGTTGTTGTTGTTACAGCGCAGTGCACACTAGCCTACAGCCTCAATTAGTTACTTTACAGATATCCACCATCATCAAACAGTTGTTAAACAGCTTTTGACAGCTTTAACAACAAAAAGAACAAAGTAACAGAAAAGGTGAGAAAATGTTTCTACTTCCTGTGATGACTGTTGGGTTGTGATGACATTGTACTATCTACATCCAAAGTGGTCTTTACTTTGGTGACTCCTTTAGTGGTTCTGTGTCAGTTTGTGGATTTCACAGCTTCTCTTAAGTAGTTTTTTCTTAATAGTATGAAAACTACAACATGATCATAGACTGCTGCATTCCACCTGTACTTTATGAATAATATGAATGTTATCAGACCATCCTCATGTTTACCTGATTAAATGATCAATGTTTATTTTGATCAGCATGTAGTCTAGAGCTCTTCCTGTCTGATCTGTCTAATATTTGCTAAGCTACACATTCAGTTTGGCCCTCTGATCACTTTATGTGCAGGAGTGAAATGATGTGACCAAACAGTACTGAGGGGGATCACTGTGTAGCACTACTTCTTACTGCAGGATCACTTTACTGAGGATGGGGACCGAACACTGGGCAGCGCAGGAGGACTGGGCAGCATCATGCGGGTGATCGGACACAAGACTAATACACACTATACAAAACACACACAGAGAGAGAAATTACCTCTTTTTTTTACAAACCAAAAATGCCTCAGCATTGCGTTAATTATCAATGGACCCGCTTGGTCGACGGTGACGTGCATTGAGGACCAGGGCTCCGAGAAAAGTTGCCCGCGCGTGAACACGTGCCCAGGCGAGGTAAGCGGCACCTGCCGGCGGACCGGTTTCCGCGCACGTGCACTTATTTTCACCTTGCTCGGATGTTTTTTCAAAAACATGCGCGTTATTCAAGAGGGTGATAAACTGTTCTTGCTGTGGAAACGGTGCCGTGGCTCTTTACTAACGGCGCACGCGCGCACACACACACGCACACACACACACACACACACACACACACACAAAGACACACACACATTTTTACCATGTCATGAATATCTAACATCCCTATAACTAAATCGATGTACTTGTACCAGAAAACCTATAAATACCACCAGTTTGGTTAACAACTCTCTTTTGTTTAAGCAAAAAGTGTGTTTGTGTGTGTGTGTGTCCCCATCCACAGTGGCCTGTGCTCTGACACTATGCTATAGCGCTGGTATGGGAGTCCTTGTTACAGGCTGAGCGTCACCCCTGCCTGCCGTCCCCGTGTCACGCCGTCTCGCCAGCTGTCCACTTGCAGGCCAAGAAACGTTACCTGCTGGTGTCGGCGGGGGCGTGCGCGTTGCTTCTAGCCTACGCCTGGACCCTGCGCGTGGCCGAGCTCCACACCCGCCTCCCCCAGGGCCCGGTGCTGCCGGCCCCCCCGCCGCTGCGGTCCTACCTGGAGGGGGCGGAGCATGAGGAGGATGGTCCCCTCCTCTTGCACCAACACACCTCCCCCCGCGAGCGCCGCGACGTCCACCGGAACATGTACAAGAGCCGACGATGCCGTATGAAGACCTGCTTCGACTTCTCCCGCTGCCGCCACGCCTTCCGCATCTACGTGCACCCGCCGGCGAGTGGCGAGGCCGTGTCGGAGGGCTACCGCAAGGTGCTGGCCGCCATTGAGGAGTCGCGGTACCGCACACGCGACCCGGCCGAGGCCTGCCTCTTCGTGCTCGGCGTAGACATGCTGGACCAGGACCGGGGCCGCATCCGGGCGCTGCCGCTCTCTGGAACAAGGGGCGCAACCACCTGGTCTTCAACCTCTACACCTGGCCTGACTACGCGGAGGATCTGGGCTTCGACGCCGGACACGCCGTGCTGGCCAAGGCCAGCGCCGGTGCAAGGAACTTCCGACCCGGCTTCGACGTCTCCATCCCGCTGTTCCCCAGGGAGCACCCCCTGAAGGGCAGCGGGAGGATCCGGCTGACGGCCAACGACGTGCCGCCCGCCCGGAGGTACCTGCTGGTGTTCAAGGGGAAGCGCTACTTCACCAGCATTGGCTCAGAGACCCGGAACGCTCTGCACCACGTCCACAATGGGGACGACGTGATCCTGCTGACCACCTGCAGGCATGGAAAGGACTGGGAGAAGCACAAGGACAGCCGCTGCGACCGGGACAACGAGGAATACGAAAAGTAAGTGAGCTCCCGTTCCCGACCCATAGGGAGTTCTCATGGAGCGTTTCGCGGCTCGGGTGGCTGCGGTGGAAAGTGGGTGCTCGCGTGGGAGTGCCCCGAGCGCGAGGGGCGGGTCCCTCTGTGCGGCGTGGGCCCAGTGATTGGCTCTTGAAGCTGTCGCTCTGATGAGGCGCTCTCTCTCTCTCTCTTTGTCTCTGTCTCTCTTCTTCACACACACACACACACACACACATGCCTGCTGTCATTTCCATAATCCAGGGTGGATGTGTAAAATGGCCTGTTTAACTTCGTGGCCCATGGGAAGAGGTCTGGCCCTAGTTGTTTCATCCTGGTCTCACGCTTGTCTCACTGGCTCTTTCTTGTTTGTCACGTTCCCGGCGGGTTCAAATCTTTTTGCAAGGGATTCTTGCAAGCGCGCGTCATCGTCCGTACGTGAGTACGCACACAATTCTACTGGAAACAGCATACCCGCAAAATGCATGAACAGCTAGGTCGACCAGCGCCGGCCGGTCCGAAGGCTGAGGTGTGATTGGATCGTTCTAGAAGGGGGAGGTCTAATGTAGCAGCAGGCTGGGACCGAGAGCCAATGGCTGGTTGTTGTTGGAGCAGGGCACAAGGAGAGGCCCCACCCACCCTTAGAACAGAGAAAAAGAACCTGTACACGTTTATTAGGTAATGCAAGGGGGTGGGGCCCATGGGCGGGGCCGAAGGGCGGAGCCCTGCTGTTTGTCTTTTAAATTCTGATTTTCTTTTCTTTGCTTTCTCGAGTCCTTCAGCAAAGATCTGAGGCCAGACAATAAATTCCCAGTTGCTGTTGAAATATTTGCAGCAAATGACCTGCTAATAGAATAACCCTCAGTCACAACGTCTGCCCTGTGCCCTTATATACACAAATAAATAAAACTAACATCCTGTCACGTGACTGGAGCCGTGGTCTGATGGGGGAATCTGGATCTTGGCTTTAACTGGAGTGATATGTGAAGTGTTCCTGTATGAATGAAACCAGAGGTCCTGACCCTCAGACACTTACAGTTTTAAATAAATTGAAAGGGATTTCAAAGTGGCAGTACAGTCGATAATTGGCCCTCTATTAAATTAAGCAGGATCGGAGAGGCAGAGGAGGGTGGGATTCCTTAAACACGCACGCACACGCACGCACAGCCGAGTGTGTTTAATTATCGAGTGACTCGGAGTCAATGAGAGGCCCTCTTTGGAAGCCTGTTAGATGTCTTTGTGAGGTTCACTTTCCTTCTCGCCCGCAGGGATAAGGGGAAAGAGAGAGAGAGGGACGGAGGGGTGATGGACGGAGAGAGAAATGGCAGCCCCGCCGATAACACGCATCAGAGGGCTCTAAATTACAGCCGCTAATGGCCAGTTGAGGGAGGGAGAGAGAGAGAGAGAGAGGGAGAGCTGGGAAGAGATGTAGTCTGTGATAGAGGGAGAGAGAGAGAAAGCCTAAACTAATTCTACAGTCATAGCTATGGGGCAGGTGTACCTATAGACTGGTAACTCAGTACACAGTCTAAACTCATTTTAGTGCTTCACCTCTATAAAGGTGTAATGTGTCATTTTAAGCAGGTAAAAATAGAAACCACACTCATCTGGCTTTTGCTCTTTATTTTTAAAACAGAAATAAATTCTCACAGTCAAGTAATGGCTACAGTCAACAATAAAGCACTTGACATAAAATTATATGCACATTTATGTAACGATGGAGGCTAGGCAGGATGCACGAACGAGCCGACAAAAGTTACATTTATTAACGCCAGACAACAGACAACATAGCACATTGTATTAGCCTATCATCGACAACATCCACTACTAAACATGAGGCTTATATACACGCACAGTAATGACACAAAGTAATGAGAAGCAGGTGTGAAACACGGGGAGGGCGTGGCCATATGAACAAACATGCAAACACACACACAGAGACGTCTGGGAGGAGGGGCCTTACCGTGAAAATTTACACATCATTTTTTATTTCATTAAAGCAAAAAGCACTACTACTAAATAAATTACATGCAGAAAAGCTAACAATTCACAGAAGTATTCAAATCACCTTTCAGCAGATTAACCCCTAATGAGGCATTTACAGTGATGAAACAAATAAAATACTGGCTATTTATTGGCTACCAGCCATGTTTTTGTATGATTGTTTTTTTTTTTCCATTTGCTTGATTGCATTTGTGTGTGTGTGTGTGTGTGTGTGTGTGTGTGTGTGTGTGTGTGTGTGTGTGTTTAATTTGAATTTAATTTGATGCTGGCATATTCTGTATAATCTGCATTATCCATTGGAGTGGACGCTGGTTTGCTTTTCTGACTGTGTACTACAGTGGAGTAAGTGACATCATCCTGTGGGAATAACACATTAACAACTGTTAACACACACACAAACGCACACACACAGACGTTTACAAAACACACACGTTTCTGCAGGCTGCACATTGGATAGCACATGGGCGAAACACAACACTAAGAGAAACACATGGGACGTGATCACCAGTGAGAGTGAACAGTGCAGAAACAGAGTTCAGCTGGGTACTGTTCATGCTCCAGGAAATCTCTCTCTCCTCATATCACACCTGACTGAAGGGGATGGGGGAGTGTAAAGGTGTTATCTTAAATGGAGAGAATATAAAGACACCGCACTCACCATTAAATCTCTATCAAGCACAGTGATACTGTCATCATTAGACTGAACCCACAACTTTTGACTGTTCCAGACCTTCTGTGTTAAACTGTGTTTAGAGCAGTACTATAAGCAGATGTTACTCAAATGCACCATTTGTTGTAATGAATGCCGTTAGGGTTGCAAGCAGTCAGCACTGAGGTAGTAGATGACAATTTTAATTTTAGATTAAAACTGCAGCTATGAACTTACTTGAGCCGTTAACACACGTAATACATAAAACTCTCTCTGAACAAGCTTCTCTCACTTCTCCATTCTGAGAGTGTAGGGATCACTGCAGAAAATCACTCCAGATGAAGCATCTGGGTCAAAGCATTTAGGTGGTGTCATTTTGCTTTTTAATTGAAATTGAAAACATACCCCAAACTAGCACGGCCTCCTGTTGGGTCTACATGAGCTTATGGAGGGTGTCTGTGGTGGTTCAGTCTGCAGTCTGGCAGGGAACGTCGAGATGGAGAACGTCACTGCTTACTCGGTCCTGCAGCCCTGCTCCTGACTCGGTCCTGCTGCCCTGCTCCTGCACTGACCCACACGCCAGACCTGAGAGGTTACACTGTGCCAGGCACAGTTCAACCAGAAACAGGTGGAGTGAGAGTGAACAGTACAGAAACAGAATTCACCTGTACTGCACACTCTCTAAGAAATCTCTCTCTACTCATATCACACCTGACTGAGGAGGATGGCGGGCTGTACTTATGCAATCATAAAGGAGCTCAAAACAGATACATCAGGCTCAATGTACAATGTAAAACATATATCAGTGGGCTTGTATGTTTAAAAATGCCCATAAAAAGTATAACTTTTTAAACATAGCATAGCTTTTAAATAATGACTAGAGATAATGTGTGCAATATGGCTCAGGGCCAACTGTCTCCTGAATGAGTAAAAGGATTATTTCATCTTCATTTTCAACATTCAGAGTTGTCTTTGCGCTGCACCACCCCTCACTCCTCAGTGTTGTTACAGTCTCTCCTCAGACTCTGCCCTACATCCCTCTTTGCTTTGGTCACCGTGATCTTCCACCACATCATCGTGGCTGTGGTCTACTGTACCAAGAGGACCAAAGCTACAAACAACATAAACAAGCTGTTGTAGTATCACCATGCCTCCTGAAATTAAGAATTTATCATCCATTTTACCTCAGCATCAGTTCCTGCCACACTGATGGAGATGGAACAGACAACAGACATTAACAGGCCCACTACAGACCTACACACTTTCTCAATGTACCGTCTATGGACCTAAATACTTGATCAGAAGGACAGCCAAAGAGCTACACAACTGATCCTATCTGGGTAACCCTTTATTTGGATTGTCTGCATTTAGACATTCAATAGACCATCTCTAGACTATTGACTGTTCAAAGTTATGAATATCTTATTAACCAATTCTCAACAACATGTGAGTAGAGGCTTATCTATCTTTCAGCATGTCTTATATTTCACCAATAGACTGCATGTTACTTATCAACTAAAAGCAAGGAATTATAGTATAGATAGGATAGGTGAATAGATGTTGCAAATAACCATCAAAGTATCTCTAGAGATTGTATAGCCTGCACTGTATAGATGAACAACTGTTCAATTCATTTTTATTGAAATTTAAAGTTCAGTTACACTACAGTGCATATAAATGAGACATTGCAGTTTCTGAGGAGTATTATATTTATTAAAATTTTTACCTTCTCCAGTAAAGTACTGTTTTGATAGTTCCTCTTTTTTATATACACTGTTTATACACTATTTTTAAACATGTATTAATCATTGTTAGATTAATAGTCCATCAAAATGAAATTCTCTTTTAGTCCTCCAGATGGAATTGTTTCTCCATGGTGAGGCCAAGGTTTCTGACAGAGTGTAGAGGACAACATAGTCACCTGGAACATACTGCCTCTTTAAATTTATTCAGACAATTCAGTCTGTCTTTGTAGACATTTCGTTAGTAGTCTATAGACTTATATACTTATAACTTAGCCAGTTTAGCTTTCATTTTAACACTCGATGCACTGCTTCTGGTGTGAAATGGGATTAAGGCCTACTTTGTTGTAAAAATGTCTTTATTAGATCAACTTGTTGCAAGTTCAGATGTAACACTTTGCAGATGTAAGTTCAGAGGTAATACTTTTAAAGTCTCTTAGCTCTTCAGAAAATCCTCCCGTACTTCCCAGCAAAGGTCAAAGTGCATTTGGTTCAATTTATTTGAAGAAAAGTTTTACTTATCATAATAAACATAAGTACTCTTACCTGTGGACTTCAAGGACTTTTCCTAATGAATAGTGTTTCTCGTCATTTCTTGTCATTGCATGTACAGGTAGAATGAGATGAGTGCAACACTTTTTTCTCTCAGTTACTCAGAGACTCTTTGGACTAGACCAACCACTTCTTTACATATAAAGCTTACATCTGTCTTCTAATTAGTCATGCCATTTAAAAATGATTACACATGACATCCACTTATTTAGTTGAATAGAAGAAGTCAGATGTTGCAACTGACCTCAATCCTGGGGACGGTCTCAGCACAGATCAGGGACGGTTGCAGCATGTTACATATACATTATTTTTACTTTTGCTTTTTGCCTCTTAATTAAATCTTAATTAAATTAAAACTAGAAACAGACTTCCTGGCCCAAGAGTTCAAAGTGTCATGCCCAGCAAGGTTGCTTTAAACCTGAGCACACTTCAGACCGTTTCACTCTGTAAATCTTTCCAGACCCAAGAGGTCACAGAATCATAGCCAGCAAAGTAGCTCTGGGCCTGGGCACACTTCAAGCAGTTTGACCCTTTAAATAAAACTAGAAACAGACTTCCTGGCCCAAGAGGTCACACAGTCAAGCCCAGCAAGGTTGCTTTAAACCTGGGCACACTTCAGACTGTTTCACTCTTTAAATCATTCAAAGCACCACATTTCAAGGCTCAAGAGGTCACAGAGTCATGCCCAGCAAAGTAGCTCTGGGCCTGGGCAGACCATGCAGTTTGACCCTTTAAATAAAACTAGAAACAGACTTCCAGGCCCAAGATGTCATACGGTCATGTCCAGCAAAGTAGCGCTGGGCCTTGGCACACTTCACGCAGTTTGACCCTTTAAGCAAAACTAGAAACAGACCTCCAAGCCCAAGAGGTCACAGAATCATACCCAGTAAAGTAGCTCTGGGCCTGGGCACACTTCAGGCCATTTGACGTTTTATATAATGGAATCACCAGACCTCCAGGCCCAAGAGGTCACACAGTCGTGCCCAGCAAAGTAGTGCTGGGCTAGGGCACACTTCATGCACTTTGTGCCTTTAAATAATACTACAACCAGATTTCCAAGCCCAAGAGGTCATACAGTCATGCCCAGCAAAGTAGCTCTGGGACTGGGCAGACCATACAGTTTGACCCTTTAAGTAATACTACAACCAGACTTCCAGGCCCAAGAGGTCACACAGTCATGCCCAGCAAAGTAGCTCTGGGCCTTGGCACACTTCACGCAGTTTGACCCTTTAAATAATACTACAATCAAATTTCCTGTCCCAAGAGGTCACACAGTCATGCCCAGCAAAGTAGCTCTGGGCCTGGGCACACTTCATGCAGTTTGACCCTTTAAATAAAACTAGAAACAGACTTCCAGGCCCAAGATGTCACACGGTCATGCCCAGCAAATTAGTGCTGGCCCAGGGCACACTTCATGCTCTTTGTGCCTGGGGCTACAATCCTGCACTTTTAAAAAATAATAAACCATTTGAAGCGGTAATGAACGGAGCATTTAATTCTGTTTGTCTAGTGGCTCAATTTCATAATATAAGCATATATTATGCAAGACAGTGTTTGCCTAACTGCATAGCCTTGGTACTGAAACACCCGAGAAAGATGAGCCTTGTTTTGTTGAACATTGTATTGTGATCAATAAGCCTAATTTTCAGTTAAAATTGTATAATTTCTTAAGAATTTATTATTATAGTTGTTGTTTAGGTTGCATTTTGATCCTTAATGAGTGTTCAAATGACTTTGGATTATAACGAATACAGAGTGAGTGAATTGTACCTATGTGGAATGATTACTAATTAATTAATATATAGTTTACATGTATAGGTTATATTTACTTTATTTATTTAGATTTTTTAATCTGAGCCTGATAACAAAATGATAGCGTAAAGAGGGGGAAATGATTTTAAAATGTGATTTATAATATGAGACTATAATGTCATTTCAGCTGCACTTTTTTCATTGTTCTAAACAGCCACTGAACAGAATTTAGCGCTCCATTATGTCATAATGTGTGTCATTCTATTTCTGACCCCAGATCAGTTTATTGAGTGGATTTGCCGATGACGATCATTTTAGACAAAACATCAACAGAGACTACAAACAATTCTTCACGCATAAGAGGTACTGAGAAACGAAAACAAAACGTAAGTAGAATTTAGTTTTATCTACAAAGGCAGATACTAAATATTTGATAAATGAATCGTATTATAAACAAGTAGCCAATATGCGAATTTAAAATGAGAACACACATTTTAATGATGGAGAACTTTTGACTGAACGGAGAACTAATTAGTGGGCTGATAGTGAGCTCCCCGCCCCACTAGTCACGTGGTACGGCCCGCCGCCTGCAGTGGGAGTTCATGGTCTTGTGTGAAACCACGACTATGTAGTCACACACACCTGCAGCGGGTTATTCTGCTAATGTCTGTGTGTGTTTAAACCCCGGTTGGTGTGTGTATCCCTGTCGGTCTGTGTTCGCTAATGTTCACGTACGTGGTGCACTTTGTTTGTAAGCTGTGTTCAACGTTGCTCATGTTCATCTTGCCTGTTTCGTGTGAGCGCCACTGTGTTCGTTATTCGTGTTCGTCTAATAAACGTCTGTCTACGTCAAGGGAGTTTGTGGGACCTGCGGCACTCGGGACGTCTCAGCTGTTTAATTTAACGGACCGCACAAATATTTTAAAATGCGGCATAAGTGAGTAGAGAATGAACTAACTAAAAGGAAACGTTGATGAATAAAAGGAGACGTAGCTGAAAATATTCGCGTAACTGAACTCCATTAGATGAAATGCGTTGACTGAGACAAGGGAAAGTGACTTCTGCGCTTGTTTTAAAAAAGCCTTTGTAAGACCACGAGTGTGGCCATTATGCACTGTCGGACAACAGACAACCTTTGTTTCACATTTATTAACATTTGTAGAAGAAATTGAGCTACGGGTGGCCATTTGTTCGGTTACATAATAACTGTATATAAATATATAAAGTCTACAGGCTTTGATTTCTCATTTCCATATAGAGATATGAAACTGGGGTACAAAGGTAATCCTGTGCACAAATGCATGTAAAATAAGCCTTGTTTTGTAGAAAACTGTGTTGTAATCAAAGCCTAATTTTCATTTCAAATTTAATTACTTCTTAGGACTAAATCTTTAATTCTTAAAAATTAAAGGTTTTTTTTAAATATCCAAAAACACATGCAAACTGTTTCAACTTTTTAAAAGAAACTAAACAGCTTTATTATCATTCAGTGCAGTAGAGCTTTCTTCTGCCCTTTCTAGATGCCAAGGGACAACTTCATTATTAATATTATTACCAGAAGCCAGAAGAGTCATAGAGACCCTGCTCCCATTGCTTGGTTTAAGCAACATTACTGTGCCAATCTGGGAGAAAGTGTAAGTGTCTACATCTTTTTTACTGCATCCACGGTTTTATTTATTTTGCCTTCACATTTTCCTGACTTGTACAGATGGCAATCCAAAATATGCTGTCCATTAGTGGAGTTTCCACTGCCCAGGTGGGGTCAATGGATGATTCATTTCCTTTACAATTCATCACTGATTATTTCTCATTTCTCACTCAAGAAACAGGAGGACTGTAAGGAGGTTCGTACCATCCGGAGCATAACTGCTGAACACATTATGATCATAGAGTCAACGGGAGAGATTTGCTCTTTGGACCACAGTGTACATGTAGAAGGTGCAGATGTACTTTCTTGCATAAATCTAGCTTTACATTAAGAACACACAGTAGGACATGATGTTTGCTCACTTTAAATATGTTCCTGTACTTTGTTATGTAATTGCATTTTTATTGATTTTTTGGGGAAAAAAACAACATCTGTAGATGTAAGAGAGGATCTGGGTGGAGTAGGGGAATCTATTACAGAGGCAGTCAAAGTGGAGAACACCCCAGCTGGTGAGTAGCATCAAAGCACCACATCAATAATCAGAGTTTACATACATCCACTCCATGGACACCAGTTTAAAAATTCTACTTTTATTTCAAATATAAAGGCTCAGAATGCAAGAAGTTGAAGAGAGTACGCATCTTCTTCAGACGAGCATGGCAGGCTATAAAAAGCACCTTGTCCTGTGCCAAGCGCTCCAACAAAATTAGCCCTACTCTTTAACTTTTCCCAGGTCTTTTTACCAATTTATTTTGTATTTCTTTTTTCCCTTCATTTTCCCCAACCTGTCTTTTCATTTTCTGAACATCTTTTGACTTTTTGATTTATTTCTGATTAATAAATTTTACTTCATGCAAATATTTTGTTTGTTTGCATTCTGGACCTTTTAATCATATTTTCATTCTAAAACCAGCCAGGTTATGATTCTAATTCAGCCAAATAAATCTTGAATGATTCAACTCACTTTAATAACATTTTTAGATTATCACATATATGTACAGTTTCATGTCACTCACCTTTAGTGAGAGGAAGTACAGTAAAGAGAAAACACAAACTGAGCATCCTTGTCTCTATGGAAACACCACTGAACTCCCAGCACACACTGACAACTCTACACCTAGATCTCCACTACCACTGTGGACATACACTGACTCCAGAATTCTCACAGCATTACTTCATTACTCCAGACCCTAATGTCCACCCAGCAGAGAGGAACTGGGAACAAATGAACTTGGCCAGAGCTCTTATGTTTATTTTCAAGTTCACATCACCAGCTTTACGGAGACATACAAAACCACACACAGTGCCATCATGTCCTTTGACCTGTGAGGTCTCTGGTTGTTTCTTCCTTTGTGATGTATCCTACAATCCCACACTGACCATGATGCTGCATCTGTGAAACCATATAGGAGACACACATGCTCATTATAAAGCAAAGGGGGTGGAGTCTGATGTAGAGGAGAGAAACAAACAGACATATATTATCCCATCGCTCTTATTCTCAAACTCCTCTTTCTAAGTTTATAGTTTTAAAATGCAGTTTATAGAGTTAATCACCTCAAAGCTTGCGCATATACAAATTTTTGCACTACTTTTTCATAGCTTGATATATTTTAGGTTTGCACTGTCTTATGTTGTCCTGTGTACTTAATATTTTATTCATTGTATCAAATTTGTTTTATTGGTAAATATACTTTGAACTATTATGCACTGTCACTACAGAATGCTGTGTGCTTTGTCTTCAGAGTCTATAAGCATGCAAACATACACACACACACACACACACACACGCATTTAAGAATTTATAGATAGTGAGAGGACCTGCTTTTTGTTTGGTTTTTCAGTTTCCACATCACAATAATTTCTTTTGACCATTGCTTATGTAGAAAAGTTCTTTAAGATTTTTTGTGAGTAATATGAAGTTCTGAATTTACTGAATGAGTCAAAAACAATAAGACACAATAAGAACCTATTTGAACTTTGATAAACTCTGTTAATCAGCCTTTGAACATAGACATGGTTTGGGTAGTACATGAGCAGTCCCTTTTCTCAGTGAAGTACTGACATCTCTTCTCACAGTACACAATATTCCCCAAATTATCAGTAACCATACCAGTCCTACACATACTAAACCTGTTTTGTACTAAATTAAATTCAAACTAGACCTGCCATTGAGAACACACTGGAGCCTAGTTCTAGTTTTAGTCTGTGTTTAAAACATCATCCTTTATCCCAATTTCACGTTAGAATAGACCCAGCAGTCAGAGTTGTGCTGTTTTGATTATTAAACTACACTTTACCGAATAAAAGTAGTATTTTGTACTATTTCTAGCTAGAAACCACTGATAAGCCTGTCATGGCATAAGGCAAGAAATAGACTAGAAGGAAACTGAGCTTGTGAGTGTGTGACCACAGTTTAGCTGCAGAGGGACAGAAGCAACACGGTTGTCACTTCTGGTCTAAAATGGGCTTTAGACTCTGATCTGGTACCCACTGCCCACTGGTTGGAACTGTGAGAAATGAACCTGCAGCAGACGTCAGACATCCTGAGCTCTCAGACCAGAACAGTCTCCTCCTTTTTCTGGGGTGTTCATAAGGTGTTTTGAGACCAAAATGTTTATTGACTTTAAAAACTGCACATATTCACATTAAAATGCATACACATTTCTAATACTTTTCTACCACAATTTAGTCCACAAACCATATTTTTCTCACACCACTAATAGATTAAGAACACTGCTGTAAAAGTGGAGCCTGGATGTTATATTTGATGTATTCATTAAGCTGAGTTATTTCATGACACAAGTATTTACATGAAAGTAGGGTCATACACTGACTATGACTGCAGACATTAGCATTAGGGTATTTATACAGCAGGAGACAAACAGGAAATATCTGGGAACAATTACTGGGAGGGGTAAGAGACAAAACTCACATGAGACACCATAATCAGTACGGGTGGGCAACTATGTTTCATCCACCCTCACCCTCAGCACTTTAGCTCCCCAGGGTTGTGTCCTAAGCCCCATGCTCTACTCACTGTACACCTACGCTGTGTGGCCACTTCCAGCTCTACCATCAATGCCAAGTTTGCTGACGATACTGTCGTCATGGGTCTGATCTCGGACAACGATGAGAGGGCCTACCTGGAGGAGATTAAACACCTGGAAAACTGGTGCCAGGAAAATAATCTCCTCCTAAACGTCAGCAAGACAAAGGAGTTGATTGTGGACTGCAGCAAGAAGCAGGAGCGGCACTACCAACCTGTTAGGATTAATGGAACCACGGTGGAGAGAGTAGACAGTTTCAGGTACCTTGGAGTTCACATCTCGCAGGACCTGTCCTGGTCCCACCACACCAACTCCCTGGCATGCACTATTGAGAGCATCCTCACATGAGTCTGGTTTGGGAACTGCACCAAGCAAAACAGACAAGCACTCCAGAGCATGGTGCGTTCAGCAGAGCGGAACTTCATATGGAACTTCCTGACCTGTAGACCACCTAATACAAGTGGTGCCAGACCAAGGCTAGGAGGATTGTGAAGGAATCCACCCATCCCAACAATAGGCTCTTCTCTCTGTTGAGGTCAGGGAAGCGCTTTTGCTCCCTGAAGACCAACACAGAGAGACTGAAGAGGAGCTTCTTCCCGCAGGCCATTTGGGCCCTGAATCAGGCCAACTGATGGAACTGAAGGGACTACTCTGTGTATGATGTCCACAAACATCATAAAACAAAACAAAACAAACAAACAAAAAAAAACTGTGAATTGTAAATTGTAAAAACTGGAAATTGTACATTGTATATATGCATAGTATACATCCTGTCTTCATTCATCATAACATATTTATTTATTCATTAAACCACTCTCCATTACCCTGTATCTCTCCTCAGCCATGGACAGAGCAGTTACATAAAGCATTTCACTGCCAGTTATAGCATGTATGACTATGTACGTGACAAAGAGTCTGAGGTCACATGTGTCAGGCGTGTGCTACCAGCCCAGTGTTGAGGGATCGTTCCTGAGCCCCCCACCCCCCACCCCCCCAATTAAATTAAATAAATAAACATATTTAATAAAGCCATATGTGCAGAGCATGACTAGCCTGACTGTGTACTGCTTTCCCAGTGGGTTTTCGCATTACACACACATACTTACTCACACAGTGACTATGTTTTCACTGGCTTATCATCAAGAGAAAAAGGATGTGAGTTTTGCCTACCACATGCTCAGTGTCTCCATCGAGGGTTGGCCGGATAACCTCAGATAACCTCAGATAATCTCAACCAAAACCCTAGTACCATGCTATTCTTAATCAGTTCAATAACAGTGTTTTTATGAGGAACTCCATCCTTAGAAATTATATTGTAGCCTTGCATTATTCAATTCCATAGAAATGTATTTTTATAATGGGTTTCTCAGCAGGTGTTATCACAAGGCAACAATTACATAAATCAGCTTTAAGAGATCGAGAATCCAGGCTCATCCTCTTCTGTTCGACACGGGATGGTATGATCATTATAGTTCCCTAATATACACACCCTTGTACGTGGACATGCCTAATAATTTAGTCTCTCTTTCTGCTGAGGTTCACCTACCCCTGATGTCATGATGTTATTGAGCCTACACCCGTCTCATCTGCCATGGCTACTCCCTCCACCCACTGATGTCCCCTGTTGTAGCCCACCACACCTCCACCCCAGCCAACTAATTCTCCGTTGCCTTTGATGGACATTCTCTTGTGGGATGGGTTTCGGACATGTGCACACATTTGGACAAGACTAAGACCTCTAGAGAACCAGACTAGACATTAACTGCTTATTTTTTCATTTTATTATTATTTATTTATTTTTCTCATAAAATTGTTACTAAATTATCATTGTGGTGACCGTTGTTGGCCAGAGGAGGATGGGCTTTGATTTTATAAGGTGTGTGGGTCTAGTTATTGATGTGTATACATGTATTTGTGTGTTTGTGTGTGTGTACTGGTATATGTAAATACCTCTTTCCGTCCAGTAGGATGAGTCCCAGCAGCAGAAGGACAACACGAATGAGGATAGAGTAGTACTGCCTGTGAGAGACATTTTGGGAAATATTGCCACTTGTATTGTCTGTGCATTGTCTATGCTGCTATGTTGCCACTGTTGGGCCCCTGAGCAAGGCCCTTAACCTACAATAGCTCAAATTGTCATAACTGTAAATTGCTTTGGATAAAAACATCAGGTAAATGTTTTATCTGATTGGATCTCTGAACCATTTCTGATTTCTTACTTCTATTTTTTGCCCCTCTTGGATTTGTCTGCCTGGATATTTTGTCTCTCTAGATTTTGACCTGGACTGTAGCTCATCTCTGTGATGCTCCCTGGCTCTGTTTATCCTATAGTACAGGCTCTGACCCTTGCCTGTGTATTGACCGTGGTGGATTATCCTTTTCAGATTAAAAAACCATGTTTAATTTTATCCTCGAGCATCTGGATTTCTCTGAAACATCACAGTGTCACTGGAGTGAATGTGACATTGTTCCTCAAAATCCCTACTGAGCCAGTTAGTGATTGACTGATTACACCATGAAGTTCAGAGCTGGATCACAGCAGAGCTTAAAGCCCATGAATTTCAAAAAGTAGCATGGTCATGTGTATGTGTGTGTGTATCTGCATGAGCTGTCCAGTTTTCCTGACCAAGTGGACCAAGAGCTGCATCATATACAGAATGAACAAGTGAGGAATAAATAACACAAACAGAAATAAACAAGTGAGCACATTTCACACATCTCACCAAAGTGCACCCAGATTAGCAATATATATGTGAGGAGGAAGAGATGCATGCTGGGAACACTCACATCGGTAAACTGGTAGCTGTTGCCACAGTGGTGTGTGTGGGTGCTTGTGTGTGTATATATATATATATATATATATATATATATATATATATATATATATATATATATATATATATATATATATATATATATATATATTTTGTGGTGGGTAGGGGTGTATCACTTTAGCAGGTTTATCACTTTGAATGTACATTTACTATGTTTGTAAAATTATGTCTTTATCCAGGTCCTTCAAATGTGGGTCTGGCCATCCTGCAGAAGCTGTGCATGTTTATGTGTGTGTGTGTGTGTGTGTGTGTGTGTGTGTGTGTGTGTGTGTGTTAGTTACGTACAAATGAGGAATAAATAACACAAACAGAAATAAACAAGTGAGCACATTTCACACATAGCACCCAGTGCACCCAGATTAGCAATACATATATGAGGAGGAAGAGGTGCATGCTGGGAATTCTCACATCTGTAAACTGGTAGCCATGACTACAGTGACATCAGAATAACTTAGGACTAAATAAGAAAACAGTATTTAACCTGGAGTCACTGGAGTGAATTTATGCTGCTAGAGTCATTTAGTGATTGACTGATTAAACCATGAAGTTTAGAACTGGATAATTGACACTGATGAGGATTTGGAGACTGTTTGACAATCTTCATGGGTGAGTGAAAGACGTAAATATGTCATTCACACACCACTCAGAGGAACAGCACAGCGGAATTTTAATTAAACTCACAAACCCAGAAAGGAAGCATGTGTGTGTGTGTGTGTGTTTGTGTGTGTGTGTGTCTGTGTGTGTGTGTGCGCGTGTGTGTGTGTGTTGTGGATAGAAGTTTGTCAGAGTTTCATTTGAATTCACTTCCTCTCCAATATAAGTGTACTTGTGAAGTCATTCAGTAGACTGTATTGAAGAGTGTACGGTGTGTATCAGCAGTCCTTCTGTAGCTGTGTGTAGTGTGCGTGTAACTCAGTAAGAATGCAGGTGTGTGTTTATCTGCTCCTTGTGCTCCACGCTGCTGATGGTGAGTGTTACCTTCTCTCTACAGGTGTTGTCATACTCATACGTTCATTTGCACAAAGGTATTTATATCTGGGATCAGCTGAGAGTAGCAGCTCACCACTTATCCCAGATTCGGTCTATCGACTAAGAAATGTTTGAAATCAAATTTTTGCCTCTTTAGTTTAGAACAAAAGCTGTTAAATCCTAATGCTGCTAACAAACACTGGAAGTCAACAGCAACTCAAATATAGCCTTCGTAAATACATGACCACAAACATTTCTCAAGCTGATCAAACCACATGTCTCCCAGACTAGTCCGTGGGTCGTATAACTGTGAACTAGACAAGTGAAGAAACACGTCACCGGGAAGCGACCTGGATGAGGTTTGAGGACATGTAGCTCGCTATCTGACTTATTTACAAATCCTATTAGCTATCTTTGCTGTTGGCAAGTAAATTTGCTTCTTCGCCGATCTTTCCCGTTAATTGGCACTGAAATCTGCGCTGTGGTTCGGCCCGGTAGAGAGGAACCGGTGCTAATTACTTGTTAATTGCTAATTAGTTACTTCAGACCAGCATAAGGTAGGAATTGTAGGGACATTACTAAGACTGACAAAGTTAAGAAACAGAGTATTGTCACTCTTACAAGAATCATTTTGCTCTATAAGACATTACATTTATAAAAACAATTTTTTGTTGTTGTTGTTTTATTTATGGTTTGGTATGTGAAATGTGCTCACATGTTTATTTGTGTTTGTGTTATTTATTCCTCACTTGTTCATTCTGTGTATGATGCATCTCTTGTCTGCTACCCACTTCTGTATCCAGCTGCCTGTGACAGAGGTCACACCTCATTGTAGTTGATTGTATATGTGGTACAGTCCTTTACGTGTGGTGTATGATGTATGTGTTTGGTGCTTCTGTGCATTTTCCCAAGTGGGAAGTGGGGGTGGATTTGGTGGAGAGGCTACAGTGAGTTCTGATCTCATGAATTCTAACATATCCATCAAATCCAGGACAGTACTACTCTATACGACCATGGAGACCTCATGAGGGGCAGAGCTCACTACCTACAGGATAAAGAGTTGGACTAGTGTTGAATAAATACATTTGGCAAGACAACTGGTCCAGCTCCCATTCCTTATGGACCATATATGGAATCTAATCTGTAAAATATCCCGTTTTGAAAATCCCTGTTTCTCTGATGTCATGAGAACCAGCTCATTTACTTATCTCCGCCTCTTCGGCCTACAGCAGTTTAACCTCTACCACTTACATTGCAGTTTTCAGACATATTTCAGCTCTTATTGCTTTTAAATGAAGCACAATACAGGGCAGCCAATCAGAACAGAGCTCATTTATCTTACATCTTAAAGGCACAGCAACAGAAACTGTCTGTTTAATTCTTAGGGATAAAGGGAGGTTAGAAAATTGTTGTGTAAAACTGAATTATTAACTGACTTTTTTTTTGGAAGATTAAGCCAAACAAACATTGTAAGAGGACACCAAAGAAAACTATAAAATAAAGGATAAATGTAGGATATGCGCCCCCTCTAAAGACCTTTTGGTGTATTTGGTGAGATGGGAAGGTGAGTGGCTACAGCTACAGCTGAGGAAGCACCAGGGGCTCCTGTCTGGGTCTCACTGGGCAACCATATAGAGGGCAGCTGTGTACAGCACAGGTTCTGAACCTGGCTGAAGGGTGCCAGTTCAGCACCTTGGACAGCAGTCAGACTGTGGTATTGGTCTACAGCTCTGAACACGTTTTACTAAAGTCGGTCCATAATCAGTCCTTTTAATGAAATCTGCATGTCTAAGTACAAACCCAACTCTAGGTAAACCTCTATATCCTCTCTTGGAAAGATGGAAACAAAAAATGAGAAAAAAAAATCTAAGTATTAGCCATTAGATTAGAACATATTATTCCATCACTGATACACCCTGATCAAACCAGTTTCATCAAAGGTTTCATTCAACCATTAATATGGTAGACTACTTAACTTAATGCATTACACTTCACTCCACATATTACAAAATGCTGTAGTCATAGGATGCAGAGAAGGCCTTTGATAAAGGAAACTGGACGTTTTTCTCCTCACAGTGCGTAAAATCTTTTAACACCACACCTAAGGCCACAGTAAGTACTAATGTAATGCATTCTGTAAAATCCTTTATACCACACCAAAGGTCACGATCAGTGCTAATATAATAACATCACAAAATGTCACAAAGCACAAAGGCACTAGGCAAGGATGCCCACTCTCCCTATTTTTCTCTAATTTATACATATATTTATTACTATTTTGATGTTTTTGGTCATTTTTTCCAGTTTTTATTTTACTTTGTTGTTGTTACACTGCAGTGCACACTAGCCCACAGCCTAAATTAGTTATGTTACAGATATTCACCATCATCAAACAGTTGTTAAATAGATTTTGACAAAATACCAAAGAGAAAGGAGAGAAAAACTTTATACTTCCTGTGATAACTGTTGGGTTGTGGGGACATTGTACTGTCCACCTCCAAAGTGGTCTTTAGATGGCTGCCATTATCAGAAACTGTTGTAATTAGCAAATGTGTTTAGTGATGGTCCTCACAGTCACAGTCACAAAGGAGTCACAGAGCCACGCTGGACATAAGGAGCACAACCCCATGCTGACTCCTTTAGTGGTTCTGTCTCAGTGGTGGCTCTCATAGCTTCTCTTAAGTAGTTTTTACTTAATAGTATGAAAACTACAACATGATCATAGACTGCTGCATTCACCTGTACTTCATTAATAATATGAACGTTATCAGACCATCCTCATGTTTACCTGATTAAATGATCAATCTTTATTTTGATCAGCATGTAGTCTAGAGCTCTTCCTGTCTGATCTCTCTAATATTTGCTAAGCTACACATTCAGTTTGGTCCTCTGATCACTAAGTGCAGGAGTGAAATGATGTGACCAAACAGTGCTGAGGGGGATCACTGTGTAGCACTACTTCTTACTGCAGGATCACTTTACTGAGGATGGGGACTGAACACTGGGCAGCTCAGGAGGAAGTGATGACACTAGAAAGACAGTTTCACTGTTAGATTTAGTCTGTATGTGAGAGAGAAAGAAGTGGAGGAATAATTTATTTTGCACTTGAACACACTTCCCCTCTACTGTGGATATTAGTGGGTGGAGAATTTCAGTGGAGTTCTACAGAGAGAGTTGTAGAGTTCCAGGTCATAGATGTGTGGTGATTCCCACAGACAGACTGTAGTCTGATCTGCAGTTTTCAGAGCATTCAGTACACTGTAGTTTTGTAGAGTGTATAAGATGTGTAGCAGCGTTACTGCTGTAGCTGTGTATAGTGTGTTGTGGAATGCAGCTGTTTTTATCTACAGGTGTGTTTTTACTTCCTTTTTGGAAATGATGTGCAGACGAAGTCCTGTGAAGCGTTTGAGATTCTTCCTTATTGTACTGCTGAAGGATTCGAAGCTTTGGAGCATTGAAAGCTGGTGAGAAAACAGCGACACCTGGCGGTTTTCAGAAATTATAGCAGCCATAGATTCAAAACTGCACAATACAACACTGCACCGCCTTCATATTTCATAAAAAAAAAAAAATTATGATCAGTAATGATGTTTAGTAATTCAATTCTGCAATAATTTGTTTAAAATCATTGTTTCCCTTTTTATGTGAAAACATAGTACAAAACTATACTGGGAGACAACAGGGTGACGTTATGAAACATTTACTCTCCCCTTTGGCTTCTATAACTTGCACGTTTCAAATGTTTTATTAAAAAGATAAAGCTTCTAAGTTATAGGAGAGTGACAAACCTATGAAACAGTCTCAAGCTCATCCTGTGTATCTGTGATGTTTGAAGCTTCAAACAAGATTAGTCACGTTATTAGTAACTTTAGTGGTAATGTTAGTGGTAATAGTAACTTTAGTGGGAGTGGAGAGGGAGAGAAGGAAGGAGGGAGGGAGGGAGAGAGAGAGATGAAGGGAGGGGGAAGGGAGAGAGAGAGGGATGGAGGGAGCCGGAGCGAGGGAGAGAGAGGGAGGGAGAGAGACAATCTATAATCAATATAATCAGACATTTACATCTTATAACTTGATGGTCATGCATCCATCATACCAACATCTATTGGGAAATCTCTTAGTGATTTCCAGTACCATCATCAGTTGGCTGGTACCATCAGTACCATCAGGTGACTGGACCTGCAGCAATTAAGTATGTCATATATAATAGTTAAGTATGTCATATTTAATAATTATAATAATTAATTATGCCATATGTAATAATAACCATTTTACATGTACATGTGCGGCCATGTTTAATATTGAAGGCCTTTATCTCGTGTGTTTCTGCAGGCTGCATGCTGCAAGGGAGTCTGAGGACAGATGACATCACTGCATACGCAGGAGACTCAGTACTGCTGCCCTGCTCCTGTACTGACCCACACGCCAAACCTGAGAGTTTCACCTGGAAGAAACACAACACAAACAATAAAAGCAGAGACACATGGGACAGTACAGAAACAGAGTTCAGATGGGTACTGTTCACTCTCCAGGAAATCTCTTTCTACTCATATCACACCTGACTGAAGAGGATGAGGGAGTCTACAGGTGTTATCCTAACCAGTGGAACTATAAATACATCAAACTCACCATTAAAGGTAAAACACGGTATTTGATCCAAATCCAACTGCAAATGATAAATCCAGGTTTAAGGTTTTCTTATGTATCCACACTAGCAAAGTCTTGGTTGTCTGAGTTACTTGTAGACTTTCTGCTGTCATATTTGTTGTTGTGCTGTCATCTGTGCACATTACCAGTAACGTTTAGTTCAGTGATGGTCAAATACTCCTTTAATTGTAACAAATATCTTGTGCAGTTCAAGTAAGAATTTCTCAGGTTTTTAACACACATGCTTCTTTGTTTTGGTTTTTCTGTTCCGACCCCTCGTTTGGTTTTCCTGTCACTGTTTTCATCTTTGTCTAGTTTGCATTCGTTAATCTTTGTATAAATATCCCTTGTTTTATCGTCTTGGTTGTGGGTATCTGAATGTGCGCTCTCTCGTCCTCCCGTGAGTTTATTGTTGTTTGGTAACGTTATTAGCCTGCTCGTTATTCTAGCGTTTACTGTTTAACTTCCTTCTTGGTAATGATGTGCAGACGAAGTCCTGTGAAGCGTTTGAGGTTCTTCCTTATTGTACTGCTAAATGATTCGAACCGTTGGAGCATTGAAATCTGGTGACAAAACAGCGACACCTAGTGGTGTTCAGAAATTATAGCAGCAAAAGATTCAAAACTGCGCAGCATTATAAACAATACAACACTGCACCGCCTTCATATGTCATTAAAAAAAAAATGGATGATCAGTAATGATGTTTAGTAATTAAATTCTGAAATAATTTGTGTAAAATCATTGTTTCCCTTTTATGTAAAAACAACAGGTTGGCGTTATGAAATGTTTACTCTCACTTTTGACTTCTATAATTAGCACATTTCCAATTTTTTTTAGTAAAAAGATAAAGCTTCCAAGTTATAGGACACTGCCAATCTTATGAAACAGTCTCACCCTCATCCTGTGCTTCAGTGACGTCTGAAGCGCCGACCATCATTAGTCACGTGTTGTTAGTAACTTTAGTGGTAATATTAATGGTAATATTAACTTTAGTGGTAATAGTAACTGATACAAGCTTCGGTACATTGTGTGATATGAACTTCGATGACTTAGTATTAAATGTTACATCACAATTTTATTGTTTCTGCACAGTTCCTGTATCGTTTTTCTCCCTTTTTGGTGTTCCATTTAGTCAGTGCTTAGTTTACATCATTTTGTTAATTTTGCCATTGTGTCCACCTGTTTTGCAAATGAAGAACTTTCATTTACATGCGTCAAGTCCTGTCTGCCTCTGCCTCTGCGTTACATTATTGTGTTGAAAACTGCACAGTGTGCAAATCAGTAATGTTGGTGGACCAGCTGGATCAAAATCACTAATGTGTTCTTATTTTAGATTTTTGATTTAAAACATCTAAAATAAGAAGCAAGACTTTGCTATGACAAGTTGCAAATGGGCGTAAACAAACAGTCATAAAAGTTTATTTAGTCAATGTTGATGTTAGCTTGACATTACAAGTGACATATTTGGAGCTTCTGTTACTGTAATTATTTACCCCTGTCCCACTTACCTACAACCAAAGGCAGAGGTGCAGGCAAAGGTTTAATGCACATAAAACTACAAAATGTATCTGATTCCAAATTATTCCTGTAATTACAATTTATATTCTGAAGAGAATGCTCTACTGCATTGTCTAACGTGTTATGACAATATACATAACCACCTTTCTAAAATTCCTGTCTTAATACATCCTGCTTTGTCAGCGGTTCTGTCAACCTAACATAGGATTTGACCTACTAAACTTATAGTGCAGAGATTGGATACTTTACAGGAAACTGGTGTCAGCACTCTACATATATAGAAAAATATAGCTGGCTCTTCACTCGGCCTCAATCCACCAGTGCAGAGAATTTTGACTAGACCTTTGGATTTCCTCGCTCTTAATAAATTATCAGTGATTAACATCATCTGCGAGTGTCTGGACTCCATCAGTCTCATTACAAATACTACACGGAGAGCCGAGCTTCATGAGTTCAATGTAGCAAGGGGTTAATTACCATAATAGAAGAGAAGTAGATACACAATAGAATAGAATAGATATTATAATGAAACCAATTAGAATAAAATAGATATTATAATGAAACTCTGTAAATAAGTTACAGAAATGTGGCACAGAAAATACTTTCTAAATGTTACCTAAGTGCCAGATTGAGAGAAAGAAAACATGGACATTAAAGAAGGTGAAGTGGGTGGCCAGGCCAGGAACAGTAGAACATGTCTGCTGGGGCATCCAAGCAGAAAAAAGAGAGAGAGAAAGAGAGACAGAAAGAGAATGTGACTGAGAGAGAGCATGACAGAGAGAGAGAGGGAGAGAGAGAGAGAGCACAAGCCCAAGGGAGAGATTTCTCCAAATGTACGTCTTCAGTCCACCAACTCTGCTCCAGCTCCACTCTCAGCTCTGCTCCAGCATTAACTCCATATGGTTCAGAATTTCTTTAGTCTTATCTTGATTGATCAATAGCAGAGTTTGTACAACACTGACTAATCAAAGAGTGACCACATACGAGCAGCATCCCTGTCATAGCACATCCGAGAGGAACCCACAGCTGGTAGAGTGATTTACTGTCCTGAATAACAATTGATGAATAACAATATCTCTGCAAGAGACCACAGATGACCACAGCAGTTGGGGCAAACAAGAACAAGACTTCATAATCGAGAGTTTGGCGTACACATATCAATATGTTATGATTTTCTTGGTTGAAATGACATAATATGCCATGACAAATGACGTTGTAGCTCAGTCTCTCATATAGCTCACATATCTCAGCTACCTGTATGAGGGCATTATGGAATTTGTAGTTCATGAAGCATTTATGTCCAAAATCTTGTAATTTTGCTCTTTTTTTATATTAATTTTGTAGCTGGTTGGGTTGAGGCTTTAGATTATAATTTTCTGGAATGTCTATGGAAATACTGACCAATATGCTTCCAGATCCAAGACTGTTGAATAAATGTGTGATCACTGTTCTCCCTCTGACATATGCTGCCTGCTAAGGCATCTTATTTAGGTTCAATTTAAAGGCAGCATAAGACACTAAATCTGCAGTATAAATAATCTTTCACACCGAACATGAGAAAAATCTGCCTGGTGAAAAACCTCATTCACTTGAAGGGGCAAGAGCTTTACTTGCTTCTTTCTGAAAGAAAAGCAGCTGCTATTCTTATACTAATTATTAGAACAATGTCACAAGTAGTGTTAGCTGTTTTCTGAAGGACTACGTTCCCCAAAATTACACAATACCAATACCGCCCATAATCCCCTCATGATGGGATTGGAAATCTAATTAGAATGGGAATCTAACTGGATCATTTCTGTTACTCAGACCTTTGCCTGTACAGACAACACCAGACCCCTCACTAGACACACAGACAAACTCAGTGAGATCAGGTGGAAAACTGAACAAACATCAGCACTTCAAGAATCTGTAGCATTTGTTGTATGTGACACTTGATTGCTGTAACAGCTGGAGTGCCGCAGGGCGCGGAGCAGGACGCACAGACTCCCTCGACTTTGACACACATTTATTGATACTTAACGCTTACGACGACGGCACTCACACAACATAAACGGATAACACGAATACACGTAACACTGCAGGAACACTAACGACGGCAACACAAACATATACATTTAACATGAATACACGTAGGACTAGCAACACAAACAATGACCAACACTAATGCACGCACCAACAGGGGTTTAAATACACACACACACACACAACATTAAACCAGGGGCAGGTGTGTGCCATCATGGGGGCGTGGTTACAAAACAAAAAATCACTTCAACTGCACGCAGTGATTCAGTGCTACTGGTAGGCTGAGAGTGTTCTGACAGTGAAAGATATCCAGCCAGCAGTGTTTCAGTGGTCACACACTGATCATGACTGGAGTTGCAGGATGGTTAACACTAACTGTGTAATAGACCAGATGGGCTAGAACCACTGACTCTACAAATACAAGATTTTTCTCAACCTTTCATATTTATCAAATGTGATGGAGCATAAACTATTGCATAAAGAGAGAGAGTAGGAGGGAAGCAGAGAGAGAGAGAAGGAGGGAGGCAGAGAGGGAGAGAGAGAAAGAAAAAAAAAAAAGAAGAGCAGAGAGAAGAGTCTCCTCTCACAGCTGGTGCTGACACTGAGTTCATTAACACACACTAACACTAACACATCAGGACCAGTCTGAAGTACAAACAATCAGACCAAACCAAATTATTACACTTCACAAACTAAACTACATCACCCACTGGAACACAAACACAAGCACAAAGCAAAATGCAATGTTATCTGGCCCTAAAACGTCAGTACACTGTAGCAGACGACCTGTACACAGTGACTGACATTAAACACAGAACCACGTTGACAAAGTCCAGACTCAGAGAACACAGCCTGGCCGTCCAGACCAGCCGATATAAATGTCATGGCTGCCCAGAGAACAGAGACTCTGTCAGCAATGTAAATATGATACTCTAGAGACAGAGCTGCACTTCCTCACTGAATGTGAAAAATTCATCCAAATATGGCAAATTTATTTTACAAAATCTGAGACGGTCCACCCCAACTTTAAGTGTCTGTCTAACACTGAAACTGCCCATCCTACTGGGCGAAAAGAAGGAAAGCAGCGCTTTAGCTGGGTGATGCATATCTGCCTGCCATAAGATGAGGGACAGTGATTAACCCACCCAAACACACACACACACACACACACACACACACACACACACACACACACACACACACACACAAACAGACTATATTACCCAGTTTATAAAAGTTACCTAACTATTTATTATTATTAAATATTTATTATTATTAACTATTTATTATTTTCCATCCTTATTATTTATTTCTCTTTCTTTTCACTTCTTCCCTTTTACTTCTTCCAATTATTATTATTTCAGACCAATTACAGTTTCTCTTCAAGTTCTTTATCATAACAGAATTCTTAATTTCCATAATTGCAAAGGTTGTAATGTTGTGTAATGTTCATGTTATAATACTGCTTTGGCAATACTACAATACTATAGTGGTATATGGTCACGCCAGTAAAGCTTACTGAACTGAAATGCACTGAGAGAGAGAGTGAGAGAGACAGAGACAGAGAGAGAGAGTCTGCCCTGCAGCTTTAGACGTCACCAAATGGTTATAAATCATTCACTCCATCAACTACCAATGGCGGTAACACGGATTGTTTTAACGAGTGTGGGGCAGGATGCAAGCATGAGTTAGCCTGGTGTGATGTGTTCTTTTTTTTTTTTTTAATGAAAATGAAAGCACACATGAACATACTGTGCTAATGTTGCATACACAATGTTATACAAGCGATTAAGGCAAAATAACTGACATTAGGGGTTGTACAGGATTGGGCTTTATAGGGTAAATAATGAGGGTGAGACTAGACCCAGGTGACGGGGGTAAGTGAAAGGGGAAACACAGGACCCCTGTGTGAGGGTATGAACAACACAAAGCATGTGGAGGAATAAAAACAAACAAAGGAGCACATGGGGAGGAGGATGGTGGTGAGGGGTGTTACAGTAGCACCCACACCCCCCTTAACACGGGGCTCCTGTGTGATGGTGGTGAGGGGTGTTACGGTAGCACCCACACCCTCCCTTAACACGGGGCTCCTGTGTGATGGTGGTGAGGGGTGTTACAGTAGCACCCACACCCCCCTTAACACGGGGCTCCTGTGTGATGGTGGTGAGGGGTGTTACAGTAGCACCCACACCCCCCTTAACACGGGGCTCCTGTGTGATGGTGGTGAGGGGTGTTACAGTAGCACCCACACCCCCCTTAACACGGGGCTCCTGTGTGATGGTGGTGAGGGGTGTTACAGTAGCACCCACACCCCCCTTAACACGGGGCTCCTGTGTGATGGTGGTGAGAGGTGTTACAGTAGCACCCACACCCTCCTTAACACGGGGCTCCTGTGTGATGGTGGTGAGAGGTGTTACAGTAGCACCCACACCCTCCTTAACACGGGGCTCCTGACGTGCATAACAGTTGACAAAGGAGCCCGAGCCCGGCATCACACAGCAGGGTCTGGAGAACCTGGACAAGGACAGGTGGGAAAGGAGGAAAAAAAGAGGAAAGTCCATCGGGTGAGGGGTGGAAACAGGACTTTGTACCACAACCAGAGACCTGACAGCAGGCTGGACAGGAGACGACTGGGTTCCAGCTTGGGCAGTAGGATGGACGGGAGCCCGGCTGAGAGTAGGAGCACGGGATACGGGATAACAGGAACCCGAACCACAGCTGGGATTGGGACAGTTACAAAGACAGGAATGGGGACAGACAAAGGCAGACACTGGGACTGGTAGAATAATAATGAAAGATTGTCAGTTCCAGTACAACAGAGATGTTACAGGAGGTGAAGTGGGTGGCTATGCCGGGAGAGAGAGAGAGAGAGAGAGAGAGAGAGAGTGAGTGAGTGAGAGAGTGAGTGAGTGAGAGAGTGAGAGAGAGAGAGAGAGAGAGAGAGACTAACAAATGCCTGGAACTCCAGTGCACACTGACAAAACAAGTCCAACAGCTTCATTCTAAACCTACTACTACAATAACATCTGAAAATGGTTAAAGGTTTTTTCATCTGTGATGTTTCCAAGAACAAATGTAGTCTTTTATTAATTACTAATAATATTATCAATATTAATCAATATCAATATTATCAACTCTCAATCAAGTATAATGCCAAAATGTGAAATTTCAGATTGTAGAGATACAGAGACTCATTCATGCTCCATCCTCTTTGTTTTTGTGCCGAAAAAACATTTATATTGAATGCTTGTTATGAAAATCATACAATATAATATTAAAAGTGACAAATAATACATCAAATTTTAATTCTGCTTCCTACATTCCCACATGCAGGAAATGCAGACAATTCTCCAGTATACACACGTCATGTCATCTTAGCTGGTGTGGGGGGTTTACTGCTGTTGATGGGATTAGGAGGAGTCATCTGCTGGAGATACAGAGGTACACACACACACACACACTCACTCCTCTTCAAGTTCACAGACAATTGTAACAGGTCTCAGTGTGAAGTTCTCTGTACAATATTATCCAGTAATACAGACCTCTGCTCACCTGGTAGACAGGTAGTGCACAGTGCTGATAACACACTGTCATGGGTTTGCTTCCCAGAGAGCACACATACTGATAAACATGTGAGATGCTCTTGATAATAAAATCTGTATATAAATAAATACATACATATCTGTCCATCTCACACTGAGTTAATTTTGTAGTTCAGAGATGTGAACAGACGGTGAGCAGAGAGGGACAAACAGGACAGAGGAGAGATCAGCAGACACAGGTGGGTGTCACACATCCATGTTATAATATCAGTGAACTCTGATTCAGTGCACAGATCTGTTCTACAGTGTGAGAGCTTGGATTAGTGATTAGTTTCTGCATGTTAAGACCCAGTGAAAGTCATGCAGGTACTGGTGAGAGGTCACATGTTTCTGAAAGTATGGAAAAACTTTAAGGGCCTTATTCTTGTGTGCACAGAGAACTTCAGTACAGTCTTTACTGCAGTGCACACAGTCGATTCTGATTGCTAAATTATGACAGACAGTATGACATCATCTAATATGCTGTAGTTTAGCAGCGCAGTTAATTGTTTAATATTCTGTAGTTTCACAGAGTAGTTTTATTTGCCTAATGTGCTGTAATTTACCAGTGACTTTTCAGCAGTCATTCACTTATGATTGTTGCAGCTAGAGATGTTAAGCATTGTGTGTGTGTGTGTGTATGCTATATGCTTGATGATAACTTTATTATGATCACCTGCTCTATAGCAGTACCTTTATGCTACTGGGCCTTTTTAGACACCTCACTGCACTCAGAAGTAACTTCTGAATCAACCAAAGTAGTAGAAAAGAGCTGGAAAATAATGTAATTGCCGGCCAATCCCTTCATGTAACACCGACATGAGGCAAGAAACCTTTGGGCTATATAGAAAATAGCTTACTACATACTGTATGCTGCATACTGGACTCATTATATACTGTATACTGTTTACTGTTCCCTGTAGTAGTATGATGCATAATATCCAGTGTGTAAAAAACACAAACCATACTAAGAGGTCAGGCGAACGTATGAAGTTCTACCCACTTGTGATTTACCACCACCGTTGCATGATGAGATGCAGTACACCACGGAGACAGGCCTGGTCACGTACTGGATTATTTGGCCGTAGCAGTACGTCATCTGGGTATATTTCGCGTACTGGAAAAATTCATTTTGGTCAGACTAGTTTTCAAGATCTCTTCAGTAAGCACTCATTAACTAAAGAAAAATTGATCAACACACATTTATCATTTGTATTAAAAAGGTCAGGTGATGTATGTATGTGGTTACTCTCCTCAGCCACTTTATTAGGATCACCTTTACAGTACATCCAGTTATCTTCTAGCTGCATTATATACCTTTGTGCAGTTCCACAGGCTTGTGTATAAAGTTCAGACACACTGCTTTTCTTGTTACACACTCATACATGCCCTAAAGACACTACCACTGCAGAGACACTTGTTTGTTGAGAGTGGTCTACCATCCAGGTAGGATCCATTCAGCACTGCTCCTGTGGTCACACACTAAACAGTGGTGCACACCTGTAAGACATGTGCACATATTAAATTACAGACTGCAGGTCTTTATTAAAGTGGCTGGTGAGTGTTTAAATGTTTGTGAATGTATAAAACAGATTACACACATGCTTGCATAAATTATATTTACATGTGCATTTATGGATTAAATGTATATTACAATTAACACCTCTGCAGTACAATACATTTATTATATTAACACTTCTATTAATCTATTCAACAGCGTGTGCATTATTCTATATGTATGTGTGCTAATATTTTGTAATTGTGATATTTTCTGCAGGTTGATGTAATGTATTCTACTCTAGCCCATATAAAAACCACCAGACCAGCACCCAGAGCAATGGATAATGGCGATAATACAGAATGTCAATATCAAACTAAATTAACAAACCTGAACACACACACACACACACACACACACACACACACACACACACACACACACACACACACACACACACACACACACACACACACACACACACACACTCTTTTATTGTATGGGAGCCAATGAACTGTTATGTTCTTCTGTCTTGGTTTCAGTGCTGTCTTTGTATAATTTGCTGTATCTATTGGTAATTACTAATTAACTGCTAATTAGTTATTTCAGGTGTGGTTTCAGACTGGCATAAGGTAGGAATTGTAGGGGGAGGACTAACAGTGACAGGGGCAGGACTAAGACTGATAACATTACAGTGTAGCCACTCCAAGAACCAGAGTACTTGTGTTTCATTCCTTTTGATTTTATCTTCTACTTGGCAAAGGAGGCTAACTGCTAAATCTAAATGTTAAACGCTGTAAACGTCAATTAAAATGTTTTCAGTCTGTAACTATAATTGTGATTCCTACAAGTATCATTTCCTACAAGTATCATATGTCTGTACAATAATAAAAACAATTTATTATGTTTTATTACATTATGGATTTTTTCATCAGAATGGTTTTTCTTCATTTTATTTGTGTATCTCTGTTGAAGCATTTTCGGATATTTAATCTTTAAATTGTAGCACATTTTTATGTTAAGCAGGTCATTTTATAGTCAAATGCCGTCCGTTGTCTGTACACATCACTTCCACTGTGAGAGTCTATTGCTGTTTCATAAATAAAGAGCCAAAGCAGGACAGAGAGTTGTGGTTTCTGTTTATACCCACTGATAACCACATACATCATGAAGGTGTGTGTGGTGCAGTTCACTGACAGCTGTTGGATGTCACTGTCTGTTACTTTCTCTTTAGGACCGGGGTTGAACTCCAAAGTAGAGCAGATGGTTCTTCAGAATTGTACACAGTGTGAAACCAGATCAGTGACATGGATACAGTCTCACTCAGACTTGAGCAAAAACACCAAATGTGAAAATCACCTTTTATCCCAAACAGGCGACTCTGGTCCAGTTCTTGGTGTGAAAGGGTTTATATGTAGGCTGGTCATAGGAGGTGGTTGCTTAGGGCAGTAGAGCTGTGTTGAAAAGGTTCTGCGAAGTGAATTTATTTTGCTGTTGTAGCTGAGGCAGTTGGCTTGCTACAGCTTTATATGACATTATTACCTATATAGTTATACTAAAATATAAATATTAGGAGTGTAATGGTATGTATTTTTATCCCAAATCACCCCATACACATTACAGTTCAGTGTATGCAGTCATACGGAGAGTACACAGTAGCCTAAGTGTGAAGGCCGATGAACATAATGTGGAATCAAACTTCACATCTGCGATTTCCACTCCAAACCTTAAGCTATAAGCTATTAGCAAGTTAGCAACATGCTAGGCTAAATGTAGCTCAAGCTCGTTAGCAAAATTTACTGAATCATTAACACTATGACCTGTTTCTTTCAAATCACCTGTGTGGGAAAATTTCTCAGTGACCTGAGTGGTGGACGAGGACAGTATGTTGGTGTTGTAGGGTGTGTGTGCAAAAACACATTCTAGATTTATTTGGGTGAACTAGAACCATAACCTGGCTAGTTTTAGCCAATTAAAAATATGATTAAAATCTTTGTTCTTCAATTTTGGAATGTATTGTTACCAACTGACCATGTCTTTGAAAGTGGGATCACAGATGATTTTGTCTAATTAGACTTCATAGTGTATTTGTATAAAGACAAATAGAATATTTATTTTTTTGTTATTCACCAGTGTTCTAATCTTATTTGAACTGTTCAAAACTCTTAAAAGACGAGCATCTTTACAAGCAGATAAAGTTAAGGCTACACCTGAAATGTTAGTCTGTTACAGATGAGGAACTGAGGGTACTTAGTAAGTCGGATAAAGTGGCTCTACTGCCTCCTGCTTATTAACTGGAGCTACGTCTTTCCAATCAAATGTTATCCTCCTCTGCTAAAGACTAACAGAAGAGCACTACGTTACAGAATGCAAACAGACAAAATCGTTGCATGAAGTAAGGATTATTTAAGGCAGTAAGTCAAAAAGTCAAAAGTTATTTCAGAAAATGAAAAGACAGGTTGGGGAAAATAAAGGCAAAAAAGAAATACAAAATAAATTGCTAAAAAGAGCTGGGAAAAGTTAAAGAGTAGGGCTAATTTTGTTGGAGTGTTTGGCACAGGACAAGGTGCTTCTTACAGCCTGCCATGCTCGTCTGAAGAAGATGCGTACTCTCTTCAACTTCTTGTATTGTACTGAGCCTTTATATTTAAAACAAAAGTAGAATTTTAAAACTGTGTTCATGGAGTGGATGTATGTAAACTCTGATTATTGAAGTGGCGCTTTGATGTTACTCACAAGCTGGGGTGCTCTCCACTTTGGGTGCCTGAAATCATTAAGATTGCGTTTGGCTAGTTGTCGAACAAAATGCAATTGATTATGTTATTTGGCAGCGAAATCACAAAGGGGGACACCATTTCGGGGACTGGATGACAACCATTGGTCATATAAAACCTTCAAATGGACCACACACTGTGCGTCCAAAAAGTAATGCATTAGGGCTGAACCCCAAAGAATCTTGAAATGTGACGGATAACAAATAGGAGCAGAGGAACACCTTCATCCCAATCTTTATCATACTCAGCACAGTAAGACCTCAGCATATTTTTGAAAGTCTGATGGAACCTTTTAATGCACCTTGAGACTCAGGGTGATATGCACTGGAGAAGTGGTGTTGGATCTTTAACTCATATTTTACTTGGGCAAATAGGTTTGAAGTGACATTAGTCCCTGTTAGATTGGATACATTTAGGTAGGCCAAAGGTAGTACAGAACTTAATCAATGCTTTAATCACAGCTTTAGATTTATGTGAACGAAGGGGGAATCGCTTCTGGGTACATAGTGGTGGTGCACATTAACGTCAACAAGTAACGATGTCCTGCCCATGTCTGTGGCAGGGGACCTACCCAATCTATGAGAACTCATTCAAAGGGTTCACCCACCATAGGAATTGGAACCAAAGGTGCAGGGGGAATAACCTGGTTTGGTTTCCCAACAAGTTGGCATGTATTACAAGACCGACAGTAATTCACTACGTCTTTTCGGATTGACGGCCAAAAGAAATGTCTCAAAATCCGCTGTGTGGTCTTTTGCACACCCAGATGACGTGACAATGGGTGATCATGTGCTAAAAACAAGATATGGGCACGGTATTTAGCTGGTACCACTATTTGCGTCACTGTGTTCCACTCTTCACTAGGGTGAGTCAAAGAAATTTTAATGATGCAGAATTTGTGCACTAGGGACTGCTTTCCATGCTGATGTAACAGCCTACAGTGATCAGGTAAAGCTCATCATATTATTCCTAGAGAGTAACATTCTGTCCCTCAAAGGCAATGAAACAAGAAAATGTTGGTTGGTGGGACTGAATTTTGCATCCTAATGGGGAGAAGACATTCAAGCCAGTTTTTAAACTATGCCTTTCAGGCACCAAAAAGGAGGAAATGCTGGATGGATCCAGAAGTCCCCTTGCTGTATGGTTTCTGTAGTGTAGTGGTTATCATGTTTGCTTTATATGCAGAAAGGCACTGATTCAATACCAGGCTGAAACACTTTTCTTGGTAAATGTGTAACTGCTCTCCTTACAACTGAATGGAGGGCTGTTCTTCACAGAGCAAAGTCAGGCTCCTTAACTAATCCCCAAACTGATGAATTAAAACTTGTAGCGTAATGTCTATGCTAATTCAAGACTTTCAAACATTACTACAGGAAGTATAAACTTTAGTGAGTGTGTTCTCATTTTGTTTCCTAAAATAGTTTATGCTAATTAGCTCAATTTTAAAAGTTACTTTCATCAAGTCTATGAAAAAATCCTTGCAAGGCAATTTCAAGCATACAGAATTTGAACTTTGGTGGGGTTGTCTGAATTTTGCATCCTAATGCTTGAGAAGTCATACTGCTTAGCCAGATTTAAAACTATGATTTTCAAACCCCAAAAATGAGCAAATGCTGGAAAGCAGCATTTTTTTCTGCAACTTTGAATCAGATATTTCTGAAAAATTAGAATTGTGAACCATTTAAATTTTAGGTACGTCTGCTCGTGAAACGCATTTTAGGCCATCCAACATACCCACGAAATTTGCGTAAAATGGCAGCTATTTGTGAACAGAGAGAGTAATGGTATTTACTAATCGTCAAAATGATTTATTGCTTGATTTGATTGGTTGATTTGACAGCTGTCAATCATCCTCGTCCGAGTCATCTTAGAAAAGAAAATTGATCCAATTATTCTAGTATAAATGTGATTAATAAATATGCTTTTAAAAATATACTTATGTGCAGATGGTGGCCTACAGGTTAGTGTGGTTGAACAGCGTGAATAGGCCTAGAATTATTTAGATGTATGTTATAAGCCACAGTGACCTCTGTATACGTTTCTGTAGACGTTGTCGGTTGTAAGAGGTTAAATATTTGTGAGCTCCGCCAGAGGGCTCGATGAATAGTGGATGACAGTAGCGGGATTCACCCCCTCTGCCTCTGTGTGACAAATTAACGCACTTTATCTGCAGTTTAGCCCACAAAAGGTTTAAAATAAAGGGATTTATTCTCTCTTTTTGAACATTGTTCATCGTGTAACATTGCTGTATGAATATGTGAATTCCTAAATTCTCTGGCAAGCGGCATGATTGGCAGCTGTTTCATCAAATAGAGGCGGTTTAGATGAAAACGTAGACCCCTCAGTTGCCTTATTTAGTCATCCCTTTAATGTTTAAAGGTCTGCGTACTGTGTACTGTCAGAGCTTCAGTGTTGTTAGCAGATAGCCTGGGTTTGACGGTGTTTGGCGAAACTCGTACAACCATAAGAATGATTTGATCGCCAATACTTTTGGACATCATGGAAAGGAAGAGGCTTATTTTAGCTGAAGTTTATGAGGAGTTGTTTGGGTACTGCTAGCATAGACTAGCTTGGCTGCTAGCATGGACTAGCATTGATGTTTGCATAGCAAATCACTTGATGTTTTCATTCACTGCTGTAAAAATTTGTAATCCTGCTACAAATTGTAACTATAAATGAGAAAGTATACTACTTCTTTACAGTATTACAGCATTTACAGTATTTTCCCCAGTATTTACAGTATTAGCTACAGTATTTTCCCTTAATGATGCTAACAATGATGCTATGAAGCTAATATTGCTGTGGAACTTACTAAAGTAACTTACTGTGGTGTTTTAGCAAAAACAAACAAACAAAAACATGCAAAGTGGATGTATAGTGACTGATGACTTTGTGTGCATTTGGAGAGGTTTTTGGATGTCTAGGACACCTAGTGGGAAATACTGTGTAGCTACTTAATCATTTCATGTATTTGCTCAAAACGGTTATTATTACACAAGACCCTGGTGAATCAGGAAATATAGAGGATGAGTTTACAAGGTTTAAAATAAAGGGATTTATTACCTCTTTTTGAACATTGTTCATCGTGTAACATTGCTGTATGAATATGTAAATTCCATGTCCCTTCTCTCACTCTCTCTCGCTCTCACACACACAATGTCCTCTATTAGTACTACAACTGACTTGTTTTAGTTAGGGAATACTATGTCTTCACTTACAGCTAACCTAAGCTCAGTAAGTAAATCATTCCTAAGTAACCAAAATATGCTTAATAAGGTCCAGCCAAATCCTGACAGCTCCTGATGTTCATCATAGTGTAAGGTGCATTATACAAGTGTCAGTCAGCAAACCAAACCAATTCTTCAGTAGAAATTACACCATTAAAACCTTTCTCTCATTCCAGAGGTCCTAAGTAAAACTACTAAAATCTACTGCAGTGATCAATGCCAAAGGAGATCAAAGTCGATAATAACAGACCTGAAATTTAGAAATATTCATATTGGGTAACAAGCACTAAACTATGAGATTAAAACAATGTATAAACAAGTGTTTCTGCATGGTCCATACAGCACTCATGGCACCAGGCATGGCTGATGAACACCATACTGGAAGCAGTATTATAAATGTTATACAGGACTGAAATCTTCTCTCATTCCAGAGGTTCCACTTAAAACCACAAAATCTACTCCAGTGATCACTGGCCAGACAAGACCAGTAACTACATCCTCTCAAAGGCCTACAGTGAGCACAGCACAGTGGCCCCTGCTGAAGGACGTCATAATTCTCTTGCTTTATGAACATACCAAAGACAACAAACCTGATCCTAGATTCATGTTTAATCTGAATACTGATGTCTATCAACAATGATCAGATCCCAGCATACAGTGTGTGGGATTTTTGGGAGAGGGAGCGCTTTCCTTTTCAGGTCATGTGACATTTTGTTTGCACATATGTGAGCTCTTGTGTAAATATGCATAGGAAGGAACTCATACATGCGAACTCTTGTTTAAACATACATAGGAAGGAACTCCAGGGCCTGAGTCATTAGTTCAAAGCAATAAATCTGCCAGATCTGGGATTTAATTTTAATACAGTAAATCAGTTAAGTAAGTATTATAAACTGTAAGATTGTTACATGTGCACCTAACAAACAAACAAACACACACACACACACACACACACACACACACACACAGCAACATACATTCAGTCATACATTCACCTAACAGTATAGCTGGGGGAGATCAAACAGAGTGTGATAAAGGTGGTAGTTATACAGATACAGAATCCAAAAGGGGCAGGCAAAAATCAGAAACGGGAAACATTAAGTAAATGTTCGGTACACAGAAAAACAATCCAAAAGAACGCTCGGTATGCTTAGGACTCTAGAGGCAATACTTTGCAGTGTCCTAATGTTCGAGACAGGCTTATATAATCAAGTACACAGGGGAGTTCAATATTCCGGTAATGACGATCTGACGTGAAGTTCATGATTGGTGGAGTCCTGGGTTGGGTGACAAACAGCCTGCTGGGTGTTGTAGTGTGATGAGGAATCGGGTGATATGACACATATGGGCTCAAAGTTGGAATGTAAATAATGACCAAAGCAGATATTAACACACAATGGTTATTTTTCTAATGCAAAGATGATGCAGATAAGTGTGAAAAGGTAATGGAGAGGACTAAGACTGGAGAGATGACATTTCACTGAGACATAAGACAATAAGAAATGGCATCCTTGGAGGGTGACACTCGACTTTGGTGGTGGGGTGTAGCAAGAAGGATAAAAGAAGATCCCAAATGTAAGGTCTGCAGTTGTTCTTGTTCTTTGTTGTAAACCATATTGGTGTCAATAAATAGGTCTTCTGTTTTTCTCTACCATACTGAATGTTGACCCTCATTGCCTGTTTGAGTGCTTTGATGTTTTGCATGACTCATCAGCTCTGTAAATATCTGAGCATCAAAGTTTCACATCAGCTGTTACCCTCGGTCGTCAGGCATAGTGGAAATCACAGACTACATGATCAAAAAACTGCTAGCTGCAGTTCTATGTGAAATGCATATGACTCCTAGTGCAACCACAAAAGTGGCCCCTTTCGAAGTTTTGATGGGAAGACCATTTGAGCCAACCAGGCCTCCTGCTAGCTGTTTGGCACTCTGATCAAGTTGTACCCTCATTAAGAGCCACCAACTCTGCCCCATAAATCAACTGCCAACTGACACTGAGGAAAACATGGAGGAGCAATGCAATGCACCAAGTGCCTCGGTGTGGTTTTGTCTGCATGCAGAACTCCCACAACCCACCAATCCCACAACCCACCAATCACAATTTCAATATGTAACCTGTGACTGTCAGGTTGATCAGGGATGAGGCACCCTGACAGTCATAACACACGTGTGTCACAACAAGACTTTTCTAAGAGGGGCCTTTGTGAAGCTATTATGTAGGGTGAAGCCACCTGAAGGAGATCAGGCTAACCAACCCTGACTAGCTCCCGGCTTGTGGCCTCCCTCTGGTAGCCGTGAACTGGCATTGCGAGCCACCTGTTACTTAACCAACATCACCTCAATTAACAACACTGGAGGATGCCACAACTGTTCAATGAACAGGTAGGTATTTCCTGGACCTTTCAATGCTAGGCTGTACACCGTTGTCAGGACTTTTCAAATATCCTCTGACAAATGGTTCCATTTAAAAACAGTATAATAGATATTTTTAAACAATTTATCTTTGCTCTGTTGCCAAGCAGATATTCTATAGATGTTTTAGTTACTTTATAATGTTGCCAAGCAGATATTCTATAGATGTTTTAGTTACGTTATAATGTTGCCAAGCAGATATTCTATAGATGTTTTAGTTACTTTATAATGTTGCCAAGCAGGTTTTCTATGTTTGTTGTGATGGCAGTCTGCCAAAACCACATTCTTCTGTGTTTTTGTCACTCATGCTGTCTATATATTCTAAGCCCTGTGTGACAATGAGCTGGAGCACTTCTGAGTGCTTGCTGACTCAGTTTTCTGTGTGCAGCTCAGGACTTCTCTCCAGGCACCTGAGGTTCACAAAGATAAAACCAGACTCCTTACTGAGGGCTTGACATTCAAATGCATAGCACACTGCATTATGGATAATAAGAAAGCTCTGAAATTAAAATGCTCCTTAACATCTGTTCAACACTTTTTAAAAGTCTCAGGTAGCCAATTCTTTAGCTGCTCTAATTTCATGTGCTATTTTCATTAATAAGAAGAAAAGATCCCTTTGAACCAATAGTGAAATGAACTGACAAAACAGGGTGGTAAAAATATTTGGTGTGTGTGTTGGGGTTAGAAGTTTGTCAAAATTTTATTTGAATACACTTCCTCTCCACTGTAAGTGTAGAACATTCAGTAGACTATGTTTCTAAAGAGTGTGTATGTTACTGTAGGTTACTATGTCAGTCAAGGGCCTGTTTGATACTCAGAAAGGATGGCCAGAGGTCCTCATCCTGGGAATTTTGAACTGTTTCCATCAGGTGTTTTTCACAGACTGCACATTAACTGGGGGAACCTAAAGGGTCATGTGGGAGGGTGTGTTCTACTGACCTGCTCCTGGATTGAACGTCACATACCACACACTCTTAAATGGATCTTCAGAGAGGAAGAAATCTACCTCACTGACCAGACTCAGGGTTACACAGGCAGAGTTCAGCATCTTAAAGATACTCCAGGAAATATCTCTCTACTCATATCACCCCCGACTGTGGAGGTTGGGGGAGTGTCCACCATACCTGTGTAAACACTGCAGTCCACTTCCTCCCACTGACTGGACTCTGGCTATCAGGTGTTTTCCCTCTGACTCATGTTGGCACTGCCATCTTGTGGGAGAAACTGACTTGGAGAACCGAGATGGATGATGCTTGTCCACAAACTCTACTACACTGTACTGTCTCAACATGTCTAATTCCTGCTTCTTTGTGTTATATTCTGTGCAGATGACTTTTTGACTGGGACAAATGTATAGAGAATAACATTTAAAAAAAAAAGTTCCATCATTCATTCAGTGTTTTTGTTTCAGTCTTTCCAAGAGATGACATGGAGGTTTAATCATGAAGTTTGCACCTTGAGATGTAGATATCAGTAAAAGGACTGAATAAGGATGGCCTTTAGTAAAACATGTTCAGAGTTGTTGACCAATTGCTGTGGCAATACTTATGGGAGGTGAAAGACATGCATGCTGGGAATTTTCACATTTGTAAACTCATTGCTTTGAAAACAGAGACAAAAGAAAAAAAAATTAAGACTGCTTAAGAAAACTTTAAACTGGAGTGAATGTGACAGAAACCATACTGCCTGAGACAGTTAGTGATTGATTGATTATAACACAAAGTTCATAGCTGGATCACAACAGAACCTAAAGCCCACAAAACCAAAAAAGAAGCATGGACGTGTGTGTGTGTGTGTGTGTGTGTGTGTGTGTGTGTGTGTGTGTGTGTGTGTGTGTGCAAGCATGCATGACTGTGTTAGAATAGGCATGAATGTGTGTATGTGTTTGTGTGCATCAGCATTGGAGGAGCCTATGTGAGGAGTAAGCATATGTGAGGAAGAAGAGATGCATGCTGGGGAGTGTCACATCTGTCACTTGGTAGCTATATACGCATATATGCGTATACAAGAGCATGCATGTATTTGTGAGTGTGGGTGTGTGTGTGTGGGGTGGGGTAGTAGTTGTGTATCACGTTGTATATGTAGGGTGTGTGTAAAATTATGTTTTTTCTCCAGGTCCTTCAATGTGGGTCTGGCCAGCCTGAAGCATCCGTGTGTGTGTGTGTGTGTGTGTGTGTGTGTGTGTGTGTGTGTGTATGCATATGTATGTATGTATGTATGAATGAATGTATGTGCATGGGTATGTGTGTTTGGTATGTATGTATGTGTGTATGCCAATTCCCCCCCAGCTAGACACATCACAGATAGTAATGTCCAACAGACAGTGGCATCCAACTGCTGTCAGTGAACTGCACTCTACACGCATTCTGCTGGTCAAACTGCACCACACACACCGTCATGATGTTCTTGGTTATCAGTGGGTATAAACAGAAACCACAACTCTGTCCTGCTTTGGCTCTTTACTTATGAAACAGCAATAGACTCTCACAGTGGAAGTGATGCTGTACAGGCAACGGTTAGCATTTGACTTTAAAAGACATGATTAATAACAGAAAAAAATATGCTGCTATTTAAAGTTCAAATATCAAAAAATCCTTCAACAGAGATATACACATAAAAATGAAGAAAAAATGATTCCTTGGGAAAAATACATAAACGTAATAATAAAACACAATTAATTTTTTAGATCAGCAGAGATCAGCAGCACCCAGCCATCAGAAATCACAACACCTAAAAAACATTCTGATTGGTGTTAAACTTATTTACAGTGCGATCACAGCTGTCAGAAATGGTGATCTGTGTGCTGCAGGTTCTTACAGTGACAGAATTCGGTGGTCACAGATTTTGGTGTAACACCATCATTTAAACATCTGATGGCCTAGAGCAATGTCCTGTTTCTGCATATATTCCTAAATTCACCTTAAAGGTAATAACATGTTTGATATCATAGTGTTCAGAGCAATCTCAGCTATCTTCCTAATGAGGTAGAATCTGACATAGATCACTGTATAAAGTAATATTATGGAATATGGACATTTTTCATCTCATGTGAAAAAATCCCTTTACTAATTGGGAACTGTTTTGGTGTTTGAAATAGGTTTACCAAATTCAGTGGTTCACAGTAGTGCAATACATGAATAAAGTAATATTGAAATATATAATAAATGTCTAAAATGAAATTTTGTACATATATTGAGTAAAAGCATGGTCTGTTAGCAACATTAACAGCTTTTGTTCTAAATTAAAGGACCAAAATGTGCTCCTTTAGTTTAGACTTCAAACATGTCCTTGTCCACCCGGGTTAAGGGAAAATAAAGTAAATTTGATTCTTTGCCGACCTGTCCCGTTAAGTGGCACTGAAATCTGCGCTGTGGTTTGGTTCGGTAGAGAGGAAACGGTGCTAATTACCTGCTAACTGCCTAATTAGATACTAACATTAAGTAGGACTTGTAGGGACATTACTAAGACTGACAAAATATAAAACTAGAGTGCATGTGGGGATTTTGTTTGTTGTTTTGGGCTACAGCAGGGGACATCAGGGGGTGGGAGGGAGGAGCCATGGCAGATGAGACGGGTGTAGGCTCAGAAACATCATGACATCAGGGATAGGTGAACCTCAGCAGAAAGAGAGACTAAATTATTAGGCATGTCCACGTACAAGGGTGTGTAAATGAGGGGAACTATAATGTGCATACCATCCCGTGTTGAACAGAAGACGATGAGCCTGGATTCTTGATCTCTTAAAGCTAATTTATGTAAATGTTGCCTTGGTATAGCACCTGCTGGAGAAGCGCATTATACAAATACATTTCTATGGAATTGAATAATGCAAGGCTACAATATAATTTTTAAGGATGGAGAGTTCCTCATAAAAACACTGCTATTGAACTGATTAAGAATAGCGTGGTACTAGGGCTTTGGTTGAGGTTATCTGAGGTTATCTGGCCAACCCTCGATGGAGACATTGGGCATGTGGCAGGCAAAACTCACATCCCTTTTTCCCTTGACGAAAAGCCAGTGGAAAACATAGTCACTGTGTGAGTGTGTAAGTATGTGTGTGTAATGCAAAAACCCACTGGGAAAGCAGTACACAGTCAGTTAGTCATGCTCTGCACATATGGCCTTATTAAATATGTTTATTTATTTAATTTAATGGGGGGAGGGTGTTCAGGAATTACCTCTCAACACTGGCCTGGTAGCAGAGGCCTCATACTCTGTCAAATTTCAAAGTTTCTTTGTCACGTACATAGTCATACATAGTATAACTGGCAGTGAAATGCTTTATGTAACTACTCTGTCCGTGGCTCAGGAGAGATACAGGGTATTGGAGAGTGGTTTAATGAATAAATAAATATGTTATGATGAATGAAGACAGGATGTATACTATGCATATATACAATGTACAATTTCCAGTTTTTACAATTTAAAATTCAGTTTTGTTTTTTTTTGTGTTGTTTTATGATGTTTGTGGACATCCATACACAGAGTAGTCCCTTCAGTTCCATCAGTTGGCCTGATTCAGGGCCCAAATGGGCCTGCGGGAAGAAGCTCCTCTTCAGTCTCTCCGTGTTGGTCTTCAGGGAGCGAAAGCGCTTCCCTGACATCAACAAAGAGAAGAGCCTATTGTTGGGATAGGTGGCCTATTGTTGGGATAGTCCCTTCACAATCCTCCTGGCCTTGGTCTGGCAACACTTGTAGTAGGTGGTCAGCAGGTCAAGAAGTTCCATATGAAGTTCCGCTCTGCTCAACGCACCATGCTCTGGAGTGCTTGTCTCTTCTGCTGGTTGCAGTTTCAAAACCAGACTGTGATGTTTCCTGTGAGGATGCTCTGAATAGGTGCATGTGTAGAAGGTTCGCAGCACCTTGGAGGGCGGTCTGAAGTCTCTTAGGTGTTTGAGGCGGTAAAGACGCTGACGAGCCTTCTTTACCAGGGAGTTGGTGTGGCGGGGACCAGGACTGTCTACTCTCTCCACCGTGGTTCCATTAATCCTAACAGGCTGGTAGTGCCGCTCCTGCTTCTTGCTGCAGCTTCTTTGTCTTGCTGACGTTTAGGAGGAGATTATTTTCCTGCCACCAGTTCTCCAGGTAGGCCCTCTCGTTGTTGTCCGAGATCAGACCCATGACGACGGTATCACCCACAAACTTGGCAATGATGGTAGAGCTGGAAGTGGCCACGCAGTCTTATGTGTAGGGTGAGTAGAGCAGGGGGCTTAGGACACAACCCTGGGGGAGCTCCAGTGCTGAGGGTGAGGGTGGATGAGACACAGTTGCCCACCCGTACTGATTGTGATCTGTCTGTTAGGAAGTTGGAGATCCAGTCACACAGGGAGGGTTGCAGTCCCAGATCCTCCAACTTGGTAGTGAGTCTGGAGGGGATGATAGTGTTAAATGCTGAACTGTAGTCAACAAACAGCATTTTAACATAATTACCCCTCACTTTATCCAGGTGGGTCAGTGTGGTGTGGAGCAGATGTGCAATTGCATCATCAGTGGAGCGGTTGTGGCGGTATGCAAACTGCATTGAGTCGATGGAGGCTAGCAGCGAAGAGGTGATGAAGTCTCTGACCAGCTTTTCAAAGCACTTCATCGCAACCGATGTGAGGGCAAGTCGTTGAGAGAGGAAGGCCGAGATTTCTCCTGGACAGGGACGATGGTGGACTGTTTGAAGCAGGATGGGATGATAGCGTGCGTCAGGAGAGGTTAAAGATGTCAGTGAATAATGGGGCTACCTGGTCTGCGCAGGCTTTGAGGACTCTCCCACAGATGCCATCTACTTCCGCCGCCTTCCTGGTATTCACCCTTTTAAACACTCGCCTCACGTCACTCTCCGTGATGATGAGGGGGCGCTGGTCTATGGTGGGCTCTGCGCATGCGTTGGTTGGCTGCGCCGATAGCACCATTTTGCGTTGTTAGTGTTAGCGCTGTTAGCATTAGCGCTGTTACCATTAGCGTTGCTAGATGCAGCCTCGAAGCGAGCGGAGAATGTGTTTAGCTCCTTCGCCAGAGACTCATCCGCGCTCATCCATCCGGGGGAGTCTGTAGTCTGTGATCGTCCGTAGTCCCTGCCACAGGGATCCAGAGCCACTCTGCTGGAACTGTGTCTCTAGTTTTCTTCCGTAGCGCCGCTCCGCGTCTCTCACCGCCGTCTCTCACTCCGTATGCCGCAGACTTGTACTCGTCCATGTTCCCACTGATGATCCCCGTGTTGTAGGCAGCAGTACGAGAGTTCAGAGCCTCGCGGATGGTTTTGTCCACCCAGGGCTTCTGGTTAGGAAACGTCTTGATGGATCATATCATCCACCATTTTCCCAATGAACTCCACTACTGCTTCCGTAAACTCGCTGACATCATCAGTGCCAGTGACCTCATCAGTCCTGCTGTTTTCATATTAGCGTTACAAACCGCTCCAGCTCTCTGACGCTCTGACTCTCTCTCTCTCTCTCTGTGTGTGTGTGTATATGTGTATGTTGGTATCGTGTGAGAACAAGATGATGTAATGTACTTTACTGTCCATTGTAGATCGCTCATGCAGATAAAACAACACGCTAGTATCAGATTAACACACACACACAAGCACTTGAAATGTATACAATTGAAAATTTGTAATTCATTGTTTAGAGTTTAGATTCTGCATGAATTAATTGTGCTTATTTGCTCCTGTGAACATGAATATTCAGCCTGGTGACAATCTGCATGCAGGAACAAGTCAGAATACCACAGACCAAAGGAGGGAGGGAGGACAAATATGAACAACTAAAAGTAGAAAGAGAGACGTGTGTGTGAGCTGAAGTGTTTGTCATGGTTTCAGTTCAAACACTCACACCCCACAGTCCTAAAAACTGTGTTTAGGTATGTTGGGCTTCGTTGAGGAGCAGTCAGATAGTTCTTCATGTAGTCAGTGATGTCTCACTCCTGCTGCAGGGACATCACACGTACAGTAAGACAGTCACAGATCACCACTAAAGAGGATAGAGGACGACAGCACACAACATACACACATGTACAACAGATGAGTGTGTGTGGGGGTACTCAAGGCAAATATACACATGCACTGCAGACCTGTGTGTGTTGTGTGTGTGTAATGTTGCTGGCCCGAGTGCAGCAGGACGTACAGACATCCTTGACGGTGCAAGACATTTATTAACATTAAACACATACCGACACAGGGGGCACTCACACATAACACAATAAACATGACTCTACACTTAACATTAAACAATGAACAAATATACATTAACACGTGACTACACAAACTATAACGTTGCGGCTACAGAGCTCGGAATTAACACACACGTAGAGACAATAACCAACAGCGGTGCACATACTGACAGGTTTAAATAGACAGACAAACAACAGTAAACCCTGCGCAGGGTGTGTGCAGTCCCGGAGGGCGTGGTTACAAAACACACGTGACTCGTGGGGGGCGGAGCGTTTCCGTGACGGTGTGGACGTGTGACTGGGTGCACAACTCAGTAAACTCTTATGAGTTTACGTGTAATTAAAATGTCAAACCAAAAACTTATTCAGTTTAACATACTGGAAGGTATTTTTTCCAAGTGCATTTTACTTTTATAAAATCCTGTCAAAACCGCAATCCACTCGGTGGACCTATACTACACTTAAATTATATGGAAACACGAATAAAAAAATAATAATAATAAAAAAAACAAAACAAAACAAAAAAAACCGGTAGATTTCTTAAGACTGATATAAATTTAAAAAAAAAAGAAAAAGGCAAGCATTCCTTTTATAAGATTGATGTATATTTTATTGAGATAAAGACATTCATACTTTTAACCAGCACATTATTGCAGGTAAGAAAAGGATTTTGTTATGCAGATGCGGGAAAGCAACAGTACCAAGAGGATTTACCAAATATATCTGTGTATGTGTGTGTGTGTGTGTGTGTGTGTGTGATGCGAAGCGAATAGAAGTTCGTCAGAGTTTCATTTGAATACACTTCCTCTCCACTTTAAGTGTACTTGTGAAGTGATTCAGTAGACCGTATTGAAGAGTGTGTATGGTGTGTATCAGCAGTCCTGCTGTAGCTGTGTGTGTGTAACTCAGTAAGAATGCAGGTGTGTGTTTATCTGCTCCTTGTGCTCCACGCTGCTGATGGTGAGTGTTACCTTCTCTTTACAGGTGTTGTCATCCTCATACATTCATTTACATAAAGGTATTTATATCTGGGAGCAGCAGAGAGCAGCAGCTCACCACTTACCCCAGATTCTGTCTATCGACCAAGAAATGTTTGAAGTCCAAATTTAGCCTCTTTAGAACAAAAGCTGTTAAATGCTAACGTTGCTAACAAACACTGGAGGTCAACAGCAACTTAAATATAGCCTTCGTAAATACATGTCAGACCGCATCCAAGTGGTTAATAAATGTCTCCCAGACTAGTCGGTGTGTCGTATAACTCACTGTGAACTAGCACAAGTGAAGAGAAACACGTCACCGGGAAGCGACCTGCATGAGGTTTGAGGACATGTAGCTCGATATCTGACTTATTTACAAATCCTATTAGCTGTCGTTGCTGTTGGCTTCCAGTGTTTGTTAGAAATGTTAGCAGCTTTTGTTCTAAACTAAAGGAGTAAAATATGGACTCCAAACATGTCTTGTCCACCTGGGTTAAAGGAAAATAAAGCAAATTTGATTCTTCGCCGACTTGTCCCGTTAAGTGGAACTGAAATCTGCGCTGTGGTTCGGTCCGGTAGAGAGGAACCGGTGCTAATTACTTGCTAATTGATAATTAGTTACTTCAGACCTCTCTCTCTCTCTCTCTCTCTCTCTCTCTCTCTCTCTCTCCTTCTCTCTCTCCTTCTCTCTCTCCTTCTCTCTCTCTCTATATATATATATATATATATATATATATATATATATATTATATATATATATATATATATATATATAAATGTCCTGTATATAGTTACACACTGGTGGTAGGGAGTGGCTGCCCTTTTGTTTGGGTGTGGGTTTATCTTTGTTTCACACAGTGTAGTCATTGTAAGTTTCATTTGTTAGCTTAGTCAGTTGCTGTTTTTGTTTCTAGTGTGGTTTTGTTGTGTTGGCCTTGGTCACTCCTGATGTGATTACACCAGTTTCTTGTCTTTAAACACCTAAAGCCTTGTAACTTCACTAGATCTTTGCTGTCAACTTTGTCTTGTTATTTATCCTGTTGCTCATTTCTACTGTTGTAATACTCAACCCTGTGTTACGGCCTCCCAGCCTAGACAGGGTCGTAAATTATTTTGTGGCATAATTGGGTCCTTTGTGTCCTTTTTTTTCTTTTCCCCTTGTGTGTTTTGGTGGGTTTTCTGTGCTGGTTGGTGGTGTTCTCTTGTGGGTGGGGTGGTTGTGTGTCATTTGGGTTTTGCCATAGTGTGTTGGGAGCACTTGTGTTAGGATTGTGAGTTTTGATTAGTCTGGTTTTACTCTTTGTCCTACCCTGGAGCAGTTTGACCTGTCTAGAAAGGCAGACCTGTTACTACTAGCAGATTTCTTTGATGTTGTGATGACCTGTTTCAGCCACAAAATGGGAAATCAAAGAAGTCTTAGAGGCCTGCTTAGTACAAGACGGAGTTTTGCCAGAACGAGGTGGTCCTGTTGGTCTTGTGGTGAACCTGACACAGGGCATGTCAATGTTGGAAATCAGAGACGACTCTGTGGTCGGCTCAGCCCGTAGAGCCTCACATCATCCGGTTTCCTGGTGGTGACCAAATGCTGGCTTTAAAGCTAAAGGAAATGCAGCTGCAAATCAAGAGGCAGGAACATGAGACAGTGTTACTGAGGGTGCAGGCCTGATAAAAGGCAGATAAGGAGGCAGGTTAAGACTAGCCACATTATGGTTCTAACTCGCCCAAATAAATCTAGAATGGTTCAACTCACTTTAATAACATTTTTAGATTAAAACATAAATGTACAGTTTCATGTCACTCAGCATTAAAAGAGAATTTCACACTCACCTTCAGTGAGATGAAGTACAATGAAGAGAAGAGACAAACTGAGAAACATTGTCACTATGAAACACCACTGACCTCCCAGCACACACTGACAATTCTACACCCTGAACTCCACTACCATTGTGGACACACACTGACTCCAGAAGTCTCTCAGCAGTACTTTGGCCAGAGCTCTTCTGTTCTTTAATGCTCTCATTAGCAGTTTTTTTTTAAGTCTCACAAAACAAACACAGTGCCACGTGGGTCCTGAGAAGTCTCTGTTATAACTTCACTTCACAGCGCACACACCCACTCGCGCGCGCGCGCGCGCGTGGTGTGTGTGTGTGTGTGTGTTGTGTGTGTGTGACCAAAAACATTTTTTGCAAAGTCACCTTTTGTGAATAAAACAAAGTGGAGAGAAAATTAAATCTCACAAGCATTCTCAGTAAGAAAACACTGACAGCTCTTCACTGAGACCCCACTACCACTCACTACACTCTGTGCACAACTTCACTGGAAACACCCACAGTGTCGCCCCATTACAGAGGAGGACGGGTTCACATCAGCTTGGTCAGAGCTCTTCTATATTTAACATTTATCAGCAGCTGTTTTGACATGTGCAAAACCACAGCCAGTGCCATGCTTTAGATCCTGACAAGAAGACCCCTTATATCGGAACTGACCAAACTCATCCCACCAGTGATAACATCTCTCTCAGTGAACCACCACTGTTAACATAAGCCATTCCCTCATCCATCAGTATTAACTCAAACATACATCAGGCCTGTTCTTATACACATTATAGAGTGAGTGTGGATTTGCCATTGAAAACACCATGTAGCCTTCACCTAACTAGTGCATGTTTACAGCAGCAGGCCTTAGACCTTTGTTGCTCACTGTGTGAAACCATGACAACTAAAGCCACAACAAACACCCAGACCGCAAATGGCACCTCTCTCTTCTATCAGCCTTACAAGCTACCGTCTGTCCCTAATGTATTTTTAAACTTCTTTTTAAAGGTTGATGATGTAAACCCACTATGTTTTTAAAAGGTATTGGACATGAAACACAAGAGGACTCAATGCATTTTCATATGAGACTTTATTTATAATTACTTATTTAGTTACTTGAAAATTTGAAATTAAGCTTATCAAAGCAACAAAGACAATACAAGAGAACAATATGTAAAATTAAATTTTGGAGTATATTTGGAGTGTGTCTGCTGCTCTCTCCCCCTGTAGAGTGTGTTCTCTGTCTTATTACAGGAGATGAGATGTGTGATCACCCTGTCTGCTGTTCTCTCGTCCTGTAGAGTGTGTTCTCTGTTTTATTAGAGGAGATGTGATGTGTGATCACCTGTGTCTGCTATTCTCTCGTCCTGTAGAGTGTGTTCTCTGTCTTATTAGAGGAGATGAGATGTGTGATCACCTGTGTCTGCTGTTCTCTCCTCCTGTAGAGTGTGTTCTCTGTCTTATTAGAGGAGATAAGATGTGTGATCACCTGTGTCTGCTGTTCTCTCCTCCCCCTGCTTGCTCCTGCTTTGCTCCCCTTCTGTCTTCGTTTATGAACTTCAGAATGAAACCAGATAGAGTGAGACACACAGATCATGGTTTGTGTGTGTATTTGTACATGTGTGTATGTTTGTGTTAATGACCATGTGTGGTTGCGTGTGTTTACCTCTGTGTCATTTAGGAGTCCATTAAATGACTCCTCTGTATCCTAACAGTAGCAGCAGAAGTGGAACGGTGATGTAAGTCATGGTTGAGTGAGTGGACACTTCTGAGTATAATCAAACCAATAAGGGGGGTTTACATGTTTACATATTTGTGTGTTTTTGTACTGCTTTGAATCTGTGTAGGTAAAGACATTATTTAATTACAATAACAATACACACATCAGTGGGTATAGGATAGTAATACAAGATAGAAATACAACTCAGTTGTGTCTCTGTGTGTTTGCATAAGAGAGAGAAGAGAGAAGAAGAAGTGAGAGAGAGAGAGAGGACTGCATCCTGTTTTCTGATGGTGCACGTACAATGCACTCTGTGTGTGTGTGTGTGTGTGTGCGCGTGTGTGTGTGTGTGTTTTAGCCGATGTGTTTTATGATGTTAATAAGAAAACATAAGAGTATTCTTACCTTCAGCAGGGGTCCCTGTGCTGTCCTCACTGTGTCTGCCAGCAGGGCCTTTGAGAGGATGTGGTTACTGGTCTTGTCTGGCCAGTGATCACTTGAGTAGATTTTGTAGTTTTAAGTGGAACCTCTGGAAGGAGAGAAGATTTCATACCTGGGATGAGAGTTACATGATCAGAGTTCTGCATTTCTTACTACAGGATAATCTTTGGTTTTGGTTTGGTTTGGTTTGGTTTGATTCATGCTGTAATGCTCTGTCTTTACAGATTGGGTACTGTCCACATAACCTCAGCATACATTTCCTACCTGACTTTGCAACAAAACCACACAACAATCTCACTGTGTGAAGTATTTTATCAGGAAATGTACCTCAGTTCAGTTCAATATGCTACACACAACATCTGATGAGTAAAAAACAGGAAATACGGACAGTGGTAGCTCAGTGTTTAAGGGCTTGCTTTGTAATTGGAAGATTGTGGTTTCAAGCCCCACAACTGCCAAGTTACCACTGCTGGGGCCCCTGATCCTTGCCCTTAACCCTCAATTGCTCTAGTTGTACTCAGTCATAATTGTAAGTTGCTTTGGATAAAAGTGTCAGGTAAATAAAATATAATATTAACATATTGTTTAAAAACAAGACTGCTGAAGGTTCTTAAATGGAGAGAGAGAGAGAGAGATCTAGTTAAAATCTCAGTACAGCTCAAAACTGCTTGTGGACTAATGAAAACTGTAGTTAATTTACCTGTAAATATCTACACATCAGAAAGGAGAGAGAGATAATTGACTTAACATCTCTGTTAAACTCAAAGCTACATGTGGACAAAATTAAAACTGCCAAAGTCTCTTATACTAATATCAAGTAATAGCACTCTCCTGATGGGCTTACTGTTGATGGAACACACATACACTCCTTTATGCTCCTCAGTCAGCTGTGATATGAGTAGAAAGACATTTCCTGGAGAATCACTGAGCTGCTGAACTCTGCCTGTGTAACGCTGAGTCTGGTCAGTGGGGTAGATTTCTTTGTCTCTGAAGGTCCATTTAAGAGTGTGTGGCTTTGGTGTGTAGTCCAGCCCTGGAACAGGGCAGTAGTACACACCCTCCCACATGACCCTGTAGATTCGTCTGTCCAGCTGTGGATGTGCAGTCAGTGGAACACACAGGAACCAAAGCAGATCATGAAAGGCACACAGTTCAAATAAACTGTCATGTAATCATATAAAAACATGTGTTTAAGAAGTACAACTCCATGGTGATCTTTAGAATGTTAATAGTGTTGACCTACAATGAGATGGCAAAGACATTTGCAAAGTCACTATACTCTGTACTCTGTTTCTTAATTTCATCAGTCTTAGTAATGTCCTTACAATTCCTACCTTATGCTGCTCTGAAGTAACTAATTAGTAATTAGCAAGTAATTAGCACCGGTTCCTCTCTACCGGCCCGAACCATAGCGCAGATTTCAGTGCGACTTAACAAATAAAGTAAAAAAAAAATGTTTTATTATGGTGTGGTATGTGAAATGCGCTCACTTCTTTATTTCTGTTTGTGTTATTCATTCCTCACTTGTTCATTCTGTGTATGATGCAGCACTTGTTCACTACCCACTTCTGTTCCAGCTACCTGTGACAGAGGTCACACCTCACTGTGGTTGATTGTATATGTGGTACAGTCCTTTATATGTGGTGTATGATGTGTGTGTTTGCCCAAGTGGGGAGTGGGGGTGGGTTTGGGGGAGAGACTACAGAGGAATTCTGATCTCATGAATTTTGACGTACCAATAATATCCCTTATTGAGCTAGCAGTCAAACAAGATGGTATTACTCTATTTTACTGTGGAGACTAGAGGAGGGGCAGAGCTCACTACCTGCAGGTTAAAGAGCTGGACTGGTACTGAATAAATCCATTTCCATTAGGAGGTCTCAGCTATCAGGACTTCCCAGAGGGTTTCAGCCAGACAGCTGTCTCCCACTGTGAAGACAGTTTTTTACCTGTTTATTATGGTTTACCCCCGTGCTGCTCAGGGACACTGACTATAGTACTTGCTGACACTTCCTACAGTATAGTGACCCAGATTAGGCTGGACCCCTGTTCAGGTTTTCTGAAACACAACCCATGCTTAACCACATGGTCAACCAAAGTGGGCTAGCTCTCATCTGTGATGGTTGCTCTTCCTCGCCCTCATCCTCTTCCTCATCCTCGCTCTCCAATACTGACCTCCATTGATATCCAACCAAGATACCGAGCCTGTGGCCTCTTTATAGTGCTCAGGCTCTGATTTCTAAGTGTCATTAGTCAAATTAGTCAAGTGCCTTCACCTACGAGTACTGGGTTTGGTTAATTGATAAATGGATGTGTCATTTGCAATTGAGGGTTTTCCATAAGAAACACAGGTATTTCTGTTGATTGATGTGTCCAATATAGAGAATTGTGTTTAGCGTACTGAAAAAATGTGTTTTAGAAATACAAAATGAGTGTAAATCAGGGAAGGTGCTTTTAGTTTAGTATAACAGGTCAGGAGATGGGCTACATGAGTTAGTGGTTTCAATTATTGTGTCACATGTCCCCGTTTTTGTGTCTTGCAAAAAACTGTAATATCACAAAAACAGTACAGTTTCCCAGCAAGCACCTCTTCCTCCTAGCAAACTTGGGGCACTGTTTAACAATTTAACAATACATAACTAAATAACTAACACTCACTCACTCACTCCCTACCTCTCACACACCCACTCACACCCACGCACACACACACACACACACACACACACACACACACACACACACACACACACACACACACACACACACACACACACACACACACACACAAAAACATGCACAGCTGCTGTAGGATGGCCAGATGCACAGCTGAAGGACTTGGAGAAAGACAGTTCTACACACACAGTAAATGTACATTCAAAGTGATACCTGTAGATGCAAAAACACCCCCTCCCCCCACCCTACCCTGCTCCCTCTCTCTCACACACACACACGCACACACACACGCACACACACACACACACACACACACACACACACACACACACACACACACACTCTCTCTCTCTCTCTCTTCTTGTGGGTGTTTGGGCTTCAAGTTCTCCTATGTTGTTCCTCTTATCTATAACGCTTAGAAAGAATTACAAATAAAAAATGAGCAAATGAGAAAAAAACAAACCATAAAGACAGTACAGTTTTGCAGCATGCATTTCTTCCTCCTCACATATGTATTACTAAACTTGGTGCACTTTAGCAATACATAAATAACACACACACACACAGACATGCATATGCGCATGCTTCCTTTTTCGGTTCGTGAGCTTAAAATTTTGCTGTGCTGTTCCTCTGAGTGGTGTGTGAATGACATGTTTACTTCTTTCACTCACCCATGAAGACTGTCAAACAGTCTCCAAATCCTCTTCAGTGTCAGTTATCCAGTTCTAAACTTCATGGTTTAATCAGTCAAACACTTAACTGACTCTGGCAGCATAAATTCACTCCAGTAACTCCAGTTTAAAGACTGTTTTCTTATTTAGTCCTAAGTTATTCTGTCACCATAGTCATAGCTACCATTTTACAGATGTGAGAATTCCCAGCATGCACTGCTTCCTCCTCACATATGTATTGCTAATCTGGGTGCACTGGGTGCTACGTGTGAAATGTGCTCACTTGTTTATTTCTGTTTGTGTTATTTATTCCTCACTTGTTCATTCTGTGTATAATGCAGCTCTTGTCCACTACCCACTTCTGTATCCAGCTGCCTGTAACAGAGGTCACACCTCATTGTGGTTGACTGTATATGTGGTACAGTCCTTTACATGTGGTGTATGATGTAACTGTTTGGTGCTTCTGTGTGTTTTACTAAGTGGGGAGTGGGGGTGGGTTTCAGGGAGAGTCTACAGTGAGTTCTGATCTCATGAATTCTGACAAGCTCATCATATCCAAGACGATACTACTCTGTGTTACCATGGAGACCTGAGGAAGGGCAGAGCTCACTACCTACATGATAAAGAGCTGGACTAGTGTCGAATAAATACATTTGACAAGACAAGTGAGGTATCCACGTCCAGCTCTATGGTGGGTGTGAAGACCCATTGTGCAGAAAATGTAAAAATAAAAAAAGCAAATTCATTAGAATGGAAACATGTTCGCTACAGTTCCGAAATGCAGAGCAACTTCAGAAATGCTGCAAACTCAGTCACAACACAACAGAACTGTTTTCTGAAGTTGCCTCGCATTTCCAAAATATAGCACACGTCATTTTGAATAAAGTGTTTTCTGAATTTGTATAACATTCAGGAATTTGCTGCATCCTTGTAATTTAATGTTCAAGTTTGTAAACTGTAGCACATGTGTTTACCTTCTGTGTTCTTGAAAAGAAACAGTAAATCAAACATAATGTGGAATACAAGTGTCGCAACAAGACTGAAGGGGAAGTAGGTGAGACAGCTGATTCAGAGATGGAACTGCACCACAAAAGATACCAAATACAAACAGTGCAGACTGACTCTGCTTATTGGTTTTGCCAAAGTCATATCTGGGCCCATACCCTTAAAGGGCCGCTACCATGGAAAACTGAATTTTGCTCACTTTATTGAAATAAATAATTTTTAAGTAATATGTAATTATTGTTACATTTTCAAAACACATTTACTCTCCCATTCCTTACAGTCCATATATGAAATCTAATTTGTAAAAATAGCCTGTTTTGAAATCACTGTTTCTCTGATGTCATGAGAACCAGCTCATTTACTTATCTCTGCCTCTTTGGGCCTACAGCAGTTTAACCCCCAACCCCTACACTGCAGTTCTCAGGCATATTTCAGCTCTTAGTGCTTTTTAAATGAAGCACAATACAGGGCAGCCAATCAGAGCAGAGCTCATTTATCTTACATCTTAAAGGCACAGCAACAGAAACTGTCTGTTTAATACCAAGGGATAAAGAGAGGTTAGAAAATAGTTGTGTCAAACTGAATTATGACTCTTTTTGGAAGATAAAGCCACAAAAACATTGTAAGAGGACACTAAAGAAAATTATAAAATAAAGGAAAAATGTAGGATATGCGCCCTCTAAAGACCTTTTGGTGTATTTGGTGAGGTGGGAAGGTGAGTGGCTACAGCTGCAGCTGAGGAAGCACCAGGGGCTCCTGTCTGGGTCTCACTGGGCAGCCATATACAGGGCAGCTGTGTACAGCACAGGTTCTGAACCTGGCTGAAGGGTGCAGTTTCAGCACCTTGGACAGCAGTCAGGCTGTGTTAGCGCTGAAAGATGTTTGGTCTGTGGTATTGGTCTACAACACATTTTACTAAAGGCTGTCCATATTCAGTCCTTTTTATGAAATCTGCATCTATAAGTACAAACCCCATCTCTGGGTAAAACTATGTCCTCTCTTGAAAAAAAAATAGCAAGGCATTAGTTATTAGATTAGAACATATTCCATCACTGATACACCCTGATCAAACTGGTTTTATCAAAGGTGACACTCAACCATTAACATGCGTAGACTACTTAACTTAATACATTACACTTCACTCCACATAATACAAACTGCTATAGTCACACTAAATGCAGAGAAGGCTTTCGATAAAGGAAACTGGAAGTTTTTCTCCTCACATTGTGTAAAATGCTTCATACCACACCAAAGGTCACGATCAGTACTAATGTAATAACATCACCAAATGTCACAGAGCACAGAGACACTAGGCAAAGTAGCCCACTCTCTATTCCTGCTCTCAATTTTTACATTTATACATTTATTTATTGCTATTTTTGTTGTTTTTTGGTCCCTTTTTCAGTTATTTTTATTTTGTTGATGTTACATTGCAGTGCACACTAGCCCACAGCCTAAATTAGTTATGTTACAGATATTCACCATCATCAAACAGTTGTTAAATAGATTTTGACAGTTTTAACATCAAAAAGAACAAAATATCAAAGAGAAAGGAGGGTTGGGTTGGGTTCTGAGGACATTCTGAGGTCCACCTCCAAAGTGGTCTTTAGATGGCTGCCATTATCAGAAACTGTTGTAATTAGCAAATGTGTTTAGTGATGGTCCACACAGTCACAAAGGAGCCACAGAGCCTCACTGCACATGGAGCACAAGGAGCACAAACCCCCAACTGACTCCTTTAGTGGTTCTGTCTCAATGGTGGATCTCATAGCTTCTCTTAAGTAGTTTTTACTTAATAGTATGACAAACTACAACATGATCATAGACTGCTGCATTCCACCTGTACTTCATGAATAATATGAATGTTATCAGACCATCCTCATGTTTACCTGATTAAATGATCAATCTTTACTTTGATCAGCATGTAGTCTAGAGCTCTTCCTGTCTGATCTGTCTAATATTTGCTAAGCTACACATTCAGTTTGGCCCTCTGATCACTAAGTGCAGGAGTGAAATGATGTGTCCAAACAGTGCTGAGGGGGATCACTGTGTAGCACACTTCTTACTGCAGGATCACTTTACTGAGGATGGGGACTGAACACTGGGCAGCTCAGGAGGAAGTGATGACACTAGAAAGACAGTTTCACTGTTAGATTTAGTCTGTATGTGAGAGAGAAAGAACTGGAGGAATAATTTATTTTGCACTTGAACACACTTCACCTCTACTGTGGATATTAGTGGGTGGTGAATTTCTGTGGAGTTCTACTGAGAGAGTTGTGGAGTTCCAGGTCATAGTTGTGTGGTGATTCCCACAGACAGACTGTAGTCTGGGCTGCAGTTTTCAGAGTGTTCAGTGCACTGTAGTTTTGTAGAGTGTATAAGATGTGTAGCAGCATTACTGCTGTAGCTGTGTGTAGTTTGTTGTGTAACTCAGTAATAATGCAGATGTTTTTATATGCTTTTCGTACTCCATATTACTGAAGGTGAGTGTTTCATTTGCTCTGCTATTGTAAGTACTCGATTATATAGATACACTGTATGCATGTATATGCAGGAGTGTGGGGCACCAACATAGACTGATTTACAGCTTATTTCATTACCTTGATGTAATCTAAACTGGGTGAGTTGCTCAGTTGCTCATCAAACCTGCCCCACAACATATTGTATGGAGGTTTGTGAGATCATGTGCTCTTAGAATACACATTCATCCTTAATCTATTATGTGAGTTGTCAGGCAGATATTAGAAATAGTGAAGGCTAGTTCATATTAAACTCATCTGTTGTTTTTTTGCACTGTTCCAAAGAGAGAAATGACTAAAGACGTGTACAAAAAACATTGATTACAAGACAAATATAATTTAACATAATCTATAATCAATATAATCAGAAATTTAAATCTTTTACAAATGGCCACCCTCCTGGTGTCTCTGTTGTCACGGTTTCCCTCTTTTCTGTTTTCTGCACTCCCTGGTTCCATGCCTTAGTTTTGTTTTCTCTGCCCCTCTGTTTGATTTTGCACACCTGTCCCTCGTTAAGTTCGTGTATTTCAACCCATGTCTTGTTCCCTGTGTTTTGGCTGGTCAATGTATGAATTATTGAATGATTTGTGTATGTGTTTAGCTCACTGAATGTTTGCATGTTCATATGTATGGTAGTTTCGGCTTATACTCCATGTTTCCTAGCCCTGAGTTTTCCCTAGCCTAAGTATAGTCTGCTTTCCCGTTTGCCTTCATGTGGTTTTTGTTTTGTTCACTCATGTATCCCCATGCTCTCCGTGTTGGCTCTTTGACCTTGGATTACTTTAATGACACTGATTTTGGATTTGCCCATAATAAATCTCACTCTACTCTGCACATGCGTCTGCTCCTTACCGATCTAGGTAACAGAAAGAACAGCCTTACAAGGATGCATCGAGAGCGCGAAACTCTGGGAGGTGGTTTCGCTGGGACGAAACTCAGACTGTTTCTACATAGTCCGACTTCGTTACGTCTCGGCTTCACCAAACCAGAGACAGCAAATCTCCTGGCGCTGCGGGTACACAGGCATCTCATCGTTCCCGGAAGAAGCAGATCCCGTGTATTTTGATAATCACGAGATCCCAGGTAAGCGCCGAGAGTCTTTCTGTCTGGACCAGTGCTACAGGGGGGAGAGGCCTGCAGTGCAAGACGTGAGTAGGCGGAGTGAATACGCAGATGACCCGTTTCTAGGCACCTGGTTGGTACTCAAGCGTAAATGTGAGCTCCAAATAGCCCGTGTGCACTCTGGGAGCCACCGAGAGGGTTCTGTGTCTGTGTGTTTCTCCTGTTTGCGGCAGTTCCGTTCCTGTTCGCGGCATAGTGGATGCTGCCAGTTCCGTTCCTGTACGCAGCACAGTGGATGCCGCCCATCCTGATCCGGTTCCTGTTCCCAGCATAGTAGATGCTGCCAGTTCCATTCCTGTTCACGGTATAGTGGATGCCGCCAGTTCTGTTCCTGTTCGCGGCACAGTGGATGCCGCCTGTCCTGATCCGGTTCCTGTTCCCAGCATAGCGGATGCCGCCAGTTCCGTTCCTGTTCGCGGCACAGTGGATGCCGCCCATCCTGATCCGGTTCCTGTTCCCGGCATAGTAGATGCCGCCAGTTCCGTTCCTGTTCATGGCATAGTGGATGCCGCCAGTTCCGTTCCTGTTCGCGGCACAGTGGATGCCGCCTGTCCCTGATCCGGTTCCTGTTCCCAGCATAGTAGATGCCGCCAGTTCCGTTCCTGTTCCCCGCGTGAGAGATGCCATCCTGTTCCTGAGCTGAGTGCTGAAGCCACGCCGCCGAACCTCCCGGACCCGCCGCTGAGTGCCTCAGCTGCTCCGTCAGCACTCTGGGACCAGCTGTCGGCTGCTGTTGCTGCACTGCTGGAAGGTTCTGTTCCCGGCGTGGAAGATGTCACCCATCCTGACTCAGTCCCTGTCTCCGACGTGGAGGACGCAACCCGGCCAGCTCCGGTCCCTGGCAGGAGACATGTCGCTGCCGCCCGGCCGGCTCCGGTCCCCGGTACGGGAGATGACGCTGGTCAATGTATGATTTATTGAATTATTTGTGAATGTGTTTCGTTGTGGTTCATTGAATGTTTGAATGTATATTTGAATCATTTTGTTTGTTAGTTTTCCTAGCCTTAGCCCCGAGTTTTCTCTAGTCTTTTGTTAGAGCCTGATTCCCCTGTTTGCTTTTGTGTACTCTTGTTTTGTTCACTCATGTATCCCCGTGCTCTCTGTGTTGGCTCCATGACCCTGGACTATGACAATGACTCTGATTTTGGATTTGCCCATAATAAATCTCGCTCCTCTCCGCATATGCGTCTGCCTCCTTACAGCTCAATGTTACAAAATCGCATAACTTGATGGCCATGCATGCATCATAACAACATCTATTGGGAAATCTCTTAGTGATTTCCAGTACCATCATTTGGCTGGTACCATCAGTACCATCAGGCGACTGGACCTGGAGCAATTAAGTATGTCATATATAATAATTAACTATGTCATATATAATAACCATTTTACATGTGCAGCCATGTTTAATAGTGAATCCTTTATGCTGTGTGTTTCTGCAGGCTGCATGCTGGTAGAGAATTGGAGGACAGACAACATCACTGCATACCCAGGAGACTCAGTACTGCTGCCCTGCTCCTGTACTGACCCACACGCCAAACCTGAGAGTTTCACCTGGAGGAAACGCAACACAAACAGAAACACATGGAATGTGATCTCCAGTGAGAGTGAACAGTACAGAAACAGAGTTCAGCTGGGTACTGCTCACTCTCCAGGAAATCTCTCTCTACACATATCACACCTGACTGAAGAGGATGAGGGAGAATACTGGTGTTATCTTACAAACCAGAAATATAAAGACATCACACTCGCCATTAAAGGTAAAACACTGTATTTGATCCAAATCCAACTGCAAATGATAAGTCCAGCTCTAAGGAATTCTTATGTACCCACACTAGCAAAGTCTTGGTTGTCTGAGTTACTTGTAGACTTTCTGCTGTCATATTTGTTGTTGTGCTGTCATCTGTGCACATTACCAGTAACGTTTAGTTCAGTGATGGTCAAATACTCCTTTAATTGTAACAAATATCTTGTGCAGTTCAAGTAAGAATTTCTCAGGTTTTTAACACACATGATTCTTTGTTTTGGTTTTTCTGTTCCGACCCCTCGTTTGGTTTTCCTGTCACTGTTTTCATCTTTGTCTAGTTTGCATTTGTTAGTCTTTGTATAAATATCCCTTGTTTTATCTTCTTGGTTGTGGGTATCTGAATGTGCGCTCTCTCGTCCTCCCGTGAGATTATTGTTGTTTGGTAACGTTATTAGCCTGCTCGTTATTCTAGTGTTTACTGTTTAACTTCCTTCTTGGTAATGATGTGCAGACGAAGTCCTGTGAAGCGTTTGAGGTTCTTCCTTATTGTACTGCTGAAGGATTCGAAGCATTGGAGCATTGAAAGCTGGTGACAAAACAGCGACACCTGGTGGTTTTCAGAAATTATAGCAGCCATAGATTCAAAAGTGCGCAGCATTATAAACAATACAACACTGCACCGCCTTCATATGTCATAAAAAAATGGATGATCAGTAATGATGTTTAGTAATTAAATTCTGAAATAATTTCTTTAAAATCATTGTTTCCCTTTTATGTAAAAACAACAGGTTGGCGTTATGAAACGTTTACTCGCACTTTTGACTTCTATAATTAGCACATTTCCATTTTTTTTTAGTAAAAAGAAAAAGCTTCCACGTTATAGGACAGTGCCAAACTTATGAAACAGTCTCACCCTCATCCTGTGCTTCAGTGACATCTGAAGCTTCGACCATCATTAGTCACGTGTTGTTAGTAACTTTAGTGGTAATATTAATGGTAATATTAACTTTGGTGGTAATAGTAACTGATACAAGCTTCGGTACACAGTGTGATACGAGCTTCGATGCCTTAGTATTAAATGTTACATCACAATTTTATTGTTTCTGCACAGTTCCTGTATCATTTTTCTCCCTTTTTGGTGTTTCATTTAGTCAGTGTTTAGTTTGCATCATTTTGTTAATTTTGCCATTGTCTACCTGTTTTGCAAATGAAGAACTTTCATTTACATGCGTCAAGTCCTGTCTGCCTCTGCGTTACATTATCGTGTTGAAAACTGCACAGTGTGCAAATCAGTAATGTTGGTGGACCAGCTGGATCAAAATCACTAATGTGTTCTTATTTTAGATAACTTCTGTTACTGTAATTATTTACCCCTGTCCCACTTACCTACAACCAAAGGCAGAGGTGCAGGCAAAGGTTAATGCACATAAAACTACAAAATGTATCTGATTCCAAATTATTCCTGTAATTACAATTCATATTCTGAAGAGAATGCTCTACTGCATTGTCTAACGTGTTATGAGAATATGCATAACCACCTTTCTAAAATTCCTGTCTTAATACATCCTGCTTTGTCAGCAGTTCTGTCAACCTAACATAGGATTTGACCTACTAAACGTGCAGTGCAGAGATTGGATACTTTACAGGAAACTGGTGTCAGCACTCTAAATATATATAAAAATATAGCTGGCTCTTCACTTGGCCTCAATCCACCAGTGCAGAGAATTTTGACTACACTTTTGGATTTCCTGTCTCTTAATAAATTATCAGTGATTAACATCATCTGCGAGTGTCTGGACTCCATCAGTCTCATTACAAATACTACACGGAGAGCCGAGCTTCATGAGTTCAATGTAGCAAGGGGTTAATTACCATAATAGAAGAGAGGTAGATACACAATAGAATAGAATAGATATTATAATGAAACCAAATAGAATAAAATAGATATTATAATGAAACTCTAAATAAGTTACAGAAATGTGGCACAGAAAATACTTTCTAAATGTTACCTAAGTGCCAGATTGAGAGAAAGACAACATGGACATTAAAGAAGGTGAAGTGGGTGGCCAGGCCAGGAACAGTAGAGCATGTCTGCTGGGGCATCCAGGCAGAAAAAAGAGAGAGAGAAGGAGAGACAAAAATAGAATGTGACTGAGAGAGAGCATGACAGAGAGAGAGAGGGAGAGAGAGAGAGAGAGAGCACAAGCCCAAGGGAGAGATTTCTCCAAATGTACGTCTTCAGTCCACCAACTCTGCTCCAGCTCCACTCTCAGCTCTGCTCCAGCATTAACTCCATATGGTTCAGAATTTCTTTAGTCTGATCTTGATTGATCAACAGCAGAGTTTGTCCAACACTGACTAATCAAAGAGTGACCACATACGAGCAGCATCCCTGTCATAGCACATCCGAGAGGAACCCACAGCTGGTAGAGTGATTTACTGTCCTGAATAACAATTGAAGAATAACAATATCTCTGCAAGAGACCACAGATGACCACAGCAGTTGGGGCAAACAAGAACAAGACTTTATAGTTGAGAGTTTGGCCTACACATATAAATATGTTATGATTTTCTTGGTTGAAATGACATAGTATGCCATGACAAATGACGCTGTAGCTCAGTCTCTCTCAGTGTACACATATCTCAGATACCTGTATGAGGGCATTATGGAATTTGTAGTTCATGAAGCATTTATGTATAAAGTCTTGTAATTTTGCTCTTTTTTTATCTTAATTTTGTAGCTGCTTGGGTTGAGGCTTTAGATTATAATTTTCTGGAATGTCTATGGAAATACTGACCAATATGCTTCCAGATCCAAGACTGTTGAATAAATGTGTGATCACTGTTCTCCCTCTGACATATGCTGCCTGCTAAGGCATCTTATTTAGGTTCAATTTAAAGGCAGCATCAGACACTAAATCTGCAGTATAAATAATCTTTCACACCGAACACGAGAAAAATCTGCCTGGTGAAAAACCTCATTCACTTGAAGGGGCAAGAGCTTTACTTGCTTCTTTCTGAAAGAAAAGCAGCTGCTATTCTTATACTAATTATTAGAACAATGTCACAAGTAGTGTTAGCTGTTTTCTGAAGGACTACGTTCCCCAAAATTACACAATACCAAGACCGCCCATAATCCCCTCATTTTGCTCCACCCATGTGAAAACATGAGCGAGGTGGCAGTTAGATGTGACCGACGCTTAAGTCTTGATTGCTGTAGCAGCTGGAGTGCCGCAGGGTGCGGAGCAGGACGCACAGACTCCCTCGACTTTGACAGACATTTATTGATACTTAACGCTTACGACGACGGCACTCACACAACATAAACGGATAACACGAATACATGTAACACTGCCAGGAACATGACGGCAACATGAACATATACGTTTAACATGAATACACGTAGGACTAGCAACACAAACAATGACCAACACTAATGCACACACCAACAGGGGTTTAACTACACACAGACACACACAACATTAAACCAGGGGCAGGTGTGTGCCATCATGGGGGCGTGGTTACAAAACAAAAAATCACTTCAACTGCACTCGGTGGGCCATACTGCATATAGCGACTGGTCTGTACCAATAACTACTGTACTACATAAAACAAAAAAATCTATCCAGTGGCAGGATCTGCAGTTCTGCTTCTGTCTGTTTCTAGTTACATCTTCTGTTTGTATTTGTATTTCATGCCTGTAGTTAATGACTCTTGTCTTCTGTCCTGTTCTAGTCAGATATATACCCATATTACACACGACTTGTTTAGTTTCCTTATTTAGTTACTACTGCTCTCATTTGCTCTAGAGAGAGGGGGAGAAAGAGGAAGAGGGAGAGAGAGCTGGGGGAGAGAGAGAAAGGGAGGAGAGAAAGAGGGAGATAGAGAGGGAGGAGGATAGAAAGAGGGAGGGAGGGACAAGGAGAGAGAGAAGGAGGGAGGGAGAGGGTGGGAGGGAGGGAGGAGAGACAATCTAATCTATCATTATAATCAGACATTTAAATCTTATAACTTGATGGTCATACATCCACCATACCAACATCTATTGGGAAATCTCTTAGTGATTTCTAGTGCCATCATCAGTTGGCTGGTACCATCAGTACCATCAGGTGACTGGACCTGGAGCAATTAAGTATGCCATATATAATAATTAAGTATGTCATATTTAATAATAATAACGGAGTATGCCATATGTAATTATAACCATTTTACATGTACATGTGCGGCCATGTTTAATAGTGAAGGCCTTTATCCTGTGTGTTTCTGCAGGCTGCAGTTTGGCAGAGAATCAGAAGAGAGACATCACTGCATACACAGGAGACTCAGTACTGCTGCCCTGCTCCTGTACTGATCCACACGCCAAACCTGAGAGTTTCACCTGGAAGAAACACAACACAAACAGAAACTCATGGGATGTGATCTCCAATGAGAGTGAACAGTACAGAAACAGAGTTCAGCTGGGTACTGCTCACTCTCCAGGAAATCTCTCTCTACTCATATCACACCTGACTGAAGAGGATAAGGGAGACTACAGGTGTTCTTTTACAAACCAGAAATATAAAGACATCAGACTCACCGTTAAAGGTAAAACACTGTTTTTGATCCAAATCCAACTGTAAATGATAAATCCAGCTTTAAGGTTTTCTTTGGTATCCACACTAGCAAAGTCTTGGTTGTCTGCATTCCTTTTGGACTTTCAGAAACAGAGTTCAGCTGGGTACTGTTCACTCTCCAGGAAATCTCTCTCTAATCATATCACACCTGACTGAGGAAGATGAGGGAGATTACGATTGTATGCATAAGGCACCTGTTACACCTATAGAGCACTCTTAGACTATCAAAGGCTATTATACTGGAGATAGGATGAATGCTACAGATCACTGGAGTGGTGTTTTCTCACTGATGTGGCTTGGTAGGTGTTTGTTTGCAAAAGGACAGCTAAAACAAGTCCAGGGTAGATATACATTTCATCCATTTTTATAGGGGTGTATTTGTGGTTAAAGTGGTCTTGTACTTTAAAAATACTTGACTGGGATTTAAATCATGACTTAATCTTCTGGAAACAATCCATAATGTCACTGACCCTCATTTTGTCTTTCATGTTATTTCTAAAGTGTATAGTTGGACCATGACAGTATCAATAAACTGCCAGTGTAAAATTGTTTCCCAGCCACACTACATCTTATACACCCAAAGTGAGAGAAATGTCGTGTTTTTGATTCATTGCTTAGTACTAGATGTGTTCAGTTGTCCAAATAACTATTTTATCTATTTTACCTCATATTGACATTTTGATTAAATAGTCATGTGTCCTAACTACGACCATCCACAAACAGTAAGTAGGAACTGTGTGAACTGAAACCTCAAACTACTGTGGTTGAGGAAATACTGTTTTGCACTGGCACTTTGATATTGTCATAGTCAGGACATACAATTTTGATGTAAAATGTTTTACTTCACAATACTTCACAAAATGACAGAAATCCACTGTTTTTGACTTATCACCTTGTACAAGATGTGCTCCCAGTTGTCCAAATACATATGTTTTACCTAAAAATGTTATTTTTTTATACACTTTCATGAGTCCAAAATCATGTCTCCTAAGACATGATAAAGCATAAAACTGGTACAGTCACACTAGTTTGACAAAGGCTATACCCAAAAGGATAGAAGTGATCTGTTTTTGGCTCCTTACCTAGTACTAGATGTTTTCCCAATTGTCCAAAGACACATTTTACCTGAAAATGGCATTTTTCTTCATGTGTCCTGACTATGACACTGTCAATAAAGTAATAAACTGTATTTCCCAACCACAGAAGTCTAATTACAGGCTATATACCTAAATTGACAGCTTTTTGATCAACATATAAAACAAATTTAAAATATATATTTTAAATACTTTTAATACTTCATTGGGGATTTTATTTTGACATAATTTCATTTGTTTTGTGGCCGTATCACAATGCTCAAGAGGGATAATTCCATTTCATTAGTGCTAACTCTGCAATATAACATCATTACTTGGAAAGGCAACACTTCATTATAAAAATTAGTTTTTAAATAAACTTTTAAACATGCACTGATGAGCTTGTTCACCTGCCCCCCCCAGTCAGGTGCAATCACATGTCTACTAGTGTCATGAATGTAAACCACCCTGAATGTTCCTATACACATTTATAATGGGTCAGTACTGTAGCCAAACTTGCAAACACAAGTAGTACTAAAGCAGTACACCATCTTATGCTAACAAACACATGTTCCTCTCCAGGGATCTCAACAACAGAATTTACATCAAGATTTGATGGCAAGACAAGTGCAAAGGCTCCAGCTGACGCTTCCACTACTGACAGTGCAAAGACTCTGACTGACGGTAACATGCATTTACTGCATATCAACATGGTCTCCTAATATCTTAAAAAGCAATTAAAATGCATGCTGTGTAAAAACACAAACACTAACATGCACACAAATACACATAACATTTGTATAACGTTTGCCTTCAGATGTCCAAAACCCTGCTGGTGATCTATTATATATCCTCATGACTACTGCTGTGGGAGCTGTCCTCCTCCTGCTGCTGGGTCTCGTGGGGGTCTTGTGCTGGAGATACAAAGGTACACATACACACACACACACACACACACACACACACATACACACACACACGCACGCACACACACACACACATATGCATGCATACAAGTTGTGGGTCACACTGTCTGGTTTTCTAATGTAGTCCAGAGACATGGACAAACGAGGCTAAGAAAGGGACAAACAGAAGAGAAGAGAGAGCAGGAGACACAGGTGAATGCTCACACACCATCCACTGTAACATAAGAAAAACAACCTCCACATCATTACTGGCACACGTCCTTCAAGGTCAAATCTTCCATGGTGTGTGTGTGTGTGTGTTTACAGGATTGTTCTGCTGTGCTTTGTTCACCTGTTCAGGTGAGTGCTACTTTGTATCTGAATACTGAGGGGGGTTCAGATGATACAATACAATTAGTACAATATAGTTAAAATAAAGGATCACATATATCACATACAGCACTTTTTTAATGTTTTTGTTTGTTTGTTTGTTTTTTTTTTTTAATAAGGAAAACCATCTTTGGGAAACACAGGTTGTGAAGTTCAGGTTTTGTTGAAGCAGTACCAAATACCTGAGCAGTTTTATACAGATAGTGTGTGGGGTTCCCTAGTTGTGTGGGGTCCATGTTGAGTTTCTGATACAAAGCAGCTCTTGATACACTGATGAACGTTTTTGATGATGGCTGTTGTGATCTCCAGTTTGAAATCAGTGGAGATGGTGGTGTGTAGGAAGCTCAGACTCCACATCACTTACTGTACTGAGTTACAAAGGGAGATGGACAGTTGTCTTATTTCAGAAATGTATCATCCATCTCTACTGCTTTTTGCATGTTGACCTCCAAGTTGTGTTCAGTGCACCACAAAGCCAGACGAGCCACTTGACTCCACTAGCAGTCAGTGTTGCTAACGAGGCCTGTTAGGGTCATTTGCTTGATGATAGCTGGAGATGCACTTGTTGGTGTAGCAGGAGAAGAGGAGGGCTGAGAGTGTCCAGCCTTGAGGAACCCCAGTGCTGATGGATAGGGGCTCTGACAGATAAGGTTCCAGGCACACAAGCTACTTTCTATCTGACAGGTAGTTGAAAATGCCCTGACAGACACAGGGTTCCACTCTCAGTTGTGTTGAAAGCAGAGCTGAAGTCTACAAACATGACTCTGTCATAGGATCCTAGAAGGTCCAGATGAGTACAGACATAGCGTTGATTGTGACTGTGCATAGTGCAGATTGCTCTGTATGCAAACTATATCAGTCCAAGGAGGTGGGAGTGATGGACTTGACGTAAAACAGAACCAGCTTCTCGAAGCATTTCATGACTACTGATGTTAAAGCTTCTGACCTGTAGGTATTAAGGCGGGTTATATTGTCCTTCTTTGGACAAGGATTATTTACCACTAAATTCTACCTGTGTTTCACTTCACCTGTGCCCTTATGGAGCACAGCTCTTATCACTGCATTCATATGAAAACGGAGACATCTTCTGGACATGTACCAGTGATTTCACACCATATATAGGATATTGTTGTTGCCCTTTGCATGATGGTCATAGGTGCATAAAGGTAATTGGTGCATTTCAATTGTGCATTTGTGTGCATGTATAGACTCCTATATACAGTATTTTTGTGAAAGTGTGTTTTAGTGTTTACACAAGTTTGTCTAATTTCCCATTTCTGTGTTTCTACAGGAAGATTCAAGTGTCCTAAATGCAATTGTAAATCCAGAAATGAAATGCAAAACAGCAAAAGAACAGGTGTGCATCATACTGAATGTGTGTTTTGTAAACATGTGTGTTATGTAATAATTGTTAATGTGTTATTCCTACAGGATGATGTCACTTACTCCACTGTAGTATACAGTCAGAAAACCAAACCAGCGTCCACTCCAATGGATAATGCAGATTATACAGAATATGCCAGCATCAAATTAAATTCAAATTAAACACACATGCACACACACACACACACACACACACACACACACACACACACAAATGCAATCAAGCAAATGGACAAAAAACAAACATACAAAAACATGTATGGTAGCCATTAAATATCAAGTATCTTATTTGTTTCATCACTGTAAATGCCTCATTAGTTAATCGGCTGAAAGGTCATTTTAATACTGTGAATTGTTAGCTTTTTTGCATGTAATTTATTTAGTGGTAGTGCTTTTGGCTTTAATGAAATAAAAAATGATGTGTAAATGTTCACGGTACGGCCCCTCCTCCCAGATGTGTGTGTGGGTGTGTGTGTGTGTGTGTTCATGCATATGGCCATGCCCTCCCCGTGTTTCACGCCTGCTCCTTGTTTTGTGTCGTTACTGTGCCTGTATATAACTTTACTGTTTAGTAGTTTATGTTGTCGGTGACTGACCATGTATTAGCCTATGTGCTACATTGTCTGTTGTCTGGTGTTAATAAACGTAACTTTTGTCGGCTCGTTCATGCGTCCTGCCTAGCCTCCTACCTAGAGTTGTATAGCCTGCACTGTATAGATGAACAACTGTTCAATTAATTTTTATTTAGGTTCAATTAAAATTCAGTTATATTACATTGTAAAGCTATAAATGAGACACTGCAGTTCCTGAGGCGCTTAAATAAAACTATGAATGAGTACACTGCAACTTAACAGAAAATAAGACAAATTCAAAATAAATGTCAACAAGCAACAAGCAACACTTGGAATAATATATATATATATATAGAGAGAGAGAGAGAGAGAGAGAGAGAGTTGTGTTTCAAATAATAGTAGTCCAACATGACTAATCATATCAATCACTGTTTTTGGTAGAAATTATATTACTACATGGTAAATAATTTACCAGTAGGTGTAGCAGAGTCATAGAAAACCATCACACCCAACATTCATGATATGCATGCTCCTGAGGTTGTGTAATTGAATAATTAATTGAAACGGGTGTGTTCAAAATAATAACTGGAGTTCAGTTAGTGAGGTCATTCCTTCTGTGAAAAAACAGATGTCAATCAGGTGGCCTTTATTTAAAGATGAAGCCAACACATGTACATGCATTTCTCTCTGAAAATCTGAGAAAAATGGGTCGTTCCAGACATTGTTCAGAAGAACAGTGTACTTTGATTAAAACTTTGATTGGAGAAGGGAAAACATATAAAGAAGTGAAAATGATATAAAGAAAATGTTAGGCTGCTCAGCTAAAATGATCCCCAATGCTTTAAAATAGAAAACAAAACCAGAGAGATGTGGAAGAAAACGGAAGACTACCATTTGAATGGACTGAAGAATAGCCAGTATGGCAAAGACTCAGCCAATGATCAGCTCCAGGGTGATCAAAGACAGTCTGAAGTTACCTGTGAGTACTGTGACAATTAGAAGACGCCTGTGTGAAGCTAATCTATCAGCAAGAAGCCCCCGCAAAGTCCCACTGTTAAAAAAAGGACATGTGCTAAAGAGGTTACAATTTGCCAAAGAACACATGGACTGGCCTAAAGAGAAATGAAGAAACGTTTTGTGGACTGATGAAAGTAAGATTGTTCTTTTTGGATCCAAGAGCCGCAGACAGTTTGTCAGATGACCCCCAAACACTGAATTCAAGCCACAGTACACTCTGAAGACAGTGAAGCATGGTGGTGCACGCATCATGATATGGGGATGTTTCTCTTATTATGGTGTCGGGCCTATTTATCGCATACCAGGGATCATGGATCAGTTTGCATATATCAAAATACTTGAAGAGGTCATGTTGCCTTATGCTGAAGAGGAAATGCCCTTGAAATGGAGGTTTCAACAAGACAACGACCCAAAACACACCAGTAAGCGAGCAGCATCTTGGTTCCAGACCAACAAAATTAAAGTTACGGAGTGGCCAGCCCAATCCCCGGACCTTAATCCGATAGAAAACTTGAGGGGGGACATCAAAAATTCTGTTTCTGAGGCGAAACCAAGAAATGGAGAGGAACTGTGGAAAGTTGTCAAAGCATCCTGGGCTGGAATACCTGTTTACAGCAGCCAGAAGTTGGTCGACTCCATGCAACACAGATGTGAAGCAGTTCTCAGAAACAGTAGTTATACAACTAAATATTAGTTTAGTGATGCACAACAACGCTAAATCCTAAAGATTTTTCAGTTTATACAGTAAATATTTGAGTTTGTGAAGAAAAAATGCTAAATGATTACACATGACATCCACTTATTTATTTGAATAGAAGAAGTCAGATGCTGCAACTCCCCCTGACCTTGGGGAAGATCTCAACCCAGATCAGGGACGGTTGCAGCATGTTACATATACATTATTTTTACGTTTGCTTTTTGCCTCATCGTAACTGATCCCTTGGCTGCAGGCTTCTCTCTTTTTTTAGGAAGTGGGAATAAGATTGGTGTGAGAGATGGTGAAGTCCAGGTCCAATGGCCCTGACTATATATGAGACTCTTCCCAGAATACTGAAGGGAACTCCTCAAAATACTGAAGGCCTCCTCCTCACTTTTGGTGTAGCCTACTGAAAACAAAGTGAACACAATGTCTGCTTTTATATGATTTATTCACTTATTCACGTTATGCCACCCCCCGCACGCAGGTATAAGAAAATACAAATATTTTGTTTGTTGTGATGGCCCAAGTGCCACAAGGCAAGGCGCAGGAAGCACAGACGTCTCTTGACGAAGACATGCATTTATTAAATGAGCAGTAATGCCAACCTGAGCACGAACATAGACCGACAACCACTGCAGTGACAGATGTGTTTAAATACGTTCATAAATGATGCATGTACAAAGGGGCAGATGTGCTGGACTGAACTAACAGCACTTAGGGAGTCATTTGGGGTCCATCCCACTGGGCCACCACATCTCTGTGACAACGGACCGAGCCAACTTAAGTAAGAATGATGACATTTTCACTTATAATGTGAGACTGTTAAGGAAGAAAGAGGACACACCAAATGACTTTTAAAAACTTATAAAACCCTACTGCCTCCCTATATTTGTTGTGTGTGTTGGGGATAGAAGTTTGTCAAAGCTTCATTTGAATACACTTCATCTCCACTGTAACTGTAGTTGTCAGAACATTCAGTAGACTGTATAGAAGAGTGTGTACGGTGTGTATCAGCAGTCCTGCTTTAGCTGTGTGTAGTGTGTGTGGAACTCAGTAAGAATGCAGGTGTGTGTTTATCTGCTCCTTGCTGCTGATGGTGAGTGTGACTTTCTCTCTACATCTGTAGATCATCAAATATCTACTCAGTAGCTACTTTATAAGAAACACTGAAAACATCTAATAGGAGTCCAGTTAGAGACGACATGTCATATATTTCTGATAACGTATAAGAGGCACTCCATGTTATCTGAACATATAAGGTAGAATTTGAACAATTACAATTTGCTGTTTAGACTGCCATCAGTCATAAAACCAAATCTTGAAATCAATGTATTATTGTGGTGCAGTTAAATCTCATGCATATCACCTGCAGCACTCAGGCTGCTGCCCTGTTCCTGCACTGATATACACACCAGAGCTGAGAGCTTCACCTGGTATAAATACAACACAAACAGAAACACATGGGAAGTGATCTCCAGTGAGAGTGAACAGTACAGAAACAGAGTTCATACTTATAACTGACCACACTTTTCTATTCTTGCAGAGGCTCCATATAAACCTGTAACTCTTACTCCAGTGGACACTGACACATCAAGTCCAACAGCTTCAACTAAACCTACTACAACAATGACGTCTCCAAATGGTTAGAAGTTATTAATTTCATCAACTACTACTGATGGTAAGATTCATTTGTTTAATAGTATTCTCCAATCAACACCATAAATGATTCCCCACTAAATACTACTACTACTAACAATGATAATAGTAAGTGACATCAACAATTCATTTCTTAATGCAAGTTACTTCATATAGGATACTGTAAGGGTTGGCACCAGGCCAAGGCCCCCTCCGGCCACCAGAGGGAGGCCTCAAGTCAACCACACCACTAATCAGGTTTAACACCCAACAGCTGGGTTAGACCTTATAAAAGCCCCGTGACCCAGTCATTCAGTGCTGGGTATTTGCTAAAGTTTTGATCCAAGCTCCTAGCCACTAGCTTTGGGTATTGAAGTCTGTGAGCCCTCGTTCTACACCTCACTTCTTGTCTGTGAGGATGTTTGTGTTTTTATGTGTCCTCTCCCCTCTCCAGTTTTCCATCTGGAGTCTGTCTCTCTCCCAAGGCTTCCCTTAGCCATTCAAGTTCCTCCCTGTTTTCTGGTTTTGTTTGGGAAGTTTTAGTTTGGTTTTCCTCAGTGCATCGGGGTTTCCATTTTTTCCTGTCATGTCCTTTGTTCTCCCTTTTTCCATGCTCGGCATGGTGTTTAGTTATTTACCTTTTGTTTTACCTGATCCAAGATCTAACTGTTCTGCACAGGGGCCCACCATTGTTAAAAGCGTGGTTGCTTACCCAGTAGGCTATTGGTCTCATTACTTAGGTGACCTGGGTTCAAGCCTGCCTTACAGATGTGTTCTTGAACTGCTTTACAGATGATCTTTCCTACAAAGGGCCATATTTATAGATACTTTAGGAATGTTTCCCAGCATTCATACCTGACTCTTCACTGCCTCCTACTTTTCAAACCCCTATTAATATGATCATTTCATATTCATTCATGTTGTGTTTATGGCCTGATTATATATAATCTTGCATTCAGAATGTGATTGTGTTTATTTTTGATGAGGTGTGACGTTTGGTTGTTAGATTGTAGATTGTTTGTTTTGTGTTGTTTTTTCATGGTGCTTTTATTACCCAGTTTGATTTGTTAAACTACCCTTCAGGAATTTCTGCTCAAGCTTACCGTGGCCTGCACAGTGTTGTATTCCCAGAGCTTGAAGAGCTGAAGACAGACCTGGTAGCTGTGAAAGAAACACACCACCTAAAGGTGGCAGGTTATGGTGAGACTGATGAAGACATTGAAGACCCATATGAGGATGTTGCCACGGATGCCTCAACAGATGATGAATTCTAGACTCCATCCTGTCCACTGCACTTACCACATTTATTTGAAATCTGTATGCCTATATAATACATGTAATGATGTTTTTTATCCTTGTCTCTTTGTAGCTAGGTTGTTTGGTTGGGTGTTCTTTATAAGATATAAGAAACATTTTTAAAGTTATGCTAACCTTTTTTTCTTTTCAGCAGTAATTAACCTTTGTGAAGATGTGATCAAAACGTTGTGTTATAAAGCATATATTGGAATAACCCCTGTAAAACCATGTGCAGGTTATTTTGGGGCTACAATCCTGCACTTTTAAAAAATAGATTTTTAAAAAATAATAAACCATTTGAATCAGTAATGAATGGAGCATTTCATTCTGTTTGTCTAGTTTCTCAATTTCATAATATAAGCATATATTATGCAAGAAAGTGTTTGCATAACTGTGTAGCCTTGGTACTGAAACACCAGAGTAAAGATAAGCCTTGTTTTGTTGAACATTGTATTGTGATCAATAAGCCTAATTTTCAGTTAAAATTGTATAATTTCTTAAGAATTTATTATTATAGTTGTTGTTTAGGTTGCATTTTGATCCTTAATGAGTGTTCAAATGACTTTGGATTATAACGAACACAGAGTGAGTGAATTGTACCTATGTGGAATGATTACTAATTAATTAATATATAGTTTACATGTATAGGTTATATTTACTTTATTTATTTAGATTTTTTAATCTGAGCCTGATAAAAATGATAGCATAAAGAGGGGGAAATTATTTTAAAATGTGATTTATAATATGAGACTATAATGTCATTTCAGCTGCACTTTTTTCATTGTTCTAAACAGCCACTGAACAGAATTTAGCGCTCCATTATGTCATAATTTGTGTCATTCTATTTCTGACCCCAGATCAGTTTATTGAGTGGATTTGCCGATGACGATCATTTTAGACAAAACATCAACAGAGACTACAAATAATTCTTCACGCATAAGAGGTACTGAGAAACGAAAACAAAACGTAAGTAAAATTTAGTTTTATCTACAAAGGTAGATACTAAATATTTGATAAGGGAATCGTATTATAAACAAATAGCCAATATGCGAATTTAAAATGAGAACACACATTTTAATGATAGAGAACTTGTGACTGAACGGAGAACTAATTAGCGGGCTGATAGTGAGCTCCCCGCCCCACTAGTCACGTGGTACGGCCCGCCGCCTGCAGTGGGAGTTCATGGTCTTGTGTGAAACCACGACTATGTAGTCACACACACCTGCACCGGGTTATTCTCCTAATGTCTGTGTGTGTTTATCCCCCGGTTGGTGTGTGTATCCCTGTCGGTCTGTGTTCGCTAATGTTCACGTACGTGGTGCACTTTGTGTTTGTAAGCTGTGTTCAACGTTGCTCATGTTCATCTTGCCTGTTTCGTGTGAGCGCCACTGTGTTCGTTATTCGTGTTCGTCTAATAAACGTCTGTCTACGTCAAGCGAGTTTGTGGGACCTGCGGCACTCGGGCCGTCACAGCTGTTTAATTTCACGGACCGCACAAATATTTTAAAATGCGGAATAAGTGAGTAGAGAATGAACTAACAAAAGGAAACCTTGATAAATAAAAGGACGTAGCTGAAAATATTCGGGTAACCGAACTCCATTAGATGAAATACGTTGACTGAGACAAGGGAAAGTGACTTATGGGCTTGTTTTAGAAAAGCCTCTGTAAGACCACGAGTGTGGCCATTATGCACTGTCGGACAACAGGCAAACTTTGATTCACATTTATTAACATTTGTAGAAGGAATTGAGCTACAGGTGGCCATTTGTCCTGTTACATAATAACTGTATATAAATATATAAAGTCTACAGGCTCTGATTTTTCATTTCCATATAAAGATATGAAACTGGGGTACAAAGGTAATCCTGTGCACAAATGCATGTAAAATAAGCCTTGTTTTATAGAAAATTGTGTTGTAATCAAAGCCTAATTTTCATTTCAAATTCAATTACTTCTTAGGAATAAATATTTAATTCTTAAAAATTCAAGTTTTTTATTTTTAAATGTCCAAAAACACATGCAAACTTTTTAAAAGAAAGTAAACAGCTTTATTATCGTTCCGTACAATAGAGCTTTCTTCTGCCCTTTCTAGATGCCAAGGGACAACTTAATTACTAATATTATCACCAGAAGCCAGAAGAGTCATAGATACTCTGCTCCCATTGCTTGGTTTAAGCAACATTACTGTGCCAATCTGGGGGAAAGTGTGAGTGTCTACATCTTTTTACTGCATCCACAGTTTTATTTATTTTGCCTTCACAATTCCCTGACTTGTACACATGGCAATCCAAAATATGCTGTCCATTAGTGGAGTTTCCACTGCCCAGGTGGGGTCAATGGATGATTCATTTCCTTTACAATTCATCACTGATTATTTCTCATTTCTCACCCAAGAAACAGGAGGACTGTAAGGAGGTTCGTACCATCCGGAGCAGAACTGCTGAACACTTTATGATCACAGAGTCAACGGGAGAGATTTGCTCTTTGGACCACAGCACCCATGTAGAAGGTGCAGATGTACTTTCTTGCATAAATCTAGCTTTCCATTAAGAACACACAGTAAGACATGATGTTTGTTCACTTTAAATATGTGCCTGTACTTTATGTAATTGCATTTTTATTGATTTTTGGGGGAAAATAAACATCTGTAGATGTAAGAGAGGATCTGGGTGGAGTAGGGGAATCTATTACAGAGGCAGTCAAAGTGGAGAACACCCCAGCTGGTGAGTAGCATCAAAGCACCACATCAATAATCAGAGTTTACATACATCCACTCCATGGACACCAGTTTAAAAATTCTACTTTTATTTCAAATATAAAGGCTCAGAATGCAAGAAGTTGAAGAGAGTACGCATCTTCTTCAGACAAGCATGGCAGGCTATAAAAAGCACCTTGTCCTGTGCCAAGCGCTCCAACAAAATTAGCCCTACTCTTTAACTTTTCCCATCTTTTTTTACCAATTTATTTTGTATTTCTTTTTTCCCTTCATTTTCCCCAGCCTGTCTTTTCATTTTCTGAAATAACATGTTTTGACTTTTTGATTTATTTTTAATTAATAAACTTTACTTCATGCAAAGATTTTGTCTGTTTGCATTCATATTTTTCATTCTAAGACCAGCCAGGTTATGATTCTAAATTTGGCCAAATAAATCTTGAATGATTCAACTCACTTTAATAACATTTTTAGATTATCAAATATATGTACAGTTTCATGTCACTCACCTTTAGTGAGAGGAAGTACAGTAAAGAGAAAACACAAACTGAGCATCCTTGTCTCTATGGAAACACCACTGACCTCCCAGCACACACTGACAACTCTACAACCAGATCTCCACTACCACTGTGGACACACACTGACTCCAGAACTCTCACAGCATTACTTCAGTACTCCAGACCCTAATGTCCACCCAGCAGAGAGGAACTGGGAACAAATGAACTTGGCCAGAGCTCTTATGTTTCTTTTCAAGTTCACATCACCAGCTTTACGGAGACATACAAAACCACACACAGTGCCATCATGTCCTTTGACTGTGAGGACTCTGGTTGTTTCTTCTTTTGTGATGTATCCCACAACCCCACACTGACCATAATGCTGAATCTGTGAAACCATATAGGAGACACACATGCTCATTATAAAGCAAAGGGGGTGGAGTCTGATGTAGAGGAGAGAAACAAACAGACATATTATCCCCTCACTCTTATTCTCAAACTCCTCTTTCTAAGTTTAACTCTATAAACTGCATTTTAAAACTATAATCACCTCAAAGCTTGCACACATACACATTTTTGCATAACTTTTTTTCATGGCATGAGATATTTCATGTTTGCACTGTCTTATGATGTCCTGTGTATTTAATCTTTTAATCATTGCATCATTTATGTTTTATTGATAAATATTATACACAGTGACTACTGAATGTTGTCTGCTCTATGTCTTCAGAGTTTATAAGCATGCAAACATACACACACACCCACACACACACACATTTCTAGATAGTGAGAGGACCTGCTTTTTGTTTGGTTTTTCAGTTTCCACATCACAATAATTTGTTGTGGACCATGGCTTATGTAGAAAAGGTCTTTAAGATTTTTTGTGAGTAATATGAAGTTCTGAATTTACTGAATGAGTCAAAAACAAACAACAAAAACCTGCATTACTCACAATAAGAACCTATTTGAACTTTGATAAACTCTATTAATCAGCCTTTGAACATAGATATGGTTTGGGTAGTACATGAGCAGTCCCTTTTCTCAGTGAAGTACTGACATCTCTCCTCACAGTACACAATATTCCCCAAATTATCAGTAACCATACCAGTCCTACACATACTAAACCTGTTTTGTACTAAATTAAATTCAAACTGGACCTGCCATTGAAAACACACTGGAGCCTAGTCCTAGTTTTAGTTTGTGTTTAAAACATCACCCTATATCCCAATTTCATGTTAGAATAGACCCAGCAGTCAGAGTTGTGCTGTTTTGATTATTACACTACACTTTACAGAATAAATGTAGTACTATTTCTAGCTAGAAACCACTGATAAGCCTGTCATGGCATAAGGCAAGAAATAGACTAGAAGGAAACTGAGCTTGTGAGTGTGTGACAACAGTTCAGCTGCAGAGGTGCAGAAGCAGCACGGTTGTCACTTCTGGTCTAAAATGGGCTTTAGACTCTGATCTGGTATCCACTGCCCACTGGTTGGAACTGTGAGAAATGAAACCACAGCAGACATCAGACATCCTGAGCTCTCAGACCAGAACAGTCTCCTCCTTCTTCTTGGGCGTTTATAAGGTGTTTTGAGAGCAAAATGTTTATTGACTTTAAAAACTGTACATATTCACATTAAGATGCCATACACATATCAAATACTTTTCTACCACAATTTAGTCCACAAACCATATTTTTCTCACTCCACTAATAGATTAAGAACACTGCTGTAAAAGTGGAGCCTGTATGTTATATTTGATGTATTCACTGAGCTGAGTTATTTCATGACACAAGTATTTACATGAAAGTAGGGTCATACACTGACCATGACTGCAGACATTAGCATTAGGGTATTTATACAGCAGGAGACAAACAGGGAATATCTGGGAACAATTACTGGGAGGGGTAAGAGACAAAACTCACATGAGACACATGTCAAGGGGCAGAGCAGGGGAGGAGCTACAAACTAAAACATACAAAAGCACATGGAGACAAAGACGTACTAAAGCAATAACATGTAATTGTCTTCTACTCTTTACTACAGTGTAGCCTATAGAAACATATAACAGGAAATATAGGACAATTATATTTTAACTATATTAAAAAGTACACAAACCTCATAAGATGGAACCATACAATCTGCAGAAATATTTAATAATTATTTGTTAAGCAAACATTTTTCCAGTTACCTGAAAAAAGTCAGCTCACTTAAATAACATTTTTATATTAACAAATAATTGTACAATTTCATGCAATTCAGCATTAAAAGAGAATTTCACACTCACCTTTAGTGAAGAGAAGACATAAACTCAGTAGCATTGTCACTATGGAAACACCACTAACCTCCCAGCACACACTGACAACTCTACACCCAGAACTCCACTACCACTGTGGACACACACTGACTCCAGAGCTCAGTCCAGAACTCTCAGCTGTACTTCACTGAAGTCCACAAGGACTTCACTAAAGTAATATGGTGTCTTGTGAGTCCTGAGAACACCTGAGGTCTGTTTTTTCATTGTGTAGTTTCACAGAGCCCACAGGGCTCCTGGTGCCTCTGTGAACTAGACATGCATGTTGTGGTTTCAGTGTGGGTGTGTCTGTGGGGGAAGAAATAGGAGGCTTGAGAAACCACCAGAAGGCTGAAAAAGCCTCCTTGTTGACAACTTGCTGTTAAAGCAGCCATGTAACACAGCCAGTCTACTGGTGGACAAAATCTGCATACGCTACTTATAGTGTAGTATAGTGTAAAATACATAAATACAGCAAACATCATACAGCATAAATACATAAAATCAGCAATAGTGGGGTTGTTTTTTGGTAATGAATGGTGTTTCAAACTATGGATGTTTATGTCCCCTCCACCACAAATCCTTTTTTCTTGTATTAAAGTGTAAACATTTGTATTATTCTATTTATTGTGTATTTGAAAGATATTTGACAAGCCAGTTAAACAGAGCCTGGGTGATCAGTTATAATTAGACTCTGCCTTTGATATGAGCCGTTACACTTAATACTAAAAGCTGCTGGTTAAAACCACAAGGACCAAAACCACGACTAACAGCTCGCTCAGTCCACGTGTGCTTCTAAAAACAGCTCAGCTAGCACAGAGGTTCTAAATTCAGTCATTGTGGTCCACAGAAACATCATTATTTCTCATGTTCCTGTGCTTCATACACCTTCACTTGGGCCCAATCACATTTCACCCCTTGACCCTACCACTTAGCCCTGGCCCTCCATATGCGGTGTTCATGAGTAGGGGTTGGGTGTCTGATAGAGGGCTAGGGTGAGGTCTTAGGGCTAAATGGCCCTACTGAGGGTTTCAGAGTCTCACTCCAAATTGAGTGTTAGGATAAATTTCTCAGAATCCCTTGTGAATCATTGAAAAATTCTTTTGTAACTCAATCCCAAGGGGCAAGATGACACTTGAAAACAAGGAGTAGGAGGAAAAATGAGAGGGGATTGGGCCTTGGTAAAAGTCTAAGCACTATATCTAAAAATAAAATGGTTTAAAACATATTACTTTTAATATGCATGGTTTTACCTAATCCTAGAGCTATATAATAAAGTTAAGATATCTGTTACAGGACAAGGGGCTTTTCAGATCCAGTACAGACATTAAGTAATATAAGATCAAATAAATTTGAAAAAAAGAACTAAAATTCTTACTCTCTAATGCACAAACATTAAAAAAATCCTCAATGTCAGACCTAGCTACCATACATTGTAATTTCTGACTTAGTTACTGCTCAAATGATCAAACCAGAACTGCATACATATTTTTACAATTATGGCCCCTCTAATTACTGGCTTAGAAGCAGTGTTACTGTGATTCTTATTACTTTATCTGACACCAAACCAGAGGTGATAAATCTGATTTTGAACTATGACAGACTCAGAGGGGCCTGGATATTGCACCAATTGCTGTGATTAGATCATCATAGTGAATCAACATACAAGACAACACACCGGGAATGCACATCTCGGGACAAGAATAGGACCTCTAGAAAGTTGGACTGGACATTAATTGCTTATTTTTTCACCTATTACATTTATTTTTCTTTTTAAATTGTTATTATTGTGGTGACCATTGTCAGCCAGAGGAGGATGGCCACCTTTTGAGTCTTGGTTCCTCTCAAAGTTTCTTCCTCTTGGGAGATTTTTCTAGTGACTGTTGCCCTTGGCTTGCTCACTGGTAGCTTGGACTTGGACATTTGTAAAGCTGTTTTGTGACAACATCTGTTGTAAAAAGCGTTATATAAATAAACTTTGATTTGAAAGAACTCCAAACTGATTTATAAATGAGTCACAGGTCAGTCAGAGAGTTTAGAGGTTAATGTATATTTGTCACATTGCCACATCTGTTTTAGAATTACATAGTTTCCATAACTTAAGTAATATATGTATGAAACAATGACAAATATCACCAACATGCCTAATGTTATAACTGCCCCTGACTGGTGTGTTAGAGACTGCTATGATTGGTCTGTCAAAACAAATGAAGACCCATTCAGGTCTCACTGAAAAACTTTATTACCATTCAGATGCCTGAGTTTGTGCACAGTAAACACAGCACCACCCAGGGCCCAGGGCATGGTAAACATTGTGCCACCAGGGCAGAGGGGACGGTAAACACAGTGCCATGTAGGCCCAGGGCCTATTTTTAAAAAGTCCAATTTTCCTTCTATAAGACTGATGTATTTTTTATTGACTTACATAATTCATACCTTTAGCCTGTGCATTATTGTACAGACCAAGAAAAGGCTTTTGATATGCAGAAGCTGAAAGCAACAGTACATTTGTGGTGTGAGTAGAGTTCACATCTCTAGTGGTGGAGTGATATTCTTACAGAGTGAGGACCAGTTTTTTGGCCAACAAACACGTTACTCCTGCAAACAAATTCCACATCAAATTTGAAACTGAACCACACTACTCAAGATGAACATGTGCAATTAAAATTCACCCTGACTTATGTTTCATGCACTGCATTGTGTATAAAAATAATGTTCTGAAATTAAATAGTCCTTCTGTTCAAACTTTTTGAAAGGCTCAGGTAGCCAGTTCTGTGGCTGCTGTAATTCCACATGCTGTTGTAACAGACACAGTTGTGCCTAATGTCGCTAGAGAGAGAGAGAGAGAGAGAGAGAGAGAGAGAGAGAGAGAGAGAGAGAGCGAGCGCGAGCACGGGAGTCTGAGGGCAGAACTGTCACCCTTCTGCTTGCCTTCTCAACACTCCTTTTTCTTTGGTAACGCTGTACGGTGCTTTTTACTGTTTCCTTTACGTATAAATACAGTGATGGTAGCCGTGTGACCTGGCTTGAAGTGATCCAGGAGAGAATAAAGTCTTTCAGATTGCCCACACCAGTGTGTGTGTCACTTCATGTTAACTCCACGCATCGCGGTTACCCCGTAGCACCTGTTCCTCACTCCGGGTAAGAAGCGTTACACTTTCATTAATAAGCCTTTGAAGTACTTTGGGTGTCGTAGTGAAATGAACTGACCAAACAGCAGTGAGGGAGGTTATGTTGGGTCTCACCCCCTGAGCTTCTACATCATGTCTCTATGACAAAGGACGGAGCCACTTTAAGAATGAGACCGTCCTCACTGACAATGTGAGAATATCTGATAGATCACTGACTGATAAAGAAGAAAGAGGACGTACCAAATGACAACTTACAAAACCTACCGCATCTGTATATTTGGTGTGTGTGTGTGTTGTGGTTAGTTTGTCAGAGTTTCATTTGAATACACTTCCTCTCCACTATAAGTATTGTTGTGAAGTCATTCAGTAGACTGTATTGAAGAGTGTGTACGGTGTGTATCAGCAGTCCTGCTGTAGCTGTGTGTAGTGTGTGTGTAACTCAGTAAGAATGCAGGTGTGTGTTTATCTGCTCCTTGTGCTCCACACTGCTGATGGTGTGTTACCTTCTCTCTACAGGTGTTGTCATCCTCATACATTCATTTGCACAAAGGTATTTATATCTGGGAGCAGCAGAGAGTAGCAGCTCACCACTTACCCCAGATTCGGTCTATCGACCAAGACATGTTTGAAGTCCAAATTTTGCCTCTTTAGTTTAGAATAAAAGCTGTTAAATGCTAACGTTGCTAACAAACACTGGAAGTCAACAGCAGCTCAAATATTGCCTTCGTAAATACATGCCCACAAACTTCTCTCAAGCCGGGGAAACCGCATCCAAGTGTTAATAAATGTCTCCCAGACTAGTCAGTGTGTCGTATAACTCACTGTGATCTAGACAAGCGAAGAAACACGTCACCGGGAAGCGACCTGGATGAGGTTTGAGGACATATAGCTCGATATCTGACTTATTTACAAATCCTATTAGCTGTCGTTGCTGTTGGCTTCCAGTGTTTGTTAGCAATGTTAGCGGCTTTTGTTCTAAACTAAAGGAGTAAAATATGGACTCCAAACATGTCTTGTCCACCCGGGTTAAGGGAAAATAAAGTAAATTTGATTCTTCGCCGACTTGTCCCGTTAAGTGGCACTGAAATCTGCGCTGTGGTTCAGTCCGGTAGAGAGGAACCGGTGCTAATTACTTGCTAATTGCTAATTAGTTACTTCAGACCAGCATAAGGTAGGAATTGTAGGGACATTACTAAGACTGATGAAATTAAGAAACAGTGTACAGAATATTGTGACTCTTACAAGAATCATTTTGCTCTTTTTTACACCTACATCTCTAAGTAGAAATCCTATCTCTAAGTAAAACTATAATCTCTTGGAAACTGAAATAAATATGAAAACAAAAAAATTAGCAAAGCATTAGTCATTAGATTAGAACATATTATTCCATCACTGATCAAACTGCTTTCATCAAAGGAGACACTCAGCCATTAACATGGTAGACTACTTAACCTAATACTGTGACGGTGGCAGTTCAGAGGAAGTGAGACGCAAGGTTGCACCAAAGTGCTCTTTATTTTCCACTCAATATGTGACGATACCACCAGTAACGACAAACACTACTCTGTTCCAATAGTCCTTGTAGCGATGTGCACGTTGGGAGTGATTCGTCCAACTGGCCACTAATATGCAGCGCTTTCTCTCGGGACCTGTGTGTTTAAATGGAGAGAATGAACAAGGAACAGGTGAAGGTGATTAGTAGGCAGGAGACTGGGAATGAGGCAGGTGTTTAGTGTGATCCCTAGCAGGAGTGGGTGTGTCCCTCCCTCTGGCTGCCCGGCCAACCGTGACAAATACGTCACACCTCACTCCACATATTAGAAACTGCTATGCAGAGAAGGCCTTTAATAAAGAAAACTAGAGTTTTTCTCCTCACATTGCATTAAATCTTTAACAGCACACCTAAGGCCACAGTCACTACTAATGTAATACCATCACAAAATGTGCATAGAGGTACTAGCCAAGGAAGCCCACTCTCTCTATTGCTGTTCTCAGTTCTTATATTTACACATTTTTTTTAATTACTATTTTTGCTTTTTGGGGTTTTTGTCTTTAAGTTTTTATTTTATTTCATTGTTGTTGTTACAGTGCATTGCACACCATTTAGCAAACAGTTAAACAGCTTTTGACAGCTTTAACAACAAAAAGAACAAATTAACAGAGAAAAGGTGAGAAAATGTTTCTACTTCCTGTGATAACTGTTGGTTGGGTTGTGATGACATTGTACTGTCTACATCCAAAGTGGTCTTTACTTTGGTGACTCCTTTAGTGGTTCTGTGTCAGTGGGTGGATTTCACAGCTTCACTTAAGTAGTTTTTCTTAATAGTATGAAAACTACAACATGATCATAGACTGCTGCATTCCACCTGTACTTTATGAATAATATGAATGTTATCGGACAATCCTCATATTTACCTGATTAAATGATCAATGTTTATTTTGATCAGCATATAGTCTAGAGCTCTTCCTGTCTGATCTGTCTAATATTTGTTAAGCTACACATTCAGTTTGGTCCTCTGATCACTAAGTGCAGGTGTGAAATGTTGTAACCAAACAGCACTGAGGGGGATCACTGTGTAGCACTACTTCTTACTGCAGGATCACTTTACTGAGGATGGGGACTGAACACTGGCAGCTCAGGAGGAAGTGATGACACTAGAAATACACTGTTTCACTGTTAGATTTAGTCTGTATGTGAGAGAGAAAGAAGTGGAGGAATAATTTATTTTGCACTTGAACACACTTCCCCTCTACTGTGGATATTAGTGGGTGGAGAATTTCAGTGGAGTTCTACTGAGAGAGTTGTAGAGTTCCAGGTCATAGTTGTGTGGTGGTTCCACTAGACAGACTGTAGTCTGGGGTGGTTTTCAGTGTTCAGTATACTGTAGTTTTGTAGAGTGTATAAGATGTGTAGCAGCGTTACTGCTGTAGCTGTGTGTAGTGTGTTGTGGAATGCAACTGTGTTTTTATCTGCAGATGTGTTTTTACTTTCTTTTTGGAAATGATGTGCAGACGAAGTCCTGTGAAGCGTTTGAGGTGCTTCCTTATTGTACTGCTGAATGATTCGAAGCATTGGAGCATTGAAAGCTGGTGACAAAACAGCGACACCTGGTGGTTTTCAGAAATTATAGCAGCCATCGATTCAAAAATGCGCAGCACTATAAACAATACAACACTCCACCGCCTTCATATTTCATTAAAAAAAAATGATGATTAGTAATGATGTTTAGTAATTATATTCTACAATAATTAGTTTAAAATCATTGTTTCCCTTTTTATGTGAAAACATAATACAAAACTGTACTGGGAGACAACAGGTTGATGTAATGAAACATTTACCCTCCCTTTTGGGTTCTATAATTTGCACATTTCCAATTTTTTAGTAAAAAGATAACACTTCCAAGTTATAGGACAGTGCCAAACTTATGAAACAGTCTCAACCTCATCCTGTGTATCTGTGATGTTTGAAGCTTCAAACAAGATTAGTCACGTTATTAGTAACTTTAGTGGTAATGTTAGTGGTAATAGTAACTTTAGTGGGAGTGGAGAGGGAGAGCAGGAAGGAGGGAGGGAGGGAGAGAGATGAAGGGAGGGGGAAGGGAGAGAGAGAGGGATGGAGGGAGCCGGAGCGAGGGAGAGAGAGGGAGGGAGAGAGACAATCTATAATCAATATAATCAGACATTTACATCTTATAACTTGATGGTCATGCATCCATCATACCAACATCTATTGGGAAATCTCTTAGTGATATCCAGTACCATCATCAGTTGGCTGGTACCATCAGTACCATCAGGTGACTGGACCTGGAGCAATTAAGTATGTCATATATAATAGTTAAGTATGTCATATATAATAATAATGGAGTATGTGATATACAATAATAATTAAGTATGTCATTTATAATAATAATAACGGAGTATGTCATATATAATAATAATGGAGTATGTCATATGTAATAACAGCCATTTTACATGTACATGTGCAGCCATGTTTAATAGTGAAGGCCTTTATCCTGTGTGTTTCTGCAGGCTGCATGTTGGTAGGGAATCTGAGGACAGACGTCATCACTGCATACGCAGGAGAATCAGTACTGCTGCCCTGCTCCTGTACTGACCCACACGCCAAACCTGAGAGTTTCACCTGGAGGAAACGCAACACAAACAGAAACACATGGGACGTGATCACCAGTGAGAGTGAACAGTACAGAAACAGAGTTCAGATGGGTGCTGTTCACTCTCCAGGAAATCTCTCTCTACTCATATCACACCTGACTGAAGAGGATGAGGGAGACTACAGGTGTTATATTAAAGACAATGAATACACATACAAAAGACTTTATATTTCAGGTAAAACATTATTAGCAACCACATTCCTAATATCAATGAAAACCTCATAAGTCGATTTAGTCTCTCCACCATGGACTTACTTTTTAAACATACAAATAAATGTAATATAAATACATTCAGCACACACTTTATTAGACACACATACATCAGATATTACTAAAATTCAAAAACAGTACATTTAAAAGTAGAGAAACACCATTACATATTTATGTATCTAACATGTGGACCACATTATCCTCAGATATTAGTCACCAGACACCCTCTGTCACCAGTCTAGAAGAGTTAAACACAACTAACATTCATTTCACCTGCCCTCACTGAACACTTTCAGTACCTCTAATAAGTGAATGTGTAGGTATAATTACAGACTGTGTCCACCTGGTGTCTTACACAGTTTGTGTGTCACCCTGGACCCAGGACATCACTGGTCAGTTTCTGACCACAGATGTCCCAGTATATGTGGATACTGAACCATTCTCCATACATCAGTCCCACTACAGTGCTGGAGGCTTGGTAATGGGTGTTGTACTGGTATGAGTGGTTCAGGTACAGCAGTGTTACTGGATTCAGTGCTACTGGTAGGCTGAGAGTGTTCTGACAGTGAAAGATATCCAGCCAGCAGTGTTTCAGTGGTCAGACACTGATCATGACTGGAGTTGGAGGATGGTTAACACTAACTGTGTAATAGACCAGATGGGCTAGAACCACTGACTCTACAAATACAAGATTTTTCTCAACCATTCATATTTATCAAATGTGATGGAGCATAAACTGTTGCATAAAGAGAGAGAGAAGGAGGGAAGCAGAGAGAGAGAGAAGGAGGGAAGCAGAGAGGGAGAGAGAGAACAAAAAAAAAAGAAGAGCAGAGAGAAGAGTCTCCTCTCACAGCTGGTGCTGACACTGAGTTCATTAACACACACTAACACTAACACATCAGGACCAGTCTGAAGTACAAACAATCAGACCAAACCAAATTATTACACTTCACAAACTAAACTACATCACCCACTGGAACACAAACACAAGCACAAAGCAAAATGCAACGTTATCTGGCCCTAAAACGTCAGTACACTGTAGCAGACGACCTGTACACAGTGACTGACATTAAACACAGAACCACGTTGACAAAGTCCAGACTCAGAGAACACAGCCTGGCCGTCCAGACCAGCCGATATAAATGTCATGGCTGCCCAGAGAACAGAGACTCTGTCAGCAATGTAAATATGACACTGTAGAGACAGAGCTGCACTTCCTCACTGAATGTGAAAAATTCATCCAAATATGGCAAATTTATTTTACAAAATCTGAGACGGTCCACCCCAACTTTAAGTGTCTGTCTAACACTGAAACTGCCCATCCTACTGGGCGAAAAGAAGGAAAGCAGCGCTTTAGCTGGGTGATGCATATCTGCCTCCCATAAGATGAGGGACAGTGATTAACCCACCCAAACACACACACACACACACACACACACACACACACACACACACACACACACACACACACACACAAACAGACTATATTACCCAGTTTATAAAAGTTACCTAACTATTTATTATTATTAACTATTTATTATTATTAACTATTTATTATTTTCCATCCTTATTATTTATTTCTCTTTCTTTTCACTTCTTACCTTTTACTTCTTCCAATTATTATTATTTCAGACCAATTACAGTTTCTCTTCAAGTTCTTTATCATAACAGAATTCTTAATTTCCATAATTGCAAAGGTTGTAATGTTGTGTAATGTTCATGTTATAATACTGCTTTGGCAATACTACAATACTATAGGTGTATATGGTCACGCCAGTAAAGCTTACTGAACTGAAATGCACTGAGAGAGAGAGAGAGAGAGAGAGACAGAGACAGAGAGAGAGAGAGAGCCCTGCAGCTTCAGACGTCTCCAAATGGTTATAAGACATTCAGTCCATCGACTACCAATGGCGGTAACACGCATTGCTTTAACGAGTGTGGGGCAGGATGCAAGCATGAGTTAGCCTGGTGTGATGTGTTTTTTTTGTTGTTGTTTTTTTTTTTTTAATGAAAATGAAAGCACACATGAACTTACTGTGCTAATGTTGCATACACAATGTCATACAAGCGATTAAGGCAAAATAACATTAGTGGTTGTACAGGATTGGGCTTTATAGGGTAAATAATGAGGGTGAGACTAGACCCAGGTGACGGGGGTAAGTGAAAGGGGAAACACAGGACCCCTGTGTGAGGGCATGAACAACACAAAGCATGTGGAGGAACAAAAACAAACAAAGAGGATGCAGCTCAAACTGCATCCAGGTCTTAATAAAGGTCTCACAGAATATTAGTGGGTGGAGAATTTCAGTGGAGTTCTACTGAGAGAGTTGTAGAGTTCCAGGTCATAGTCGTATGGTGATTCCCACAGACAGACTGTAGTCTGGGGTGGTTTTCAGTGTTCAGTACACTGTAGTTTTGTAGAGTGTATAAGATGTGTAGCAGCGTTACTGCTGTAGCTGTGTGTAGTGTGTTGTGGAATGCAACTGTGTTTTTATCTGCAGATGTGTTTTTACTTTCTTTTTGGAAATGATGTGCAGACGAAGTCCTGTGAAGCGTTTGAGGTTCTTCCTTATTGTACTGCTGAAGGATTCGAAGCTTTGGAGCATTGAAAGCTGGTGACAAAACAGCGACACCTGGTGGTTTTCAGAAATTATAGCAGCTAAAGATTCAAAACTGCGCAGCATTATAAACAATACAACACTCCACCGCCTTCATATTTCATTAAAAAAAAATGATGATTAGTAATGATGTTTAGTAATTATATTCTACAATAATTAGTTTAAAATCATTGTTTCCCTTTTTATGTGAAAACATAATACAAAACTGTACTGGGAGACAACAGGTTGATGTAATGAAACATTTACCCTCCCTTTTGGGTTCTATAATTTGCACATTTCCAATTTTTTAGTAAAAAGATAACACTTCCAAGTTATAGGAGAGTGCCAAACTTATGAAACAGTCTCAAGCTCATCCTGTGTATCTGTGATGTTTGAAGCTTCAAACAAGATTAGTCACGTTATTAGTAACTTTAGTGGTAATGTTAGTGGTAATAACTTTAGTGGGAGTGGAGAGGGAGAGAAGGAAGGAGGGAGGGAGGGAGAGAGAGATGAAGGGAGGGGGAAGGGAGAGAGAGAGGGATGGAGGGAGCCGGAGCGAGGGAGAGAGAGGGAGGGAGGGAGACAATCTATAATCAATATAATCAGACATTTACATCTTATAACTTGATGGTCATGCATCCATCATACCAACATCTATTGGGAAATCTCTTAGTGATTTCCAGTACCATCAGGTGACTGGACCTGCAGCAATTAAGTATGTCATATATAATAGTTAAGTATGTCATATATAATAATAATGGAGTATATCATATATAATAATAATGGAGTATGTCATATATAATAATAATGGAGTATGTCATATGTAATAACAGCCATTTTACATGTACATGTGCAACCATGTTTAATAGTGAAGGCCTTTATCCTGTGTGTTTCTGCAGGCTGCAGTTTGGCAGAAAATCAGAAGACAGACGACATCACTGCATACACAGGAGACTCAGTACTGCTGCCCTGCTCCTGTACTGACCCACACGCCAAACCTGAGAGTTTCACCTGGCAGAAATACAACACAAGAAGACAAACATGGGGTGTGATCACCAGTGAGAGTGAACAGTACAGAAACAGAGTTCAGATGGGTACTGCTCACTCTCCAGGAAATCTCTCTCTACTCATATCACACCTGACTGAAGAGGATGAGGGAGACTACAGGTGTTATTTTAACCAGTGGAAATATAATCACATCAGACTCACCATTAAAGGTAAAACACGGTATTTGATCCAAATCCAACTGCAAATGATAAATCCAGCTTTAAGGTTTTCTTATGTATCCACACTAGCAAAGTCTTGGTTGTCTGAGTTACTTGTAGACTTTCTGCTGTCATATTTGTTGTTGTGCTGTCATCTGTGCACATTACCAGTAACGTTTAGTTCAGTGATGGTCAAATACTCCTTTAATTGTAACAAATATCTTGTGCAGTTCAAGTAAGAATGTCTCAGGTTTTTAACACACATGCTTCTTTGTTTTGGTTTTTCTGTTCCGACCTCTCGTTTGGTTTTTCTGTCACTGTTTTCATCTTTGTCTAGTTTGCATTTGTTAATCTTTGTATAAATATCCCTTGTTTTATCATCTTGGTTGTGGGTATCTGAATGTGCGCTCTCGTCCTCCCGTGAGTTTATTGTTGTTTGGTAACGTTATTAGCCTGCTCGTTATTCTAGTGTTTACTGTTTAACTTTCTTCTTGGTAATGATGTGCAGACGAAGTCCTGTGAAGCGTTTGAGGTTCTTCCTTATTGTACTGCTGAAGGATTCGAAGCTTTGGAGCATTGAAAGCTGGTGACAAAACAGCGACACCTGGTGGTTTTCAGAAATTATAGCAGCTAAAGATTCAAAACTGTGCAGCACTATAAACAATACAACACTGCACCGCCTTCATATGTCATTAAAAAAAAAGGATGATCAGTAATGATGTTTAGTAATTAAATTCTGAAATAATTTGTGTAAAAATCATTGTTTCCCTTTTATGTAAGTACAACAGGTTGGCGTTATGAAATGTTTACTCTCACTTTTGACTTCTATAATTAGCACATTTCCAATTTTTTTTAGTAAAAAGATAAAGCTTCCAAGTTATAGGACAGTGCCAAACTTATGAAAGTCTCAAGCTCATTCTGTGCTTCAGTGACGTCTGAAGCTTCGACCATCGTTAGTCACGTGTTGTTAGTAACTTTAGTGGTAATATTAATGGTAATGTTAACTTTAGTGGTAATAGTAACTGATACAAGCTTCGGTACACTGTGTGATACGAGCTTCGATGTCTTAGTATCAAATGTTACATCACAATTTTATTGTTTCTGCACAGTTCCTGTATCATTTTTCTCCCTTTTTGGTGTTCCATTTAGTCAGTGCTTAGCTTGCAACATTTTGTTAATTTTGCCGTTGTGTCTACCTGTTTTGCAAATGAAGAACTTTTGTTTACACATGTGCGTCAAGTCCTGTCTGCCTCTGCGTTACATTATCGTTCTGAAAACTGCACAGTGTGCAGATCATTAATGTTGGTGGACCAGCTGGATCAAAATCACTAATGTGTTCTTATTTTAGATTTTTGATTTAAAACATCTAAAATAAGAAGCAAGGCTTTGCTATGACAAGTTGCAAATGGGCATAAACAAACAGTCATAAAAGTTGATTTAGTCAATGTTGATGTCAGCTTGACATTACAAGTGACATATTTGGAGCTTCTGTTACTGTAATTATTTACCCCTGTCCCACTTACCTACAAACAAAGGCAGAGGTGCAGGCAAAGGTTTAATGCACATAAAATTACAAAATGTATCTGATTCCAAATTATGCCTGTAATTATAATTTATATTCTGAAGAGAATGCTCTACTGCATTGTCTAGCATGTGTTATGATAATATGCATAACCACCTTTCTGAAATTCCTGTCTTAATGCATCCTGCTTTTTCAGTGGTTCTGTCAGCCTAACATAGGATTTGACCTACTAAACTTATAGTGCAGAGATTGGAAACTTTACAGGAAACTGGTGTCAGCACACTAAATATATATAAAAATATAGCTGGCTCTTCACTCGGCCTCAATCTACCAGTGTAGAGAATTTTGACTACACCTTTAGATTTCCCCTCTCTTCAGAAATTATGAGTGATTAACATCATCTGCGAGTGTCTGGACTCCATCAGTGTCATTGCAAATACTACACGGAGAGCCGAGCTTCATAAGTTAAATGTAGCAAAGGGTTAAAGAAGGTGAAGTGGGTGGCCAGGCCGGGAACAGTAGAGTATGTCTGCTGAGGCATATATATATATATATATATAGAGAGAGAGAGAGAGAGAGAGAGAGAGAAAACAAGCCCAAGGGAGAGATTTCTCCAAATGTACGTCTTCAGTCCACCAACTCTGCTCCAGCTCCACTCTCAGCTTTGCTCCAGCATTAACTCCATATGGTTCACAATTTCTTTAGTCTGATCTTGATTGATCAACAGCAGAGTTTGTCCAACACTGACTAATCAAAGAGTGACCACATACGAGCAGCATCCCTGTCATAGCACATCCGAGAGGAACCCACAGCTGGTAGAGTGATTTACTGTCCTGAATAACAATTGATGAATAACAATATCTCTGCAAGAGACCACAGATGACCACAACAGTTGGTGGCAAACAAGAACAAGACTTCATAGTTGAGAGTTTGGTGTACACGTATAAATATGTTATGATTTTCTTGGTTGAAATGACATAGTATGCCATGACAGTTGACATTGTAGCTCAGTCTCTCTCAGTGTACACATATCTCAGCTACCTGTATGAGGGCATTATGGAATTTGTAGTTCATGAAGCATTTATGTATAAAGTCTTGTAATTTTGCTCTTTTTTTATCTTAATTTTGTAGCTGCTTGGGTTGAGGCTTTAGATTAGAATTTTCTGGAATGTCTATGGAAATACTGACCAGTATGCTTCCAGATCCAAGACTGTTGAATAAATGTGTGATCACTGTTCTCCCTCTGACATATGCTGCCTGCTAAGGCATCTTATTTAGGTTCAATTTAAAGGCAGCATCAGACACTAAATCTGCAGTATAAATAATCTTTCACACCGAACACGAGAAAAATCTGCCTGGTGAAAAACCTCATTCACTTGAAGGGGCAAGAGCTTTACTTGCTTCTTTCTGAAAGAAAAGCAGCTGCTATTCTTATACTAATTATTAAAACAATGTCACAAGTAGTGTTAGCTGTTTTCTGAAGGACTACGTTCCCCAAAATTACACGATACCAAGACCGCCCATAATCCCCTCATTTTGCTCCACCCATGTGAAAACATGAGCGAGGTGGCAGTTAGATGTGACCAACGCTTAAGTCTTCATACATGATGGGAATGGAAATCTAATTAGAATGGGAATCTAACTGGATCATTTCTGTTACTCAGACCTTTGCCTGTACAGACAACACCAGACCCCTCACTAGACACACAGACAAACTCAGTGAGATCAGGTGGAAAACTGAACAAACATCAGCACTTCAAGATTCTGTAGCATTTGTTGTATGTGCCACTTGATTGCTGTAACAGCTGGAGTGCCGCAGGGCGCGGAGCAGGACGCACAGACTCCCTCGACTTTGAAAGACATTTATTGATACTTAACGCTTACGACGACGCACACACACACAACATAAACGGATAATACGAATACACGTAACACTGGCAGGAACATGACAGCAACATGAACATATACGTTTAACATGAATACACGTAGGACTAGCAACACAAACAATGACCAACACTAACGCACACACCAACAGGGGTTTAAATACACACAGACACACACAACATTAAACCAGGGGCAGGTGTGTGCCATCATGGGGGCGTGATTACAGAACAAAAAGTGACTTCAACTGCAGGCGGTGGGCCGTACCACGTGACCAGTGGCGAGGGGAGCGTTCCGTGACAATTGCTGACTTAATATAAAGAATTCTAGTGAAGGCTTCCACACTGATGCTCTATCACAGAGTTACATATATTGTCTCTGACCTTTATTTAACTGTTAGTTTTGTGGCATTACTTAAGACATTCACAATCATATAAACATCAAAATGGAACACTTTATTTCAGGACCAGGGCAAATGCATCACTTTCAGTACAAAGTAATTTACAACAGAGTCATATGGGAGTTTCATTTCAGCTTCATCACCCAGTTTCAAGAACAGGAAGGTACTGCATGGTTTGAGGTGCTCACATCTGTTCAGATGTGTGAGGTATGAGTGGTTCAGGTACAGCAGTGTTACTGGATTCAGTGATACTGGTAGGCTGAGAGTGTTCTGACAGTGAAAGATATCCAGCCAGCAGTGTTTCAGTGGTCAGACACTGATCATGACTGGAGTTGGAGGATGGTTAACACTAACTGTGTAATAGACCAGATGGGCTAGAACCACTGACTCTACAAATACAAGATATTTCTCAACCATTCATATTTATCAAATGTGATGGAGCATAAACTATTGCATAAAGAGAGAGAGAAGGAGAGAAGCAGAGAGAGAGAGAAGGAGGGAAGCAGAGAGAGAGAGAAGGAGGGAAGCAGAGAGAGAGAGAAGGAGGGAAGCAGAGAGAGAGAAGGAGGGAAGCAGAGAGAGAGAGAGAAGGAGGGAGTCAGAGAGGGAGAGAGAGAAGGAAAAAAAAAAGAAGAGCAGAGAGAAGAGTCTCCTCTCACAGCTGATGCTGACACTGAGTTCATTAACACACACTAACACTAACACATCAGGACCAGTCTGAAGTACAAACAATCAGACCAAACCAAATTATTACACTTCACAAACTAAACTACATCACCCACTGGAACACAAACACAAGCACAAAGCAAAATGCAACGTTATTTGTCCCTAAAACGTCAGTACACTGTAGCAGACGACCTGTACACAGTGACTGACATTAAACACAGAACCACGCTGACAAAGTCCAGACTCAGAGAACACAGCCTGGCCGTCCAGACCAGCCGATATAAATGTCATGGCTGCCCAGAGAACAGAGACTCTGTCAGCAATGTAAATATGATACTGTAGAGACAGAGCTGCACTTCCTCACTGAATGTGAAAAATTCATCCAAATATGGCAAATTTATTTTACAAAATCTGAGACGTTCCACCCCAACTTCAAGTGTCTGTCTAACACTGACAAACTGCCCATCCTACTGGGCGAAAAGAAGGAAAGCAGCACTTTAGCTGGGTGATACATATCTGCCTGCCATAAGATGAGGGTGATTAACCCACCCAAACACACACACACACACACACACACACCACACACACACACACACACACACACACACACACACACACACACACACAAACAGACTATATTACCCAGTTTATAAAAGTTACCTAACTATTTATTATTATTATTAACTTATTTATATTATTATTAACTTATTTATTATTTTCCATCCTTATTATTTATTTCTTCTTCTTTTCACTTCTTCCCTTTTACTTCTTCCAATTATTATTATTTCAGACCAATTACAGTTTCTCTTCAAGTTCTTTATCATAACAGAATTCTTAATTTCCATAATTGCAAAGGTTGTAATGTTGTGTAATGTTCATGTTATAATACTGCTTTGGCAATACTAGAATACTATAGTTGTAGATGGTCACGCCAGTAAAGCTTACTGAACTGAAATGCACTGAGAGAGAGAGAGAGAGACAGAGACAGAGACAGAGAGAGAGAGAGCCCTGCAGCTTCAGACGTCTCCAAATGGTTATAAGACATTCAGTCCATCGACTACCAATGGCGGTAACATGCATTGGTTTAACGAGTGTGGGGCAGGATGCAAGCATGAGTTAGCCTGTGGAGGAACAAAAACAAACAAAGGAGCACATGGGGAGGAGGATGATGGTGAGAGGTGTTACAGTAGCACCCACACCCTCCTTAACACGGGGCTCCTGTGTGATGGTGGTGAGGGGTGTTACAGTAGCACCCACACCCTCCTTAACACGGGGCTCCTGTGTGATGGTGGTGAGGGGTGTTACAGTAGCAGCCACACCCCCCTTAACACGGAGCTCCTGTGTGATGGTGGTGAGGGTGTTACAGTAGCACCCACACCCTCCTTAACACGGGGCTCCTGTGTGATGGTGGTGAGGGGTGTTACAGTAGCACCCACACCCTCCTTAACACGGGGCTCCTGTGTGATGGTGGTGAGGGGTGTTACAGTAGCACCCACACCCCCCTTAACACGGGGCTCCTGTGTGATGGTGGTGAGGGGTGTTACAGTAGCACCCACACCCTCCTTAACACGGGGCTCCTGGCGTGCATAACAGTTGACAAGGGAGCCCGAGCCCGGCGGCACACAGCAGGGTCTGGAGAACCTGGACAAGGACAGGTGGGAAAGGAGGAAAAAAAGGGGGAAAGTCCATCGGATGAGGGGTGGAAACAGGACTTTGTACCACAACCAGAGACCTGACAGCAGGCTGGACAGGAGACGACTGGGTTCCAGCTTGGGTAGTGGGACGGATGGGAGCCCGGCTGAGAGTAGGAGCACGGGATACAGGATAACAGGAACCCGAACCACAGCTGGGATTGGGACAGTTACAAAGACAGGAATGGGGACAGACAAAGGCAGACACTGGGATTGGTAGGATATCAATGAAAGATTGTCAGTTCCAGTACAACAGAGATGTTACAGGAGGTGAAGTGGGCGGCTATGCCGGGGATGAGAGGGAGAGAGAGAGAGAGAGAGAGAGAGAGAGAGAGAGAGAGAGGAGAGAGAGAGAGAGAGAGAAGAGAGAGAGAGAGAGAGAGAGGAGAGAGAGAGAGAGAGAAGAGAGAGACTAACAAATGCCTGGAACTCCAGTGCACACACTGACAAAACAAGTCCAACAGCTTCATTCTAAACCTACTACAACAATAACATCTGAAAATGGTTAAAGGACTACAAATGTAGTCTTAATGACATTGACAATGTCAACTTTTATTAATTACTAATAATATTATCAATATTAATCAATATCAATATTATCAACTCTCAATCAAGTATAATGCCAAAATGTGTAATTTCAGATTGTAGAGATACAGAAACTCATTCATGCTCCATCCTCTTTGTTTTTGTGCCAAAAAAAAAACATTTATATTGAATGCTTGTTATGAAATTCATACACTATAATATTAAAAGTGACAAATAATACATCATATTTTAACTCTGCTTCCCACATTCCCACATGCAGGAATTGCACAGAATTCTTCACTGTACACACGTCATACCATCTTAGCTGGTGTGGGGGGTTTACTGCTGTTGATGGGATTAGGAGGAGTCATCTGCTGGAGATACAGAGGTACACAACACACACACACACACACACACACACACACACACACACACACACACACACACAACACACACACGCCTATTCAAGTTCACAGATCAATTATAACAGGTCTCTCACGTGTGAAGTTCTCTACAATAGTTATCCAGTAATACGAGACCTCTGCTCACCTGGTAGACAGGTAGTGCACATTGCTGATAACACACTGTCATGGGTTTGCTTCCCAGAGAGCACACATACTGATAAACATGTGAGATGCTCTTGATAATAAAATCTGTATATAAATAAATACATACATATCTGTCCATCTCACACTGAGTTAATTTTGTAGTTCAGAGACGTGAACAGACGGTGAGCAGAGAGGGACAAACAGGAGAGAGGAGAGATCAGCAGACACAGGTGGGTGTCACACATCCATGTTATAATATCAGTGAACTCAGTGCACAGATCTGTTCTACAGTGTCAGAGCTTGGATTAGTGATAAGTTTCTGCATGTTAAGACCCAGTGAAAGTCATGCAGGTACTGGTGAGAGGCCATGTGTTTCTGAAAGTATAGAAAAACTTTAAGGGCCTTATTCTTGTGTGCACAGAGAACTTCACTACAGTCTTTACTGCAGTGCACACAGTCGATTCTGATTGCTAAATTATGACAGACAGTATGACATCATCTAATATGCTGTAGTTTAGCAGAGCAGTTAATTGTTTAATATTCTGTAGTTTCACAGAGTAGTTTTATTTGCCTAATGTGCTGTAGTTTACCAGTGGCTTTTCAGCAGTCATTCACTTATGACTGTTGCAGCTAGAGATGTTAAGCATTGCATGTGTGTGTGTGTGTGTGTGTGTGTGTGTGTGTGTGTGTGTGTGTGTGTGTGTGTGTGTGTGTACGCTATATGCTTGATGATAACTTTATTATGATCACCTGCTCTATAGCAGTACCTTTATGCTACTGGGCCTTTTTAGACACCTCACTGCACTCAGAAGTAACTTCTGAATCAACCAAAGTAGTAGAAAAGTGCCAGAAAGGTTAGAGGGATGAGAGGGACAGGAGATAAACATCCTAACAGGTCATATCAGCGTCATGCAAAATGGTTTATCAAAAAGGTGTCATTTTATTAGAATCCATGAACAACATGCACAGAAGAAACAGCCATGCAGATACACGTCTCCGTGACATACCATATAAAAAAGGTGTGAACAAACAGTCTGGAAAATGAGTCTGCTGACTGATAAATGGCATATGTCACGTTTCGTACTTTCTGCAAGTAGGACTGTGTATCATTTGGGTTTTTTTTCTGATGTCATTGCTAAAACAATACTTTTAAAATTGAGCAAGTACCTAAGTTGTGCCTGAATCAGTGCTAAAAAACTAAAGTCGACTAAGTTTTTTAATTGTATTTCTTTTTATTTGACTATTCACTACCTCCTAGCTAACAGTAGTTGTTTGCTGGCCTTTAACTAGTGATGACCACGTGACATGCAGTAACGCTTCTGTTACCTGTAGTGTCTGTTTCAGAGCACCAGAGGGGAAATATTGTAATAGACAGCTCAGGCATTTAAAGGAGTATTTAGGTGAAAAGTCTAATTTACATTATTTTTCCACTTAGACAAAATTATTTTTGAGTGCAATTCTGTTTGCTAACAAACATTGGAGGTCATCAGCAACCCAAATCTAACCTTCATAAATACATGCCACAGATGACTCTCAACCAGCTCAAACTGCATCCAGGTCTTAATAAAGGTCTCACAGACTACTGTGAACTAGAAAAGTGAATAAACTCGTCACTACAATCTGGATGAGGTTTGAGCAGGTTAAGAAAGCTTTGTGGACATGTAGTGATCTAACTTATGTATGAAGACCATTATGTACTAAGGTTATACTTGGGTTGCTGTTGACCTCCAGTGTCCAACTTAATTACAACGACTATTAGCTGCTGTTGCTGTTGGCTTCAGAGTTTGTTAGTAACATTAGCAGCTTTTGTTTTAAACTAACGGAGCAAAACATGTCTCGGCCATCCGGGGAAAAGGAAAATAATGTAATTGCTGGCCAATCCCTTCATGTAACACCGACATGAGGCAAGAAACCTTTGGGCTATATACAAAATATCTTACTACATACTGTATGCGGCATACTGGACTCATTATATACTGTATACTGTTTACTGTTCCCTTAGTAGTATGATGCATAATATCCAGTGTGTAAAAAACACAAACCATACTAAGAGGTCACGCGAACGTATGAAGTTCTACCCACTTGTGATTTACCACCACCGTTGCATGATGAGATGCAGTACACCACGGAGACAGGCCTGGTCACGTACTGGATTATTTGGCCATAGCAGTACGTCATCTGGGTATATTTTGCGTACTGGAAAAATTCATTTTGGTCAGACTACTTTTCAGATCTCTTCAGTAAGCACTCATTAACTAAAGAAAAATTGATCATTGATCACACATTTATCATTTGTATTAAAAAGGTCAGGTGATGTATGTATGTGGTTACTCTCCTCAGCCACTTTATTAGGATCACCTTTACACTACATCCAGTTATCTTCTAGCTGCATTATATACCTGTGTGCAGTTCCACAGGCTTGTATATAAACTTCAGACACACTGCTTTTCTTGTTACACACTCATACATGCCCTAAAGACACTACCACTGCAGAGACACTTCTTTGTTGAGAGTGGTCTATCATCCAGGTAGGATCCATTCAGCAGTGCTCCTGTGGTCACACACTAAACAGTGGTGCACACCTGTAAGACATGTGCACATATTAAATTACAGACTGCAGATCTTTATTAAAGTGGCTGGTGAGTGTTTAAATGTTTGTGAATGTATAAAACAGATTACACACATGCTTGCATAAATTATATTTACATGTGCATTTGTGGATTAGATGTATATTACAATTAACACCTCTGCAATACAATACATTTATTATATTAACACTTGTATTAATCCACTCAACAGGGTGTGCATTATTCTATATGTATGTGTGCTAATATTTTGTAATTGTGATATTTTCTGCAGGATGATGTGATGTATTCTACTCTAGTCCATATAAACACCACCAGACCAGCACCCAGAGCAATGGATAATGGAGATAATACAGAATATGTCAATATCAAACTACATTAACAAGCCTGAACACACACACACACACACACACACACACACACACACACACACTCTCTTTTATTGTATGGGAGCCAATGAACTGTTATGTTCTTCTGTCTTGGTTTCAGTGCTGTCTTTGTATAATTTGCTGTATCTATTGGTAATTACTAATTAACTGCTAATTAGTTACTCCAGGTGTGGTTTCAGACTGGCATAAGTTAGGAATTGTAGGTGGAGGACTAACAGTGATGGGGCAGGACTAAGACTGATAACATTACAGTGTAGCCACTCCAAGAACCAGAGTACTTGTGTTTTATTCCTCTTGATTTCATCTTCTACTTGGGAAAGGAGGCTAACTGCTAAATCTAAATGTTAAACGCTGTAAACGTCAATTAAACTTTTCTCAGTCTGCAACTATAATTGTGACTCCTACAAGTATCATATGTCTGTACAATAATAAAAACAATTTATTATGTTTTATTACATTATGGATTTTTTCAGCAGAATGGTTTTTCTTCATTTTATTTGTGTATCTCTGTGGAAGCATTTTTGGATATTTATTCTTTAAATTGTAGCACGTTTATGTTAAGTAGGTCATTTTATAGTCAAATGCCGTCCCTTGTCTGTACGCATCACTTCCACTGTGAGAGTCTATTGCTGTTTCATAAATAAAGAGCCAAAGCAGGACAGAGAGTTGTGGCTTCTGTTTATACCCACTGATAACCACATACATCATGAAGGTGTGCGTGGTCCAGTTCACCGACAGCAGTTGGATGTCACTGTCTGTTACTTTCTCTTTAGGACCGGGGTTGAACTCCAAAGTAGAGCAGATGGTTCTGCAGAATTGTACACAGTGTGAAACCAGATCAGTGACATGGAAACAGTCCTCACTCAGACTCGAGCAAAACACCAATGTGAAAATCACCTTTTATCCCAAACAGGCGACTCTGGTCCAGTTCTTGGTGTGAAAGGGTTTATATGTAGGCTGGTCATAGGAGGTGGTTGCTTAGGGCAGTAGAGCTGTGTTGAAAAGGTTCTGCAAAGTGAATTTATTTTGCTGTTGTAGCTGAGGCAGTTGGCTTGCTACAGCTTTATATGACATTATTACCTATATAGTTATACTAAAATATAAATATTAGGAGTGTAATGGTATGTGTTTTCATCCCAAATCACCCCATACACATTACAGTTCACTGTATGCAGTCATACGGAGAGTACACGGTAGCCTAAGTGTGAAGGCTGATGAACATAATGTGGAATCAAACTTCACATCTGCAATTTCCACTCCAAACCTTAAACTGTAATCTATTAGCAAGTTAGCAACATGCTAGGCTAAATGTAGCTCAAGCTCGTTAGCAACATTTACTGAATCATTAACACTATGAGCTGTTTCTTTCAAATCACCTGTGTGGGAAAGTTTCCCAGCAACCTGAGTGGTGGACGAGGACAGTGTGTTGGTGTTGTAGGGTGTGTGTGCTAAAACACATGAACACGCACATTCAACAGCATCACCCAGATGTGCCAGTTGTGTTTGTTGCTTTTGTCCTGTTGTACCAAACAGTGATGCCTAAATGGAGTGTGAAGAAGATCTCTTACAAGTAAGGTGCTTTTCAGGATGTGGAATTTGGAATCTTCTTCGTATATGTATATATAATATCTGAAGAAGTTATATTTATTTCCCAGGTGGTTATTAGTAATGAGTGGAAATGTGCTCACTTGTTTATTTCTGTTTATTTATTCCTCACTTGGTTATTCTGTGTATGATTCAGCTCTTGGTCACTACACACTTGATCAGGAAGGTTGGACAGCACACACACACACACACACACACACACACACACACACACACACACACACACGACCATGCTACTTGTTGAGATTCATGGGCTTTAAGTTCTGCTGTGATCCAGCTCTGAACTTCATGGTTTAATCAATCACTGATTGACTCAGCAGGGATTCTGAGGAACAATGTCACATTCACTCCAGTGACACTGATGTTTCAGAGAAAGCCAGATGCTCAAGGATAAAATGAAATGTGATTTTAATCAGAAAAGGATAATCCAACACAGTCAAACTCAGGCAAGGATCAGAACCAGTACTATAGGATAAACAGAGCCAGGGAGCATCACAGAGAGGAACTAAAGTCCAGGTTGAAATCCAGAGAGACAAAATATCCAGGCAGACAAATCCAGGAGGGGCACAAAACAGAAGTAAGCAATCAGAAATAGTTCAGAAATACAGAAAGCCAATATATAACATTTACAACATTTAACTCACACTTTTATCCAAAGCAACTTACAGTTATAATTGAATACAATTTAAGCGATTGAGGATTAAGGGCCTTGCACAGAGGCCCAACAGTGGCAACTGACAGCTTTCTAATTACTAGCTGAATACCTTAACCACTGAGCTAACACTGCAAAACACTCCATATGCACAGACATTACTTCCACTCTAATGACCTCAGCAGCTTTCTTCATTTAACCAAACATTTGGGTTTCCGCAGGATTATCAAGAAATGAGATACTCCGATGCAATCTGTAATGGCACTGGGAACTCAGCACACACTCAGGTGTGTCATACTCTGAACAGACTGATATTAAATGTTCAATTCATTTATTTATTCTTTTGTTGACATATTAATGACTTACTAGCTGCATTAAAGCCATATAACTGTAACTTCCTAAACAGAGTGTCACATGAATATGACATTTTTGAATGGTGTATCATAATAAATCAAATCAAATTTATTTGTGTAGCGCTTTTTAAAACAGAAATTGTCACAAAGCAGTGTTACAAATGTCCGAGTCCAAGCCCCCAGTGGCAAGGAAAAACTCCCTAGAGCATGAAGAAGAAACCTTGAGAGGAACCAAGACTCAAAGGTGGGGCCCATCCTCCTCTGACCGACAACAGTCACCACAATAATAACAATTTTAAGACAAAAGTAAAAAACTAATAATACAATTTAAAAATAAGCAATTAATGTCTAGTCCAGTTTTCTAGATGTCCTAGTCTTGTCCCGATGGAGTGCATGTGTCCGAAACCCATCCCGCAAGAGAACGTCCATCAACGTCCATCAAGTAGTTGGCTGGGGTGGAGGTGTGGTGGGCTACAGCAAGGGACATCAGTGGGTGGAGGGAGTAGCCATGGCAGCTGAGATGGGTGTAGGCTCAATAACATCATGACATCAGGGGTAGGTGAGCCTCGGCAGAAAGAGAGACTAAATTATTAGGCATGTCCAGGTACGAGAGTGTGTAAATTAGGGACTGTTTCTTAGTGAGAATGCTTGTGAGATTTAATTTTCTCTCCACTTTGTTTTATTCACAAAAGGTGACTTTGCAAAAAATGTTTTTGGTCACACACTTAGAAACACACACACACACACACCCACACACCCACACACATGTTCATATATAATTAATGAGGTTCTGACTGGGTCATCACCTCTTGTTTAATCTAATTTAATGAGCAATGAGAGACTGGTGGAGAGCAAACCAACACACATAAAAGCTGTGGTTGAAAAATCAGGGTTATTCCACTAAATATTGATTTTGGAATTATTATTTTTATTATTGTTGTTTAAAAATTAATGTAAACTTGTTTTATTTGCATTTTTGAGGTCTGTAAACATTGCATCCTTTTTGTATTTTGACAATATTGACAATATTTGTATTTGGAAATTTGGGGAAAATGTGTGAACCCCTAGCAAATCATGTTTATGAACTACCAGCGAAAGCCTGTGTGTGCTTTCTAGTCTGTCAGTCTAAACAGAGAAAACACAGTGTGAGTAGGAAACAGGTTTGTGCAGGAAACAGCTCCACCCTGTGGCCACACCATGCATGTGCATTTCACAGGGACAGCAGCTGGGTCAGAGTGGGTGTGTGCGCTGTGAAGTGAAGTTATAACAGAGTAACAGCAAGTCTTCTCAGGACCCACGTGGCAAGTTCAAGAGGTTTTATTGTCATTTCAGCTATATACAAGTACACAACAAAAATGAGACAATGTTCCTCCAGGACCATGGTGCAACATAAAAACAACAGTGCAACAGACAACATGCTACACAAGTGCAAACAGTTCAATATAGTGCAAAATGTCATTAAATAAACATTAAATAAACAATAATGTGTTTGGTTTTGTGAAACTGCTGATGAGAACATTAAAGAACAGAAGAGGTCTGGCCAAGCTCATTTGATCCCAGTTCCTCTCTGCTGGGTGGACATTAGGGTCTGTTGGACTGAAGTACTGCTGAGAGAGTTCTGGAGTCAGTGTGTGTCCACAGTGGTGGTGGAGTTCTGGGTGTAGAGTTGTCAGTGTGTGCTGGGAGGTCAGTGGTGTTTTCAGTTTGTGTTTTCTCTTCACTGTGCTTCATCTCACTGAAGGTGAGTGTGAAATTCTCTCTTAATGCTGAGTGATATGAAACTACATTTTATATGAAACTGTACATTTATGTGTGAGTCGGTGAGTCTTTCTCGTCTTTCCTTTCATCAAAATTTGATTCAAAGTTTGCTTCACAATTAATCATTGGTCACTCCTGCATTTTGTGACTTAATTTTAAATACACAATAAAGCTTCAAAAGGATTACCCCGATTACCTTAATTTGCTGTTTAATTTACTGTTATATGTTTCTGCAGGCTGCACTCTGGTAAAGAGTAGAAGAACATTACATATCCGAGACTCAGTACAACTGCCTTTTTCCTGCACTGAACCACACAGCAGACCTGAGAGTTTTACCTGATATAAACACCAAAACTCCAGTTATACTGAGATCTCCAGTGAGACTGAACAGTACAGAAACAGAGTTCAGCTGGCTACTGCTCACTCTCCAGGAAATCTCTCTCTACTCATATCACACCTGACTGAAGAGGATGAGGGAGACTACAGGTGTTTTATTAATGGGAGTGAATACACAGACATGCAACTCACTGTTACAGGTAAAAGGCATCACATCTCTATTTCTACTGACTTAACAAAACTCATTTTATACTAAACTGTATGTTGCTTTTTTAAACATACACTGCAAATGTCTTTGCCATCTCATTGTAGGTCAACACTATTAACATTCTAAAGATCACCATGGAGTTGTATTTCTTAATCACATGATTATTATGATTACATGATAGTTTATTTGAACTGTGTGTCTATAATGATTTGCTTTGGTTCCTGTGTGTTCCACTGACTGCACATCCACAGCTGGACAGACGAATCTACAGGGTCATGTGGGAGGGTCTGTTCTACTGCCCTGCTCCTGGACTGGACTACACACCAAACCACACACTCTTAAAGGGACCTTCAGAGACAAAGAAATCTACCCCACTGACCAGACTCAGCGTTACACAGGCAGAGTTCAGCGGCTCAGTTATTCTCCAGGAAATGTGTCTCTACTCGTATCACAACTGACTGAGGAGGATAAAGGAGTGTATGTGTGTTCTCTGAACAGTAAGGTTGTCAGGAGAGTGTTACTTGATATTACAGGTAAATGAACCTGCTGCTGTTTTCATTTAGTCCATATGCAGTTTTGAGATGAACAGAGATTTAATGTTCTCTCTCTTTCTCTCTCTCTCTTTCTCTCTCTCTCTCTCTCTCTCTCTCTCTCTCTCTCTCTCTCTCTCTCTCCCCACTTTCACTACAAACTCTACTCCAGTGACCAAAGTCCAGACTAGACCAATACCTTCAACCACATCATATCAAGCACCTATTGGAACACACAACACAGAGACCCCAGATAAAGGTAAGAGGTCATAGTTCTGATGTGTTTTGATAAGACGTGAAGATACAATGTGAAAGCTCGGCTGTGTCTTTAGTGAAATAGTAACATTTATTCACATTTTATTTGTTACACATGCACACATTCTCTCTCTCTCTTTCTCTCTCTCTCTCTCTCTCTCTCTCTCTCTCTCTCTCTCTCACACACACACACACACACACACACACACGTTCCCTCCTTATTTATATTTTCCCATTTACAGATTCAGATTCTGCCAGAATCCAGAATGTATCACTTCATCCTCATTCCTGTTCTGCTGCTGTTAGGAATTGGAGTTATCTACTGGAGATACAGAGGTACACACACACACACACACACACACACATGTTGTGCTTACTGTGCCTCATTCTGTCTGGTTTCATTCTGTAGTTCAGAGATGTGGGCAGAGGGAGAACAGAGACGTGAGGACACAGGTGAGTACACACTCCCCCTTAAGACTGACAGCACGCTGTGTTCGCTCTATTCTAGCTGAACCCATATGGTTCATTAACATGCTTGCACACAAAAGCCACCTCAAAATGCAGGACACAGGCAGGGTAGCATGCTTTTCTCAGCTGTTACATCACTGAACACTGTCCCATTTTAAAGAGTCTTTTCAGCTTTCTTCCTTCATTCTGAAGGCACAAATGGTCTATTCTGTCAGACTTTCAATTTATCACACCCACAGTCCATGTTTACATGTACAGTATAAGGCAGATGTTGTTATCAATATCATCTCACATGTTTATCAGTATGACAGTATGTGTGTTCTCAATCAAACCCATGACTCTCGTGTTACCAGCACCTGTCTACCAGGTGAGCAGATAAGCAGGAGATGGATTACTGGATATTGTACAGAGAACTTCACACTGAGACCTGTTATAATTGTGAACTTGTATAGAAATATGTGTGTGTGTGTGTGTGTGTGTGTGTGTGTGTGTGTGTGTGTGTGTGTGTGTGTGTGTGTGTGTGTGTGTGTGAGTGTGTGAGTATTAATGTTTATATTTTCTCTGCAGGATGATGTAATGTACTCCACTCTAGCGCACAGTAACACAACCAGAACAGCAAAGGTCGAAGACACTGCAGATAAAAGAGAATATACCACCATCAAACTTAACTAATACACACACACACGGTCATTAATTCTACATAGTTTTCCTTTGTTATTCATTTAAATTTAAAATAAACAAATAAACAAAAGTTCTGAATTAACTCAGTGTGTTTTTTTGATTACTGATAGTTTCCTGGCAATTTTCTTACACACGGCTTCAAAGTGTTTAACGACCAATCCAAGCACACGGTGTAGTTTAGCACAAGAAGAAGTTCGCACGTGTCTATGATGATGGTGTAGGACACAGCATGGGCCGATGAAGGTAGTGGATGCAGTGTGGAGAGGTGATGTCATTGGTGGGCGGAGTTTGATAAATGCTAATGTATTATCTGCACACTGCTTATGTCTGTTTAAGATGAAGATTATGTAGGTATGGCAGGTGCTGGAGTCTCAGTTAGAAACTCCATAAGTTTATAGTTAACTTTATGTACGTTTGTTTTGTGAAATTCATAGAATGGTGAATGATTAGTTTTCTTTGAGCTGTTAGTCACAGTTTCAGTTCACACTGCTTCAACAAGTGATGGCTGCAGAGCTCCATTTTTTAAGGCCTGCTTTTGTGATGCGAGGAGGTAAAGCAGGATGTGAGGAAGAGTCATGTTACACACAACAAACATTTATTGTGATACACAAAAGACATCTAAGTGGTTAGCAGGCTAACCGGGTTTAAACATCGACAACACTTAAACTCAGACACAAGACTTATATACATGCATACTAATGACACACAATAAGGAGCAGGTGTGAAACACAGGGAGGGCATAGCCATACGGATAAACACACACACACACACACACACACACACACACACACACACACACACACGTTTGGGGGGAGGGGCCGTACCATGACAGCTTTCCTAACAAAGGTTCACCAATCCCAGGAAAGAGGCAGGACGCAGGAAGTGTTTATCTGGGCAAACCAAGAATTAGAGTTATAACATTAGTGTAGTTGAAGTCACTTGCAGATTTACAATGAACCCACTTACACAAATATGGTAGTCAGAAAATGTAAACTGTGCACAAAAACTGTAAACTGTAAACTTGTACAGCACTTTCTTAAACCCAGTTTATAAAGAGCTTTACAGGGAATAGAATGAATATTAAAGCTTATTACATCCTGAGATCTATCATCTTATTTGCAAAAATTAAAAAGAAAAATAAATGAACGTTGAACAATTTAAATAATACAATGCAAAATTAAAAGAAACATTAAAGGAATTAATAATTTAAAGTAAAAGGCAATTTACATGATTAAGTGATTATAAATAGACATAGCACATTATAAATAAGAAAAGGGAAGACCTTTCATACAAAGCACTTAACGCATTATGAATGTTCAGAACATTTTGCATCCATCAAGTCTTTATGGGCACTTGTAATACCTTATAGCATTATTTTAAAAAGATTTTGTAGTCTACTTTGAGTACATCATTTAAAGGATTAAAGGATTAAAGGTTCTGATTTGAAGCTTCAGTGTCTCACAATGTCTGGGTCAGAGCTGCTCTTTAAGGATAAACCCTGCATGAGTTCACATGCCAGCGTTTCTCCAGGATCGCTCTGATGTGCTGCACTCGTCTGTAATATTAAAACAAAGTGAGAGAGCAGTGCAAGAACAGGTGACTCGAGCACTAGATAATGCTTCATATCAAAAAGTCAAAGATGAATGCTCATTGGTAGTGTGATTTTGTGCAGTAATACATTTAATGTTTTGTGAAAATAAGATAAGGCATTAAAAAACAAAAGTAATAAATCAGCGAAGGTTTAACAAGGATACACATTGTCACTGATGCAAAATGCCTCCGTCACAGTATCCCTACTGTATTTCTTTCTCAGTAGCACCACCTAGTGGAGGATTTAGTGCTGGGTAACCTTGAATGAGTATGTGCAAATACAAATACAAGATTTTTATAATCCATTCATATTTTAATAAAACTGATGAAGATCTTAAACTGAACTGCTGGCCGAGCCAAAGACTGTCAAATGGAGTTTTTTTATTTATTTTTTTTATAAAGAATCTAAAGTCATCTAGTCAACTGACCAGACAAACCGTTACACTGATAGAATTCAGCTGGTTACTGCTCCAGGAAATTTCTCTCTGTTCATATCTGGTCTGACTAAAGAGGATTGGAGACAGTACAGGTGTAGCATCAGCAGTCATCATCTTATAGAGGTCCAACTCCAAGTAACAGGTAAACCAACCTCTTGTGTATTTATAGTATGCATGAAATGTTGACTACCCTTAGTGACTGGTCTGTACCAATAACTATTGTACTATGAATAAAAATACAGTCAACTAGACAAATATGGAATGCTATTCTCATCTAAAATATGAATCTGAACCCACTGATGCAACACTAATAGATCACAGACCTGAAACACTCAGAAATAAAATATGACGTTCTGTTTGTGCTTTATTTTAATCTCCCCATATTTAGTCCAAGGTGCCTGGGTCATGTGGTCAGAAAACTGACCAGTGATAAAATAGTGGATCTCTAACACAAAATATTCATGGCAACAGATAGGCTGTACTTTCTAACTGTACTAGGTGTTTCTATTAGAGTATAAACACCCTGAATTGTGGCTGACATGAGGCATATAAAGACATTTAGATTTCAGCTCTGGTTGTTTGAGCACCAAGTTTCAAGAATCATTGAGAAAATACACTGCCTGAACAAAAAAAAGGTCACACACTCTAATATTTCATTGGGCCGCCTTTAGCTTTGATTACGGCATGTGTTCGCTGTGACATCATTTCCACAAGCAAGTCACAACATTTATTTCTGTCCAGAGTTGCATCAATTTTTCCCAAAGATCTTGTATTGATGATGGGAGATTTGGACCACTGTGCAAAGTCTTCTCCAGCACATCCCAAAAATTCTCAATGGGGTTCAGGTCTGGACTCTGTGGTGGCCAATCCATGTGTGAAAATGATGTCTCATGCTGGTGAACCACTCTTTCACAATTTGAGCCTGATGAATCCTGGCATTGTCATCTTGGAATATGCCATCAGGGAAGAAAAAAATCCATTGATGGAATAACCCGGTCATTCAGTATATTCAGATAGTCAGCTGACCTCATTCTTTGGGCACATAACGTTGTTGAACCTAGACCTGACCAACTGCAGCAACCCCAGATCATAGCACTGCCCCCACAGGCTTGTACGGTAGGCACTAGGCATGATGGATGCATCATTTCAGCCGCCTCTCTTCTTATCCTGATGCACCCATCACTCTGGAACAGGGTAAATCTGGACTCATCAGACCAAATGACCTTCTTCCATTGCTCCAGAGTCCAATATTTATGCTCCCTAGCAAACTGAAGCCATTTTGCTGGTTAGCATCACTGACAAGTGGTTTTCTTAAGGCTACACAGCTGTTTAGTACCAATCCCTTGAGTTCACTTCGCATTGTGCGTGTGTAAATGCTCCTACTTTCACTATTAAACATATCTCTGAGTTCTACTGTTGTTTTTCTATGATTTGATTTCATTACACGTTTAAGTGATCACCGAGCACGATCATTCAAGATTTCTTTCCGACCACATTCCTTCTTCGAAGATGATGTTTCCCCGCTGTCCTTTCACTTTTTAATAAGGCATTGGCCAGTTCTTAACCTGATTCTAGTAGTTTCAGCATCTTCTTAGATGTTTTCTCTGCTTGATGTATGCCAATAATTTGACACTTCTGAAACAGATTAACATTACAGATGAGTGCAGCACATCAGAGCGATCCTGGAGAAACGCTGGCATGTGAACTCATGCAGGATTTATCCTTAAAGAGCAGCTCTGACCCAGACAGAGTGAGACACTGAAGCTTCAAATCATAACCTTTAACCCTTTAATCCTTTATATCATGTACTCAAAGTAGACTACAAAATATTTTTTAAATAATACTATAAGGTATTACAAGTGCCTATAAAGACTTGATGGATGCAAAATGTTCTGAACATTTATAATGCGTTAAGTGCTTTGTATGAAAGGTCTTCCCTTTTCTTATTTATAATGTGCTATGTCTATTTATAATCACTTAATCATGTAAATTGCCTTTTACTTTAAATTATTAATTCCTAATTTAATTTTGCATTGTATTATTTAAATTGTTCAACTTTCATTTATTTTCCTTTTTCATTTTTGCAAATAAGATGAGAGATCTCAGGATGTAATAAGCTTTATTATTCATTCTATTCCCTGTAAAGCTCTTTATAAACTGGGTTTAAGAAAGTGCTGTACAAGTTTACAGTTTACAGTTTTTGTGCACAGTTTACATTTTCTGACTACCATATTTGTGTAAGTGGGTTCATTGTAAATCTGCAAGTGATTTGAACTACACTAATGTTATAACTCTAATTCTTGGTTTGCCCAGATAAACACTTCCTGCGTCCTGCCTCCTTCCTGGGGTTGGTGAACCTTTGTTAGGAAAGCTGTCATGGTACGGCCCCTCCCCCCAAACGTGTGTGTGTGTGTGTGTGTGTGTGTGTTTATCCGTATGGCTATGCCCTCCCTGTGTTTCACACCTGCTCCTTATTGTGTGTCATTAGTATGCATGTATATAAGTCTTGTGTCTGAGTGTAAGTGTTGTCGATGTTTAAACCCGGTTAGCCTGCTAACCACTTAGATGTCTTTTGTGTATCACAATAAATGTTTGTTGTGTGTAACATGACTCTTCCTCACATCCTGCTTTACCACCTCGCATCACAAAAGCAGGCCTTAAAAAATGGAGCTCTGCAGCCATCACTTGTTGAAGCAGTGGGAACTGAAACTGTGACTAACAGCTCAAAGAAAACTAATCATTCACCATTCTATGAATTTCACAAAACAACTCTCAGGTCTGCTGTGTGGTTCAGTGCAGGAAAAGGGCAGCTGTACTGAGTCTCCTACATGTGCTCGGATATGTAATGTTCTTCTACTCTTTACCAGAGTGCAGCCTGCAGAAACATATAAATTAAACAGTAAATTAAGGTAATCAGGATAATCCTTTTGAAGCTTTATTGTGTATTTAAAATTAAGTCACAAAATGCAGGAGTGACCAATGATTATTTGTGAAACAAACATTGAATCAAATTCTGATGAGAGGAAAGATGAGAAAGACTCACCGACTCACACATAAATGTACAGTTTCATATTGGACTGTTTGCACTTGTGTAGCATGTTGTCTGTTGCACTGTTGTTTTTATGTTGCATCATGGTCCTGGAGGAACATTGTCTCGTTTTTGTTGTGTACTTGTATATAGCTGAAATGACAATAAAACCTCTTGAACTTGCTACGTGGGTCCTGAGAAGACTTGCTGTTACTCTGTTATAACTTCACTTCACAGCGCACACACCCACTCTGACCCAGCTGCTGTCCCTGTGAAATGCACATGCATGGTGTGGCCACAGGGTGGAGCTGTTTCCTGCACAAACCTGTTTCCTACTCACACTGTGTTTTCTCTGTTTAGACTGACAGACTAGAAAGCACACACAGGCTTTCGCTGGTAGTTCATAAACATGATTTGCTAGGGGTTCACACATTTTTCCCAAATTTCCAAATACAAATATTGTCAATATTGTCAAAATACAAAAATGATGCAATGTTTACAGACCTCAAAAATGCAAATAAAACAAGTTTACATTAATTTTTAAACAACAATAATAAAAATAATAATTCCAAAATCAATATTTAGTGGAATAACCCTGATTTTTCAACCACCAGTCTCTCATTGCTCATTAAATTAGATTAAACAAGAGGTGATGACCCAGTCAGAACCTCATTAATTATATATGAACATGTGTGTGTGTGTGTGTGTGTGTGTGTGTGTGTGTGTGTGTGTGTGTGTGTGTGTGTGTTTCTAGGTGTGTGACCAAAAACATTTTTTGCAAAGTCACCTTTTGTGAATAAAACAAAGTGGAGATATAATTAAATCTCACAAGCATTCTCACTAAGAAACACTGCATTCTCACTAAGAAACAGTCCCTAATTTACACACTCTCGTACCTGGGCACGCCTAATAATTTAGTCTCTCTTTCTGCCGAAGTACACCTACCCCTGATGTCATGATGTCATTGAGCCTACACCCATCTCAGCTGCCATGGCTCCTCCCTCAACCCCCTGATGTCCCTTGCTGTAGCCCACCACACCTCCACCCCAGTCAACTACTTGATGGACGTTGATGGGCGTTCTCTTGCGGGATGGGTTTCGGACACATGCACTCCATCGGGACAAGACTAGGACATCTAGAAAACTGGACTAGACATTAATTGCTTATTTTTTAAATTGTATTATTAGTTTTTTACTTTTGTCTTAAAATTGTTATTATTGTGGTGACTGTTGTCGGTCAGAGGAGGATGGGCCCCACCTTTGAGTCTTGGTTCCTCTCAAGGTTTCTTCTTCATGCTCTAGGGAGTTTTTCCTTGCCACTGGGGGCTTGGACTCGGATATTTGTAACACTGCTTTGTGACAATTTCTGTTTTACAAAGCGCTACATAAATAAATTTGATTTGATTTATTATGATACACCATTCAAAAATGTCATATTCATGTGACACTCTGTTTAGGAAGTTGCAGTTATATGGACTTAATCCCCCTGTGCTGCTGAACGGATGGCTTTAATGCAGCTAGTGAGTCATTAATATGTCAACAAAAGAATAAATAAATGAATTGAACATTTAATATCAGTCTGTTCAGAGTATGACACACCTGAGTGTGTGCTGCGTTCCCAATGCCTTTACAGATTACAGCGGAGTATCTCATTTCTTGATAATCCTGCGGAAACCCAAACGCTTGGTTAAATGAAGAAAGCTGCTGAGGTCATTAGAGTGGAAGTAATGTCTGTGCATATGGCGTGATATGCAGTGTTAGCTCAGTGGTTAAGGTACTCAGCTAGTAATTAGAAAGCTGCCAGTTGCCACTGTTGGGCCTCTGTGCAAGGCCCTTAATCCTCAATCGCTTCAATTGTATTCAATTATAACTGTAAGTTGCTTTGGATAAACGTGTGAGTTAAATGTTATATATTGGCTTTCTGTATTTCTGAACTATTTCTGATTGCTTACTTCTGTTTTGTGCCCCTCCTGGATTTGTCTGCCTGGATATTTTGTCTCTCTGGTTTTCAACCTGGACTTTAGTTCCTCTCTGTGTTGCTCCCTGGCTCTGTTTATCCTATAGTACTGGTTCTGATCCTTGCCTGAGTTTGACTGTGTTGGATTATCCTTTTCTGATTAAAATCACATTTCATTTTATCCTCGAGCATCTAGCTTTCTCTGAAACATCAGTGTCACTGGAGTGAATGTAACATTGTTCCTCAGAATCCCTGCTGAGTCAATTAGTGATTGACTGATTAAACCATGAAGTTCAGAGCTGGATCACAGCAGAACTTAAAGCCCATGAATCTCAAAAAGTAGCATGGTCATGTGTGTGTGTGTGTGTGTGTGTGTGTGTGTGTGTGTGTGTGTGTGTGTGTGTGTGTGTGTGTGTGTGTGTGTGTGTGTGGGCTGTCCAACCTTCCTGATCAAGTGTGTAGTGACCAAGAGCTGAATCAAACACAGAATGAACAAGTGAGGAATAAATAAATAAATAAACAAGTGAGCACATTTCCACTCATTACTAATAACCACCTGAGAAATAAATATAACTTCTTCAGATATTATATATACATATATGAAGAAGATTCCAAGTTCCACATCCTGAAAAGCACCTTACTTGTAAGAGATCTTCTTCACACTCCATTTAGGCATCACTGTTTGGTGCAACAGGACAAAAGCAACAAACACAACTGGCACATCTGGGTGATGCTGTTGAATGTGCATGTTCATGTGTTTTAGCACACACACCCTACAACACCAACACACTGTCCTCGTCCACCACTCAGGTCGCTGGGAAACTTTCCCACATAGCTGATTTGAAAGAAACAGCTCATAGTGTTAATGATTCAGTAAATGTCGCTAGCGAGCTTGAGCTACATTTAGCCTAGCATGTTGCTAACTTGCTATTAGATTACAGTTTAAGGTTTGGAATGGAAATCGCAGATGTGAAGTTTGATTCCACATTATGTTCATCAGCCTTCACACTTAGGCTACCGTGTACTCTCCGTATGACTGCATACAGTGAACTGTAATGTGTATGGGGTGATTTGGGATGAAAACACATACCATTACACTCCGAATATTTATATTTTAGTATAACTATATAGGTAATAATGTCATATAAAGCTGTAGCAAGCCAACTGCCTCAGCTACAACAGCAAAATAAATTCACTTTGCAGAACCTTTTCAACACAGCTCTACTGCCCGAAGCAACCACCTCCTATGACCAGCCTATATATGAACCCTTTCACACCAAGAACTGGACCAGAGTCGCCTGTTTGGAATAAAAGGTGATCTTCACATTTGGTGTTTTTGCTCGAGTCTGAGTGAGACTGTTTCCATGTCACTGATCTGGTTTCACACTGTGTACAATTCTGCAGAACCATCTGCTCTACTTTGGAGTTCAACCCCGGTCCTAAAGAGAAAGTAACAGACAGTGACATCCAACTGCTGTCAGTGAACTGCACCACACACACCTTCATGATGTATGTGGTTATCAGTGGGTATAAACAGAAACCACAACTCTCTGTCCTGCTTTGGCTCTTTATTTATGAAACAGTAATAGACTTTCAGAGTGGAAGTGATGCGTACAGACAACGGATGGCATTTGACTATAAAATGACCTGCTTAACATAAAAATGTGCTACAATTTAAAGATTAAATATCCAAAAATGCTTCAACAGAGATACACAAATAAAATGAAGAAAAAACATTCTGCTGAAAAAATCCATAATGTAATAAAACATAATAAATTGTTTTTATTATTGTACAGACATATGATACTTGTAGGAAATGATACTTCTAGGAATCACAATTATAGTTGCAGACTGAGAAAATTTTAATTGACGTTTACAGCGTTTAACATTTAGATTTAGCAGTTAGCCGCCTTTCCCAAGTAGAAGATGAAATCAAGAGGAATAAAACCCAAGTACTCTGGTTCTTGGAGTGGCTACACTGTAATGTTATCAGTCTTAGTCCTGCCCCTGTCACTGTTAGTCCTCCCCCTACAATTAGTAGTAATTGTAGTAAAATAGTAATTACCAATAGATACAGCAAATTATACAAAGACAGCACTGAAACCAAGACAGAAGAACATAACAGTCCATTGGCTCCCATACAATAAAAGAGTGTGTGTGTGTGTGTGTGTGTGTGTGTGTGTGTGTGTGTTCAGGTTTGTTAATTTAGTTTGATATTGACATATTCTGTATTATCTCCATTATCCATTGCTCTGGGTGCTGGTCTGGTGGTGTTTATATGGGCTAGAGTAGAATACATCACATCATCCTGCAGAAAATATCACAATTACAAAATATTAGCACACATAGAATAATGCACACCCTGTTGAGTGGATTAATACAAGTGTTAATACAATAAATGTATTGTATTGCAGAGGTGTTAATTGTAATATACATTTAATCCATAAATGCACATGTAAATATAATTTATGCAAGCATGTGTGTAATCTGTTTTATACATTCACAAACATTTAAACACTCACCAGCCACTTTAATAAAGACCTGCAGTCTTTATTAATATGTAATTTAATATGTGCACATGTCTTACAGGTGTGCACCACTGTTTAGTGTGTGACCACAGGAGCACTGCTGAATGGATCCTACCTGGATGGTAGACCATTCTCAACAAACAAGTGTCTCTGCAGTGGTAGTGTCTTTAGGGCATGTATGAGTGTGTAACAAGAAAAGCAGTGTGTCTGAAATTTATACACAAGCCTGTGGAACTGCACACAGGTATATAATGCAGCTAGAAGATAACTGGATGTAGTTTAAAGGTGATCCTAATAAAGTGGCTGAGGAGAGTAACCACATACATACATAACCTGAACTTTTTAATACAAATGATAAATGTGTGTTGATCAATTTTTCTTTAGTTAATGAGTGCTTACTGAAGAGATCTTGAAAACTAGTCTGACCAAAATGAATTTTTCCAGTACGCAAAAAATACGCAGATGACGTACTGCTACGGCCAAATAATCCAGTACGTAACCAGGCCTGTCTCTGTGGTGTACTGCATCTCATCATGCAACTGTGGTGGTAAATCACAAGTGGGTAGAACGTCATACGTTCGCTTGACCTCTTAGTATGGTTTCTGTTTTTTACACACTGGATATTATGCATCATACTACTACAGGGAACAGTAAACAGTATACAGTATATAATGAGTCCAGTATGCAGCATACAGTATGTAGTAAGCTATTTTGTATATAGCCGAAAGGTTTCTTGCCTCATGTCGGTGTTACATGAAGGGATTGGCCGGCAATTACATTATTTTCCTTTTCCCCGGATGGCCGAGACATGTTTTGCTCCTTTAGTTTAAAACAAAAGCTGCTAATGCTACTAACAAACTCTGGAAGCCAACAGCAACAGCAGGTAACAGTCGTTGTAATTAAGTTGGACACTGGAGGTCAACAGCAACCCAAGTATAACCTTAGTACATAATGGTCTTCATACATAAGTTAGATCACTACATGTCCACAAAACTTTCTTAACCTGCTCAAACCTCATCCAGATTTTAGTGATGAGTTTATTCACTTTTCTAGTTCACAGTGAGTCATACTGCACATTGACTAGTCTGTGAGACCTTTATTAAGATCTGGATGCAGTTTGAGCTGGTTGAGAGTCATCTGTGGGCATGTATTTATGAAGGTTAGATTTGGGTTGCTGATGACCTCCAATGTTTGTTAGCAAACAGAATTGCACTCAAAATAATTTTGTCTAAGTGGAAAAATAATGTAAATTAGACTTTTCACCTAAATACTCCTTTAAATGCCTGAGCATCTATTAAAATATTTCCCCCCTGGTGCTCTGAAACAGACACTACAGGTAACAGAAGCGTTACTGCATGTCACGTGGTCATCACTAGTTAAAGGCCAGCAGACAACTACCGTTAGCTAGTAGGTAGTGAATAGTCAAATAAAAAAGAAATACAATTTAAAAACTTTAGTCGACTTTAGTTTTTTAGCACTGATTCAGGCACCATTTAGGTACTTGCTCAATTTTAAAAGTATTGTTTTAGCAATGACATCAGAAAAAACCCAAATGATACACAATCCTACTTGCAGAAAGTACGAAACGTGACATATGCCGTTTATCAGTCAGCAGATTCATTTTACAGACTGTTTGTTCACACTTTTTTATATGGCATGTCACGGAGACGTGTATCTGCATGGCTGTTTCTTCTGTGCATGTTGTTCATGGATTCTAATAAAATGACACCTTTTTGATAAACCATTTTGCATGACGCTGATATGACCTGTTAGGATGTTTATCTCCTGTCCCTCTCATCCCTCTAACCTTTCTGGCACTTTTCTACTACTTTGGTTGATTCAGAAGTTACTTCTGAGTGCAGTGAGGTGTCTAAAAAGTCCCAGTAGCATAAAGGTACTGCTATAGAGCAGGTGATCATAATAAAGTCATCATCAAGCATATAGCGTACACACACACACACACACACACACACACACACACACACATGCAATGCTTAATATCTCTAGCTGCAACAGTCATAAGTGAATGACTGCTGAAAAGCCACTGGTAAACTACAGCACATTAGGCAAATAAAACTACTCTGTGAAACTACAGAATATTAAACAATTAACTGCTCTGCTAAACTACAGCATATTAGATGATGTCATACTGTCTGTCATAATTTAGCAATCAGAATCGACTGTGTGCACTGCAGTAAAGACTGTAGTGAAGTTCTCTGTGCACACAAGAATAAGGCCCTTAAAGTTTTTCCATACTTTCAGAAACACATGACCTCTCACCAGTACCTGCATAACTTTCACTGGGTCTTAACGTGCAGAAACTAATCACTAATCCAAGCTCTGACACTGTAGAACAGATCTGTGCACTGAATCAGAGTTCACTGATATTATAACATGGATGTGTGACACCCACCTGTGTCTGCTGATCTCTCCTCTGTCCTGTTTGTCCCTCTCTGTTCACCGTCTGTTCACGTCTCTGAACTACAAAATTAACTCAGTGTGAGATGGACAGATATGTATGTATTTATTTATATACAGATTTTATTATCAAGAGCATCTCACATGTCTATCAGTATGTGTGCTCTCTGGGAAGCAAACCCATGACAGTGTGTTATCAGCACTGTGCACTACCTGTCTACCAGGTGAGCATAGGTCTGTATTACCGGATAATATTGTACAGAGAACTTCACACTGAGACCTGTTATAATTGTCTGTAAACTTGAATAGGAGTGTGTGTGTGTGTGTGTGTGTGTGTGTGTGTGTGTGTGTGTGTGTGTGTGTGTGTGTGTGTGCGTGTATGTGTGTGTGTGTGTACCTCTGTATCCAGCAGATGACTCCTCCTAATCCCATCAACAGCAGTAAACCCCCCACACCAGCTAAGATGACATGACGTGTGTATACTGGAGAATTGTCTGCATTTCCTGCATGTGGGAATGTAGGAAGCATAATTAAAATTTGATGTATTATTTGTCACTTTTAATATTATAGTGTATGAATTTCATAACAAGCATTCAATACAAATGTTTTTTGGCACAAAAACAAAGAGGATGGAGCATGAATGAGTCTCTGTATTGCTACAATCTGAAATTACAAATTGTGGCATTATACTTGACTGAGAGTTGACAATATTGATATTGATTAATATTGATAATATTATTAGTAATTAATAAAAGTTGACATTGTCAATGTCATTAACACTACATTTGTTCTCGGAAACATCACAGATGAAAAAACCTTTAACCATTTAACCAAACCTTTAACCATTTTCAGATGTTATTATTGTAGTAGGTTTAGAATGAAGCTGTTGGACTTGTTTTGTCAGTGTGCACTGGAGTTCCAGGCATTTGTTAGTGTCTGTTAGTGTTAGTGTCTCTCTCTCTCTTGCTCTCTCTCTCGCTCTCTCTCTCTGTCGCTCTCTCTCTCTCGCTCTCTCTCTCTCTCTCTCTGTCTCTCTCTTGCTCTCTCTCTCTCTCTCTCTCTCTGCAGACATGCTCCCTCATTCCTGGCCTGGCCACCTCCTGTCACATCTCTGTTGTGCTTGGACTGATACGACTTTTCATTGTTACCCTACCAATCCCAGTGTCTGCCTTTGTCTGTCCCCATTCCTGTCTTTGTAACTGTCCCAATCCCAGCTGTGGTTCGGGTTCCTGTTATCCCGTATCCCGTGCTCCTACTCTCAGCCGGGCTCCCGTCCATCCCGCTGCCCAAGCTGGAACCCAGTCGTCTCCTGTCCAGCCTGCTGTCAGGTCTCTGGTTGTGGTACAAAGTCCTGTTTCCACCCCTCACCCGATGGACTTGCCCCTTTTTTTCCTCCTTTCCCACCTGTCCTTGTCCAGGTTCTCCAGACCCTGCTGTGTGACGCCGGGCTCGGGCTCCCTTGTCAACTGTTATGCACGTCAGGAGCCCCGTGTTAAGGAGGGTGTGGGTGCTACTGTAACACCCCTCACCACCATCACACAGGAGCCCCGTGTTAAGGGGGGTGTGGGTGCTACTGTAACACCCCTCACCACCATCACACAGGAGCCCCGTGTTAAGGGGGGTGTGGGTGCTACTGTAACACCCCTCACCACCATCACACAGGAGCCCCGTGTTAAGGGGGGTGTGGGTGCTACTGTAACACCCCTCACCACCATCACACAGGAGCCCCGTGTTAAGGGGGGTGTGGGTGCTACTGTAACACCCCTCACCACCATCACACAGGAGCCCCGTGTTAAGGGGGGTGTGGGTGCTACTGTAACACCCCTCACCACCATCACACAGGAGCCCCGTGTTAAGGGGGGTGTGGGTGCTACTGTAACACCCCTCACCACCATCACACAGGAGCCCCGTGTTAAGGGGGGTGTGGGTGCTACTGTAACACCTCTCACTACCATCCTCCTCCCCATGTGCTCCTTTGTTTGTTTTTGTTCCTCCACATGCTTTGTGTGGTTCATGCCCTCACACAGGGGTCCTGTGTTTCCCCTTTCACTTACCCCCGTCACCTGGGTCTAGTCTCACCCTCATTATTTACCCTATAAAGCCCAATCCTGTACAACCACTAATGTCAATTATTTTGCCTTAATCGCTTGTATGACATTGTGTATGCAACATTAGCACAGTACGTTCATGTGTGCTTTCATTTTCATTAAAAACAAAAACGCATCAAACCAGGCTAAGTCACGCTTGCATCCTGCCCCACACTCGTTAAACCAATGTGTGTTACCTCCATTGGTAGTTGATGGACTGAATGTCTTATAACCATTTGGAGACGTCATTGTAGTAGTAGGTTTAGTTGAAGCTGTTGGACTTGTTGTATCAGCGTCCACTGGAGGAGGATTTACAGGTTTATATGGAGCCTCTGCCAGAATAGAAAAGTGTGATCAGTTATAAGTAATGAGGGTTCAGGGCTGTTATTTATTTTGTATGTTTAACTTTAGATTTTATACTACAGAATTGTATTTACAATTTGTACAAACAAAATTGTTCAGTTTGCTGTTTGGTTTGCTGTATGTCAGTGGTGGTAAAACGACAGCAAAGTCTGAGGTTACAGGGCTCTGTACATCCTTTATGAAGCAGGAAGAATTGCTTTAAAAAAAAAAAAATAAAATCAGTAATTTTCTGTGAGCAAATCAAATAATTACAGAGAGGCAAGGAGGTGGGACGTAATACTCTGTCATATTTTCTTATTGATTCTTAATGTTTGGTGCCCAAAAAGCCAGAGCTGTTTATGAAATTGTGCTTTTTAAACCTCATTACACAGTACAGTCAGCCACAATTCTGGTGTGTTTATACTCCAGTAGAAACACCTAGTATGCACACAGTTAGACACTGTAGCCTGTCTGTTTCCATGAATATTTTAGAGATCACTGGTCAGTTTCTGACCACATGACCAAGGCTCCTTGGATTAAAGATGGAGAGATGAAAGTGAAGCACAAATAGAACGTCATATTTTATTTCTGAGTGTTTTAGGTCTGTGATCTATTAGTGTTGCATCAGTGAGTTCAGATTCATATTTTAGATGAGCATATTATTCCATATTTGCTACTAGGATGTCTAGGCAATAGATTTGTTTTTACATAGTGCAGTAGTTATTGGTACAGACCAGTCACTAAATGTAGTCAAAAGCATTTTAGACATACACTAAATATAAAAGTGGTTTGTTTACCTTTTACATTGAGATTGACAGTTGTATAGTGAACACTGATACTACACATGTACTTTCCCTCATCCTCTTTAGTCAAATCAGATATGAATAAAGAGAAATTTCCTGGAGCAGTAACCAGCTGAATTCTATCAGTGTAACGGATTGGCTGGTCAGTTGGGTAGATGTCTTTAGATTTGTTTATAAAATTCCATCTGACAGTCTTTGGCTTGGCCAGCAGTTTAGTGCAGGAACAGGGCAGCAGGACAGACCCTCCCACGTATCCACTCAGCACTGTGGGAGGATTCACAATATCCTTACAGACTAGAGAGAGCAGAAACACTGACATGTTATACTACTGTTATGAAGTAACCAGTACAACCAGTGACATTCATCTGTGAACCATCATATGAAGACAAAACAAATCCATTTGTCAAATTTTTAACATCAAAAAGATGTTCTGATGTTCTGTAACTTACAAAGTTTATGTAACAGTTTATGCTCTGTCACATTTGATAAATATGAATGGATGGGAAAAATCTTGTATTTGTAGAGTCAGTGGTTCTAGCCCATCTGGTGTAATACACAGTTAGTGTTAACCATCCTCCAACTCCAGTCATGGTCAGTGTCTGACCACTGAACCACTGCTGGCTGGATATCTTTCACTGGCAGAACACTCTCAACCTACCAGTAGCACTGAATCCAGTAACACTGCTGTACCTGAACCACTCATACCAGTACAACACCCACTACCAAGCCTCCAGCACTGTAGTGGGATTGATGTGTGGAGAATGGTTCAGTATCCACATATACTGGGACATCTGTGGTCAGAAACTGACCAGTAATGTCCTGGGTGCAGGGTGACACACAAACTGTGTAAGACACCAGGTGGACACAGTCTATAATTATACCTACACATTCACTTATTAGAGGTACTGAAAGTGTTCAGTGAGGGCAGGTGAAATGTATGTTAGTTGTGTTTAACTCTTCTAGACTGGTGACAGAGGGTGTCTGGTGACTAATATCTGAGGATAATGTGGTCCACATGTTAGATACATAAATATGTAATGGTGTTTCTCTATTTTTAAATGTCCTGTTTTTGAATTTTAGTAATATGTGATGTATATGTGTCTAATAAAGTGTGTGGTGAATGTATTTATATTACATTTATATGTATGTTTGAAAAGCGAAGTTCATGATGGAGATCCACCAGGTGAAATCTACTTAGGAGATTTTAATTTGTCTGTATTTCTGAATAATATTTTACCTGAAACATAAAGTTTGATGTCTTTGTGTTTATTCCCTTTAGTTTGACACCTGTAGTCTCCCTCATCCTCCTCAGTCAGGTGTGATATGAGTAGAGAGAAATTTCCTGGAGAGTGAGCAGTACCCAGCTGAACTTTGTTTCTGTACTGTTCACTCTCACTGGAGATCTCTGTATAACTGGAGTTTTGGTGTTTCTGCCAGGTCAAACTCTCAGGTCTGGTTTGTGGGTCAGTGCAGGAACAGGGCAGTAGTACTGAGTCTCCTGCGTATGCAGTGATCTCTGTGATCTTCTGATGTTCCAGTGTACAGCCTGCAGAAACACACCAGTAGAAGACCTTCACCATCAATCCCCTCATGTGCATGTCCCAACATTTGAGTTTCATCTCTTTACTCTTTTCATCTCTTTTCTCTTTAACATGGCTTAACTATCTCAAGCACACAGAGATTTGTGATTGTTCAGAGTAACATTTACTATACAACCATGTACTGACTACTTACTTTACTCTGATTATTATGCTCTAGTCTGAGCACTGAATCCGATATGCATGGGTTATATGTAATTAGATATAACTGCACCACAATGACACATTGTGTTCAAGGTTTGGTTTACAACTGAAAGCAGCCTACTAATCAAATCTTAAATTCTACCTTACATGTTCAGGTAATATACAACACACACACGCACACACACACAAACACACACACACACACACACACACACACATACACACGCACAATTTTATTCTCAGCACCTACTTTATTAGAAACAGTAACATCACCCATTGGCACTAGTGTCCACATGTGCCTTTAAACTGCCTTTTATAGGTGGTCAGAGATGTCGTCTCTAACTGAACTCCTATAGATGTTTTCAGTGTTTCTTATAAAGTAGCTACTGAGTAGATATTTGATGATCTACAGAAGTAGAGAGAAGGTAACACTCACCATCAGCAGCATGGAGCACAAGGAGCAGATAAACACACACCTGCATTCTTACTGAGTTACACACACACTACACACAGCTACAGCAGGACTGCTGATACACACCATACAGACACTCTTCAGAACTACACTCTACTGAATAATATGACAACTACAGTTATAGTGGAGAGGAAATGCATTCAGATGAAGTTCTGACCAATGTCTATCCCCAACACAGACACACATAAGTAAGAATGACAACATTCTGACTCACATATATAGTGATCCTGTAGGGTTTAATACATTGTCATTTGGTATGTCCTCTTTCTTCTTTATCAGTCAGTGATCTAGCAGATAGTTTCACATCATCAGTGAGAACGTCATCATTGTAACTTGAACGTTTCAGTCCGTTGTCATAGAGACAAAAAGTGGTTGCCAGTGGGAGTGACCTAAAATGACCTCCCTCAGTGCTGTTTGGTCAGTTCATTTCTCTATAACACCCAAACTACTTCAACGGGTCAAAGGGATCTTTTCTATTACTAATGAAAATAGCAGGTGAAGCTAAACCTGCTATATTATGAGCAGAGTTCACTAACGCCCTGCTGATGGAGACTGAAGAGCTAGACTGCAGTGGAGAGGGGCCTAAAACAGGCTGCATGAGGCTTTAGAACAAGAAGACTTTAACAGATGATTAAAGGAGCATTTTACTTTCAGAGCATTTTTATTACCCACAATGCAGTCCATGAGAACTTAGTGAGGATTTGTTCCATTCATGTTCAAATTGAGTACTGGATCTTTCCATATTTGGTGGGCAATTTGTCTGCATGATTGATGTCTTGTGCTTAGTAGCCAAAACTGGAGCCGGCATTGTAAGAATATCATTCCACCTCTAGGAATGTGAACTCTACTCACACCACAGATGTACTGTTGCTTTTAGCATCTACATATTACCAAAGGCCTGTTCCTGTTAGTTTTACTCTTAAAATGTGAAAAGAAACATCACTCTTAATCTAATCTAATTAGTCAATGGCAGGTAAATTGTGTCTAATAGTCTCTCTGTCTGCCTCCTGATTACTCACTACGGGAAGCAAATTTCCACATTTTTTGCATTCTTGTCCGTTCAAGTGAATTAACTTTTTTGCCAGGCAGATTTTACTCATGTGCGGTGTGACTGACACTTTACACTGAAAATTCAGTGTCTGATGCTGCCTTTAAATTTAACCTAAATAGGGGATGAACAGGGACCACACATTTATTCAGTGGTCTTGGATCTGGAAGCATATTGGTCAGTACTTCCATAGACATTACAGAAAATTCTAATTTAAAGACTCAACCCAACCAGCTACAAAACTGAGCTAAAAAAAAAAAAAAAAAAGCAAACATACAAGACTTTGTACATAAATGCTTCATGAACTACAAATTCCATAACGAACTCATAAAGGTAGCTGAGAAATGTACACACTGAGAGAGACTGAGCTACAACATCATTTATCATGACATGATTTTCTTGGTTGAAATGACATAGTATAACATATTCATATATGTAGGCCAAACTCTCATCTATGAAGTCTTGTTCTTGTTTGCCCCAACTGCTGTGGTCATCTGTGGTCTCTTGCATACATATTGTTATTTATCAGTTGTTATTCAGGACTGTAAATCACTCTTCTATGAGCTGTGGGTTCCTCTTGGATGTGGTATGACAGGGATGCTGCTCGTATGTGGTCACTCTTTGATTGGTCAGTGGTGGACAAACTCTGCTGTTGAACAATCAAGATCAGACTAAAGAAACTCTGAACCGTGTGGCGTTAATGCTGGAGCAGAGCTGAGAGTGGAGCTGGAGCAGAGTTGATGGGCTGAAGAGGTACATTTGGAGAACTCTCCCCCTTAGGCTTGTTCTTGTTCTCTCTCTCCCTCCCTCCCATTCCTGCCCTGGCCACCCACTTCATCTTCTGTCATATCCATGTTTTTCCTTCCTCTCTCTCTCTCTCTCTCTCTCTCTCTCTCTCTCTCTCTCTCTCTGATCTGCACACTGCAGTTTTCAGAACGATACTGTGAAGCGGAGGCAGGACTTGACGCACATGTGTAAACGAAATTCTTTATTTCCAAAACAGGTAGACATAACGTCGAACGTTACTAAATGATGCAAACTAAACTGAACACCACAAAATGGCAGACGAACGATCTAAGAACTGTGCAGAAACCAAAGAGTGATGTAATGTTTGATACTAAGGCATCGAAACTCAGATCACACAGCGTCCCGGAGCTTGTATCAGTTTGTTGCGTCTACAGACCGGAGCATTCCCCGTTTCCCAGGCAACCTAGTAACTTCCGGGTTTTCGTCATTCTCTATGGGTCCCTGTCTCCTCCCCTTTGTCTCCAGCTGTTTCTAATTTATCCCTGATTATAGTCTTATAAAACCCCGTCCCTACGTGTCGTGTTTGTCTGTTATTGTTTCTCATGTCGACTTCGTTAATATGGTTCTCTCGGTTAGTTCGCGACGGTGTTAGTTGCGCTTTGTCTTGGTAAGAGTGTTTGTTTTTCATTTAGTTTGTGATAAGAACCTGTGTTGCTCCTTACTCCTGATTTGTTTGTTTAGATCTCATTTGTACTCTCTTTCTGTGTTTGCCGTCTACGCTTTCCCGTTAATGTTTACCCGGTATTGCTGTCTGTCTTTGATTTAGTTCAGTATTTCTTTATTCAGTTTGTCACGATCGATATGGCTTCCCTCGTTAGTTCCGTTTCGCGTAACATGCAAGGCGTCGGCACTTCACAGGTGTGTTCGCTCTCGCTCAGCGCCGCTTCCGCGCTACAGTTACTAATACCACCAACATTACCACTAAAGGTACTAACAACACGTGACTAATGATGGTCGAAGCTTCAAACGTCACCGAAGCACAGGATGAGGGTGAGACTGTTTCATAAGTTTGGTACTGTCCTATAAGCTATAAAACAAATTGGAAATGTGGAAAATATAGAGGCCAAAAGGGAGAACAAATGTTTCATAACGTCAACCCGTTCTCTCCCTGTGCAGTTTGCAACATTTTACTGTACTGCATTTTCATATAAAAAGGAAAAATGATTGATTTTAAACAAGTTAATTCAGAAATTTAATGTCTAAACATCATTACTGATCGTCAAAAAACCTATAAAAAAAAATTAAATATGATGGCGGTGCAGTGTTATTTCTAGAGCTGCGCAGTTTTGAATCTATGGCTGCTATAATTTCTGAAAACCACCAGGTGTCGCTGTTTTGTCAAAAGCTTTCGATGCTTCGAGTCCTTTAGCAATACAATAAGGAAGAACCTCAAACGCTTCATAGGACTACGTCTGCACATCATTGCCGATAAAAATACAGCTACAGGAGTAACGCTGCTACACATCTTACACACTCTACAAAACTACAGTGTACTGAACGCTCTGAAAACTGCATATCAGACTACAGTCTGTCTGTGGGAATCACCACACAACTATGACCTGGAACTCTACAGCTCTCTCTGTAGAACTCCAATGAAATTCACCACCCACTAATGTCCATAGTAGAGGGGACATGTGTTCAATTTCAAAATAAATTATTCCTCCACTTCTTTCTTTCACACACAGACTAAATATAACAGTGTCTTTCTAGTGTCATCACTTCCTCCTAAGCTTCCCAGTGTTCAGTCCCCATCCTCAGTAAAGTGATCCTGCAGTAAGAAGTAGTGCTACACAGTGATCCCCCTCAGTGCTGTTTGGTTACAACATTTCACACCTGCACTTAGTGATCAGAGGACCAAACTGAATGTGTAGCTTAGCAAATATTAGATCAGACAGGAAGAGCTCTAGACTACATGCTGATCAAAATAAACATTGATCATTTAATCAGGTAAACATGAGGATGGTCTGATAACATTCATATTATTCATAAAGTACAGGTGAATGCAGCAGTCTATGATCATGTTGTAGTTTTCATACTATTAAGAAAAAACTACTTAAGAGAAGCTGTGAAATCCACCCACTGACACAGAACCACTAAAGGAGTCACCAAAGTAAAGACCACTTTGGATGTAGACAGTACAATGTCATCACAACCCAACCAACAGTTATCACAGGAAGTAGAAACATTTTCTCACCTTTTCTCTGTTACTTTGTTCTTTTTGTTGTTAAAGCTGTTTAACAACTGTTTGCTAAATGCTTAATATCTGTAAAGTAACTAATTGAAGCTGTAGGCTAGTGTGCACTGCGCTGTAACAACAAAATAAAATAAAAACCGCAAAAAGTAACCCCCCCCAAAAAGTAAAAGTAGTAATAAATAAATGTATAAATATAAGAACTGAGAACAGCAATAGAGAGAGTGGGCTTCCTTGCCTAGTACCTCTATGCATATTTTGTGGTGTTATTACATTGATACTGACTGTGGCCTTAGGTGTGGTGTTAAAGATTGTATGCAATGTGAGGAGAAAAACTTCCAGTTTTCTTTACTGAAGCCCTTCTCTGTATAGCAGTTTCTAATATGTGGAGTGAGGTGTAACGTATTTGTCACGGTTGGCCGGGCAGCCAGTGGGAGTGACACGCCCACTCCTGAAGGGATCACACTAAATACCTGCCTCATTCCCAGTCTCCTGCCTACTAATCACCTTCACCTGTTCCTTCTCTCTATTTAAACTCACAGGTCAAAAGAGAGTGCAGCACATTAGTGGCCCATCGGACTGCTCACTCCCAACGTGTACATCGCTACAAGGACTACTGGAACAGAGTAGTGTTTGTCGTTAGTCGTGGCATCGTCACATATTGACAATTGAAAATAAAGAGCACTTTGGTGCAACCTTGCCTAGCGCTTCCTCTCAACTGGCACCGTCACAGTATTAGGTTAAGTAGTCTACCATGTTAATGGTTGAGTGTCTCCTTTGATGAATCCAGTTTGATCAGGGTGTATCAGTGATGGAATAATATGTTCTAATCTTCATTTAAAAAGCACTAAGAGCTGAAATATGTCTGAGAACTGCAGTGTAGGTGTTAGGGGTTAAACTGCTGTAGGCCAAAGAGGCAGAGATAAGTAAATGAGCTGGTTCTCATGACATCAGAGAAACAGTGATTTCAAAACAGGCTATTTTACAGATTATATTCCATATATAGACCGTAAGGAATGAGACAGTAAACAATGTGTTTTGAAAATGTAACAATATTTACATATTACTTAATTTTTTTTTATTTCAATAAAGTGAGTGACATTCAGTTTTCCATGGTAGGGGCCCTTTAATGGTATGGGCCCAGATATGACTTTGGCAAAACCAATAAGCAGAGTCAGTCTGCACTGTTTGTATTTGGTATCTTTTGTGGTGCTGTGGTTGTTAAGGTGCAGTTCCATCTCTGAATCAGCGTCTCACCTACTTCCCCTTCAGTCTTGTTGCCACACTTGTATTCCACATTATGTTTGATTTACTGTTTCTTTCCAAGAACACAGAAGGTAAACACATGTGCTACAGTTTACAAACTTGATGCAAATTCCTGAACATTATACAAATTCAGAAAACACTTTATTCAAAATGACGTGTGCTATATTTTGGAAATGCGAGGCAACTTCAGAAAACAGTTCTGTTGTGTTGTGACTGAGTTTGCAGCATTTCTGAAGTTGCTCTGCATTTCAGAACTGTAGCGCACATGTTTCCATTCTAATGAATTTGCTTTTTTTATTTTTACATTTTCGGCACAATGAGTCTTCACACCCACCATAGAGCTGGACGTGGATACCTCACTTGTCTTGCCAAATGTATTTATTCATCACTAGTCCAACTCTTTATCCTGTAGGTAGTGAGCTCTGCCCCTCCTCAGGTCTCCATGGTAACACAGAGTAGTATCGTCTTGGATATGATGAGCTTGTCAGAATTCATGAGATCAGAACTCACTGTAGCCTCTCCCTGAAGCCCACCCACACTCCCCACTTAGTAAAACACACAGAAGCACCAAACACATACATCATACACCACACGTAAAGGACTGTACCACATATACAGTCAACCACAATGAGGTGTGACCTCTGCTACAGGCAGCTGGATACAGAAGTGGGTAGTGGACAAGAGCTGCATCATATACAGAATGAACAAGTGAGGAATAAATAACTAACAGAAACAGTGTGTGTGTGTGTGTGCACGCAGCAGCATGGGCTGTCCAAGCCTCCTGACCAATTGATGAACAAATGAGGAATAAATAACACAAACAGAAATAAACAAGTGAGCACATTTCACACGTAGCACCCAGTGCACCCAGATTAGCAATACATATGTGAGGGGGAAGCGGTGCATGCTGGGAATTCTCACATCTGTAAACTGGTAGCCATGACTATGGTGACATCAGAATAACTTGGGACTAAATAAGAAAACAGTCTTTAAACTGGAGTCACTTGAGTGAATTTATGCTGCCAGAGTCAATTAATGATTGACTGATTAAACCATGAGGTTCAGAGCTGAATCTTTGTCACTGATGAGGATTTGGAGACTGTTTGACAATCTTCCTGGGTGTGTGAAAGAAGTAAACATGTCGTTCACACACCACTCAGAGGAACAGCACAGCAGAATTTTAAGCTCACGGTCCCAAAAAGGAAGCATGCGCATATGCATGTCTGTGTGTGTGTGTGTTATGTATTGCTAAAGTGCACCAAGTTTAGCAATACATATGTGAGGAGGAAGAGGTGCATGCTGTACTGTACTTTATGGTTTTATTTTTTTCTTATTTGTTCATTTTTTATTTGTACATTTTTCTAAACCTCTAAGAGGAACAACATAGGAGAACTTGAAGCCCAAACACCCAACAAGAAAGAGAGAGAGAGAGAGAGAGAGAGAGAGAGAGAGAGAGAGAGAGCAGGAAGGTGTTTTTGCATCTACAAGTATCCCTTTGAATGTACATTTACTGTGTGTGTGAAAAATTGTCTTTCTCCAAGTGAGCACATTTTACATACCACACCATAATAAAAAACGTTTTTTATAAATGTACAGATTTATAGAGCAAAATGATCCTTGTAAGAGTCACATTACTCATGTACTCTTCCTGTTTCTCAAATCCATCAGTCTTATTAATGTCCCTACAATTCCTACCTTATGCTGATCTTAAGTAACTAATTAGCAATTAGCAAGTAATTAGCAGCGGTTCCTCTCTACCGGACTGAACCACAGCGCAGATTTCAGTGCCACTAAACGGAACAATTCGGCGAAGAAGCAAATTTACTTTATTTTCCCTTAACTCGGGTGTACAAGACATGTTTGGAGTCCATATTTCGCTCCTTTAGAACAAAAAGCTGCTAACATTGCTAACAAACACTGGAAGCCAACAGCAACGATAGCTAATAGGATTTGTAAATAAGTCAGATATCGAGCTACATGTCCTCAAACCTCATCCAGGTCGCTTCCCGGTGACGTGTTTCTTCACTTGTCTAGTTCACAGTGAGTTATACGACACACCGACTAGTCTGGGAGACATTTATTAACACTTGGATGCGGTTTGACCGGCTTGAGAGAAGTTTGTGGGCATGCATTTACGAAGGCTATATTTGAGTTGCTGTTGACCTCCAGTGTTTGTTAGCAACGTTAGCATTTAACAGCTTTTGTTCTAAACTAAAGAGGCAAAATTTGGACTTCAAACATTTCTTGGTCGATAGACAGAATCTGGGATAAGTGGTGAGTTGCTGCTCTCTGCTGCTCCCAGATATAAATACCTTTGTGCAAATGAATGTATGAGGATGACAACACCTGTAGAGAAAAGGTAACACTCACCATCAGCAGCGTGGAGCACAAGGAGCAGATAAACACACACCTGCATTCTTACTGAGTTACACACACACTACACACAGCTACAGCAGGACTGCTGATACACACCGTACACACTCTTCAATAAAGTCTACTGAATGACTTCACAAGTACACTTATAGTGGAGAGGAAGTGTATTCAGATGAAACTCTGACAAACTAAGCTCAACACAACACACCAAATATAGAGATGCGGTAGGTTTTGTAAGTTATCATGTGGTACGTCCTCTTTCTTCCTTATCAGTCAGTGATCTATCAGATATTCTCACATTGTCAGTGAGGACGGTCTCATTCTTAGTTAAGCGGCTTTGTCCTTTGTCATAGAGACACGATGTAGAAGCTCAGGGGGTGAGACCCAACATAACCTCCCTCACTGCTGTTTGGTCAGTTCATTTCACTACGACACCCAAAGTACTTCAAAGGCTTATTAATGAAAACAGTGTAACGCTTCTTACCTGGAGTGAGGAACAGGTGCTACGGGGTAACCGCGATGCGTGGAGTTAACATGAAGTGACACACACACACACACACTGGTGTTGGCAATCTGAAAGACTTTTATTCTCTCCTGGACCACTTCAATACCATCACTGTATTTATACGGAAAGGAAACAGTAAAAAGCACCCTACAGCGTTACCAAAGAAAAGGAGTGTTGAGAAGAAAGGTGACGTTCTCCCCTCAGACTGACTGACTCTCTCTCTCTCTCTCTCTCTCTCTCTCTCTCTCTCTCTCTAGCTACATAACCATGAAGCTCCCTCTTAAAGGCGCAGTACAACTGTGTCTGTTACAACAGCAGGTGGAATTACGGCAGCCACAGAACTGGCTACCTGAGACTTTAAAAAAGTTTGAACAGATATTTAAAGGAGTATTTAATTTCAGAGCATTATTTTTTTATCTATTTATACATAATGCAGTGCATGAAACATAAGTCAGGGTGTATTTTTAATTGCACATGTTCAGTTTGAATAGTGTGGTTAAATTTCTAATTTGATATGGAATTTGTTTGCAGGAGTAACGTGTTTGTTGGCCAAAAAACTGGTCCTCCTTCTGTAAGAATGTCACTCCACCACTAGAGATGTGAACTCTACTCACACCACAAATGTACTGTTGCTTTCAGACTGGACTGTCCAATTAAAATGAAAGCTAAAATAACCAAGTTGACAGTCTATAGACTATTAAATAAATGTCTACAATCATGGACTTAATTCTCCAAATAAAGTGAAAGCTGCACTATGTAGAATGTATGTTGTCCACTACACTATCTGACAGAAACCTTGGCCTCACCATTAAGAAACAATGTCATCGTGAGGACTTACTGTGCCCTGGGCCTACGTGGCACTGTGTTTACCGTCCCCTCTGCCCTGGTGGCACAATGTTTACCATGCCCTGGGCCCTGGGTGGTGCTGTGTTTACTGTGCACAAACTCAGGCATCTGAATGGTAATAAAGGATTTGAGTGAGACCTGAATGGGTCTTCATTTGTTTTGACAGACCAATCATAGCAGTCTCTAACACACAAATCAGGGGCAGTTATAACATTAGGCATGTTGGTGATATTTGTCATTGTTTCATACACATATTACTTAAGTTATGGATACTATGTAATTCTAAAACAGATGTGGCAATGTGACAAATATACATTAACCTCCAAACTCTCCGACTGACCTGTGACTCATTTATAAATGAGTTCTTTCAAATCAAAGTGTATTTATATAACACTTTTTACAACAGATGTTGTGACAAAACAGCTTTACAAATGATCAAGTCCAAGCTCTCAGTGAGCAAGCCAAGGGCAACAGTTCTAGACAAATATCCCAAGACGAAGAAATAAGAGGAAGAAACTTTGAGAGGAACCAAGACTCAAAAGGGGGGCCCATCCTCCTCTGGCCAACAATGGTCACCACAATAATAACAATTTAAAAAGAAAAGTGAATTTAATAAGTGAAAAAATAAGCAATTAATGTCTAGTCCAACTTTCTAGAGGTCATGTTCTTGTCCTGAGGTGTGCATTCCCAGTGTGTTGTCTTGTATGTCGATTCTCTATGATGATCTGATCACAGCAGTTGGTGCAACATCCAGGCCCCTCTGAGTCTGTCAGGGTTCAAAATCAGATTTATCACCTCTGGTTTGGTGTCAGATAAAGTAATAAGAATCACAGTAACACTGCTTCTAAGCCAGTAACTAGAGGGGCCATAATTGTAAAAATATGTATGCAGTTCTGGTTTGATCATTTGAGCAGTAACTGAGTCAGAAATCAGACTTCAAAATGCTGTTCTCCATTTAAAGAATGTACAATGTATGGTAGCTAGGTCTGACACTGAGGATTTTAGAGGGGATCTAATTTTTTTAATGTTTGTGCATTAGAGAGTAAGAATTTTAGTTCTTTTTCCAAATGTATTTGATTTTATATGACTTAATGTCTGTACTGGATCTGAAAATCCCCTTGTCCTGTAACAGATAACTTTATTATATATCTCTGGGATTAGGTAAAATCATGCATATTAAAAGTAATATGTTTTGAACCATTTTATTCTTAGATTTAGTGCTTAGATTTTTACCAAGGCCAAATCCCCTCTCATTTTTCCTCCTACCCCTTGTTTTCAAGTGTCATCTTGCACCTTGGGACTGAGTTACAAAGGCTAGTGGGTGAAATCTTCCCCCTTGCTTCTGCTTCCATTTTATCAATGATTCACAAGGGATTCTGAGAAATTTCATACTCAATTGACTCTGAAAACCTTCAGTTTGGAGGGCCATTTAGCACTAACAGTGCACCCTAGCCCTCTATCGGACATCCAACCCCTACTTATGAACACCACATATGGAGGGCCAGGGCTAAGTGGTAGGGTCAAGGGGTGAAATGTGATTGGGCCCAAGTGAAGGTGTATGAGGCAGAGGAACATGGGAAATAATGATGTTTCTCTGGACCACAGTGACTGGATTTAGGACATCTGTGCTAGCTGAGCTGTTTTTAAAAAGAAACACGTGGTCTGAGCGAGCTGTTAGTCGTGCTTTCAGTCCTTGCTGTTTTAACCAGCAGTTTTTAGTATTAAGTGTAACGGCTCATAGCAAAGGCAGAGTCTAATTATAACTGATCACCCAGGCTCTGTTTAACTGGCTTGTCAAATGTCTTTCAAATACATAATAAATAGAATAATACAAATATTTACACTTTATTACAAGAAAAAAGGATTTGTGGTGGAGGGGACATAAACATCCATAGTTTGAAACACCATTCATTACCAAAAAAACAACCCACTCTATTGCTGATTTTATGTATTTATGCTGTATGATGTTTGCTGTATTTATGTATTTTATGTTTATAAAGTGTTATGGCTACACTATAAGTAGCCTATGCAGTTTTTGTCCACCAGTAGACTGGCTGTGTTACATGGCTGCTTTAACGGCAAGTTGTCAACAAGGAGGCTTTTTCAGCCTTCTGGTGGTTTCTCAAGCCTCCTCTTTCTTCCCCCACAGACACCCCCACACTGAAACCACAACATGCATGTCTAGTTCACAGAGGCACCAGGGGCCCTGTGGGCTCTGTGAAACTACACAGTGAAAAAACAGACCTCAGGTGTTCTCAGGACTCACAAGACACTACATTACTGTGGGGGACGTAATGAAGTCCTTGTGCACTTCAGCAAAGTACTGCTGAGAGAGTTCTGGACTGAGTTCTGGAGTCAGTGTGTGTCCACAGTGGTAGTGGAGTTCTGGGTGTAGAGTTGTCAGTGTGTGCTGGGGGTTAGTGGTGTTTCCATAGTGACAATGCTGCTGAGTTTGTGTATTCTTTTCACTGAAAGTGAGTGTAAAATTCTCTTTTAATGCTGAATTGCATGAAATTGTACATTTATTTGTTAATATAAAAATGTTATTTAAGCGAGCTGACTTTTCAGGGAACTGGAAAAATATTTTACTTAACAAATAATTATTAAATATTTCTGCATATCTTATGATTCCATCTTATGAAGTCTGTTTTTAATATAGTTAAAATATCATTATATTATATTTTCTGGTACACGTATCTATAGACTACACTGTACTAAAGAGTAGAAGACAATTACATGTTATTGCTTTAGTATGTCTTTGTCTCCATGTGCTTTTGTATGTTTTATTTTGTAGCTCCTCCCCTGCTCTGCCCCTTGACATGTGTCTCATGTGAGTTTTTGTCCCCTCTCAAATATAACATCAAATATAACATACAAGCAGTGTTCTTAATCTTAGTGGTGTGAGAAAAATATGGTTTGTGGACTAAATCGTGGTAGAAATGTATTTGATAAGTGTATGGCATCTTAATGTGAATATGTGTAGTTTTTAAAATCAGTAAACATTTTGCTCTCCATACACCTTATGAACACCCCAGAAGAAGGAGGAGACTGTTCTGGACTGAGAGCTCAGGATGTCTGACGTCTGCTGTGATTTCATTTCTCACAGTTCCAAGCAGTGGGCAGTGGATACCAGATCAGAATCTAAAGCCCATTTTAGACCAGAAGTGACAACCGTGCTGCTTTTGCACCTCTGCAGCTAAGATGTGGTCACACACTCACAAGCTCAATTTTGTTCTAGTGTATTTCTTGCCTTATGCCATGACAGGCTTATCAGTGGTTTCTAGCTAGAAATAGTACAAAATACTACATTTATTCTGTAATGTGTAGTTTAATAATCAAAACAGCACAACTCTCACTGCTGGCTCTATACTAGTGTAAAATTGGGATAAAGGATGATGAAACACAGACTAAAACTAGGACTAGGCTTCAATGTGTTCTCAATGGCAGGTCCAGTTTGACTGTAATTTAGTACAAAACAGGTTTAGTATGAGTAGGACTGGTATGGTTACTGATAATTTGGGGAATATTGTGTACTGTGAGGAGAGATGTCAGTACTTCACTGAGAAAAGGGACTGCTCATGTACTACCCAAACCATGTCTATGTTCAAAGGCTGATTAATAGAGTTTATCAAAATTCAAATAGGTTCTTATTATGAGTAATGCAGGTTTTTGTTGTTTGTTTTCGACTCATTCAGTAAATTCAGAACTTCATATTACTCACAAAAAATCTTAAAGACCTTTTCTACATAAGCAATGGTCCACAACAAATTATTGTGAAGCAGAAAATGAAAAATCACCAAACCAAAAGCAGGTCTGTAAACTACATTTTAAAACTATAAACTTAGAAATAGGAGTTTGAGAATAGAGTGACAGGATAATACTGTTTGTTTCTCTCCTCTACACCAGACTCCACCCCCTTTGCTTTATAATGAGCATGTGTGTCTCCTATATGGTTTCACAGATGCAGCATCATGGTCAGTGTGGGGTTGCAAGTAAGTAAGTAAAGCACATTTCACACATTGCACCCAGTGTACCCAGATTAGCAATACATATGTGAGGAGGAAGAGATGTATGCTGGGAACTCTCACATCTGTAAACTGGTAGCTGTTGCCACAGTGACATCAGTGACAGTGCGTGTGTGTGTGTGTGTGTGTGTGTATGGGAGCATGTATTTGTGAGTGTGGGTGCATGTGTGTGTGTTTTGGGGTGGGCAGGGGTGTATCACTTTTGCAGGTTTATCACTTTGTACATTTACTATGTTTGTAAAATGATGTCTTTCTCCAAGTCCTTCAAATGTGGTTCTGGCCATCACACACAGCAGTGTGTGTGTGTGTGTGTGTTGCGGATAGAAGTTCGTCAGAGTTTCATTTGAATACACTTCCTCTCCACTATAAGTGTACTTGTGAAGTCATTCAGTAGACTTTATTGAAGAGTGTGTATGGTGTGTATCAGCAGTCTTGCTGTAGCTGTGGGTAATGTGTGTGTAACTTAGTAAGAATGCAGGTGTGTGTTTATCTGCTCCTTGTGCTCCACGCTGCTGATGGTGAGTGTTACCTTCTCTCTACAGGTGTTGTCATCCTCATACATTCATTTACACAAAGGTATTTATATCTGGGATCAGCAGAGAGCAGCAGCTCACCACTTACCCCAGATTCTGTCTATCGACCAAGACATTTTACCTCTTTAGTTTAGAACAAAAGATGTTAAATGCTAAAGTTGCTAACAAACACTGGAAGTTAACAGCAACTAAAATATTGTCTTCGTAAATACATGTCCATAAACATCTCTCAAGCCGGTCAAACCGCGTGTTAATAAATGTCTCCCAGACTAGTCGATGTGTCGTATGACACATGAACTAGACAAGTGAAGAAACACGTCCCCGGGAAGCGACCTGGATGAGATTTGAGGACATGTAGCTCGATATCTGACTTATTTACAAATCCTATTAGCTGTTGTTGCTGTTGGCTTCCAGTGTTTGTTAGCAATGTTAGCAGCTTTTGTTCTAAAGGAGCAAAATACGGACTCCAAACGTGTCTTGTCCATCCGGGTTAAGGGAGAATAAAGTAAATTTGCTTCTTCGCTGACTTGTCCCGTTAAGTGGCACTGAAATCTGTGCTGTTGAATGATGTGTCCAATATAGAGAATTGTGTTTAATGTATTGAAAAAATGTGTTTTAGAAATACAAAATGAGTGTAAATCAGAGAAGGTGCTTTTGGTTTAGTATAACAGGTCAGGAGATGGGCTACATTAGTTAGTGGTTTCAATTATTGTGTCACATGTCCCCGTTTTTGTGTCTTGCAAAAAACTGTAATATCACAAAAACAGTACAGTTTCCCAGCAAGTACCTCTTGCTCCTACCAAACTTCGAGCACTGTTTATCAGTTTAACAATACATAACTAACACTGTCTCTTTCTTTTTCTTTCTTTCTTTCTTTCTTTCTTTCTTTCTTTCTTTCTTTCTTTCTTTCTCTCTCTCTCTCTCTCTCTCTCGCTCACACACACACACACACACACACACACACACACACACACACACACACACACACACAAAAAACATGCACAGCTGTTGCAGGATGGCCAGACCCACATCTGAAGGACTTGGAGAAAGACAATTTTACACACACCCCTCCCCGGCCCTGGCCTGCTCTCTCTCACACTCTCTCACACACACACACACACACACACACACACACACACACACACACACACACACACACACACACACACACACACACTCTCTCTCTCTCTCTCTCTCTCTCTCTCTCTCTCTCTCTCTTCTTGTTGGGTGTTTGGGCTTCAAGTTCTCCTATGTTGTTCTTCTTATCTTAGAAAAATTTACAAATAAAAAATGAACAAATAAGAAAAAACTAAAACCATAAAGACAGTACAGTTTCCCAGTATGCACCTCTTCCTTCTCACATATGTATTGCTAAACTTGGTGCACTTTAGCAATACATAAATAACACACACACACACACACAGACACACACACACACACACACACACACACATACAGACAGACATGCATATGCGCATGCTTCCTTTTTGGGTTGGTGATCTTAAAATTCTGCTGTGCTGTTTCTCAGAGTGGTGTGTGAGCGAAATGTTTACTTCTTTCACACACCCACGAAGATTGTCAAACAGTCTCCAAATCCTCATCAGTGTCAGTGATCCAGCTCTGAACTTCATGGTTTAATCAGTCAATCACTAACTGACTCTGTCAGCATAAATTCACTCCAATGACTCCAGTTTAAAGACTTTTCTTATTTAGTCCCAAGTTATTCTGATGCCACCATAGTTATAGCTACCAGTTTATAGATGTGAGAATTCCCAGTATGCACCTCTTACTCCTGACATATGTAGTGCTAATCTGGTTGCACTGGGTGCTATGTGGGAAATGTGCTCACTTGTTTATTTCTGTTTGTGTTATTTATTCCTCATTTGTTCATCAATTGGCCAGGAGGCTTAGACAGCCCATGCTGGGGGTTTTGTCTTTTTACAGTTTTAATTTTATTTTGTTGTTGTTGTTGTTACAGTGCAGTGCACACTAGCCTACAGCCTCAATTAGTTACTTTATAGATATCCACCATCATCAAACAGTTGTTAAACAGCTTTTGACAGCTTTAACAACAAAAAGAACAAAGTAACTAAGAGAAAAGGAGAGAAAATGTTTCTACTTCCTGTGATAACTGTTGGGTTGTGATGACATTGTACTGTCTACATCCAAAGTGGTCTTTACTTTGGTGACTCCTTCAGTGGTTCTGTGTCAGTGGGTGGATTTCACAGCTTCTCTTAAGTAGTTTTTCTTAATAGTATGAAAACTACAACATGATCATAGACTGCTGCATTCACCTGTACTTTATGAATAATAAGAATGTTATCAGACCATCCTCACGTTTACCTGATTAAATGATCAATGTTTATTTTGATCAGCATGTAGTCTAGAGCTCTTCCTGTCTGATCTGTCTAATATCTGCTAAGCTACACATTCAGTTTGGTCCTTTGATCACTTTATGTGCAGGAGTGAAATGAGGTGACCAAACAGTGCTGAGGGGGATCACTGTGTAGCACTACTTCTTACTGCAGGATCACTTTACTGAGGATGGGGACTGAACATTGGGCAGCTCAGGAGGAAGTTATGACACTAGAAAGACACTGTTTCACTGTTAGATTTAGTCTGTATGTGAGAGAGAAAGAAGTGGAGGAATAATTTATTTTGCACTTGAACACGCGTCCCCTCTACTGTGGTTATTAGTGGGTGGTGAATTTCTGTAGAGTTCTACTGAGAGAGTTGTAGAGTTCCAGGTCATAGTTGTGTGGTGATTCCCACAGACAGACTGTAGTCTGGGCTGCAGTTTTCAGAGTGTTCAGTACACTGTAGTTTTGTAGAGTGTATAAGATGTGTAGCAGCGTTACTGCTGTAGCTGTATGTAGTGTGTTGTGGAATGCAGGTGTGTTTTTATCTGCAGATGTGTTTTTACTTCCTTTTTGGTAATGCTGTGCAGACGAAGTCCTGTGAAGCGTTTGAGATTCTTCCTTATTGTACTGCTAAAGGATTCGAAGCATTGGAGCATTGAAAGCTGGTGACAAAACAGCGACATCTGGTGGTTTTCAGATATTATAGCAGCCATAGATTCAAAACTGCACAATACAACACTCCACCGCCTTCATATTTCATTAAAAAAATGATGATCAGTAATGATGTTTAGTAATTCAATTCTGCAATAATTTGTTTAAAATCATTGTTTCCCTTTTTATGTGAAAACGTAGTACAAAACTATACTTTCAGACAACAGGGTGACGTTATGAAACATTTACTCTCCTTTGGCTTTGGCTTTGGCTTCAAATAATTTGTACATTTCCAATTTTTTAGTAAAATGATAAAGCTTCCAAGTTATAGGACAGTGCCAAACTTATGAAGCAGTCTCAAGCTCATCCTGTGTATCTGTGATGTTTGAAGCTTCAAACAAGATTAGTCACATGTTATTAGTAACTTTAGTGGTAATGTTAGTGGTAATAGTAACTTTAGTGGTTATAGTAACTTTAGTGGTAATAACTTTAGCGGGAGGGGAGAGGGAGAGAAGAAAGGAGGGAGGGAGTGGAGAGGGAGGGAGTGGAGAGGAAAAGTGAGGGAGGGATGGGGATGGAGGGAGGGAGTGGAGAGGAAGAGTGAGTGAGAGGGAGGGAGGGAACAAGGGAGAGAGAGAGTGATTGAGAGAGGGATGGAGGGAGCGGGAGTGAGGTAGGCAGAGAGGGAGGAAGCAGGGAGGGAGGGGGAGAGGGAACGAGGGAGAGGGGGATAGAGGGAGCGAGGGAGGGATGGAGGGAGCGGGAGCGAGGGAGGGAGAGAGATGGAGGGAGGGCGGGAGCAGGGAGGGAGGGAGGGAGGGAGGCAGAGAGGGAGTGAGAGAGAGAGATGGAGGGAAGGAGGGGAGGGAGAGAGGGAACGAGGGAGAGAGAGGCAGGGAGGGAGGCAGAGAGGGAACAAGGGAGAGAGATTGAGTGAGCAAGGGAGTGAGAGAGGGAATGAGGGAGAGAGGGAGAGAGTGAGTGGGCGAGGAATGGAGGGAGCAGGGAGGGAGGGAGAGAGATGGAGAGGGGGGGAGGGAGAGAGGGAACGAGGTAGAGGGAGGGAGGGATGGATGGAGGGAGGCCAAGAGAGGGAGAGGACGGAGAGGGACAATCTATAATCAGTATGATCAGACATTTACATCTTATAACTTGATGGTCATGCATCCATCATACCAACATATATTGGGAAATCTCTTAGTGATTTCCAGTACCATCATCAGTTGGCTGGTACCATCAGTACCATCAGGTGACTGGACCTGCAGCAATTAAGTATGTCATATATAATAGTTAAGTATGCCATATATAATAATAATGGAGTATGTGATATATAATGATAATTAATTATTTCATATGTAATAACAGCCATTTTACATGTACATGTGCAGCCATGTTTAATAGTGAAGGCCTTTATCTCGTGTGTTTCTGCAGGCTGCAGTTTGGCAGAGAATCAGAAGACAGACTACATCACTGCATACACAGGAGACTCAGTACTGCTGCCCTGCTCCTGTACTGACCCACACGCCAAACCTGAGAGTTTCACCTGGAAGAAACGCAACACAAGCAGAGACACATGGGATGTGATCTCCAGTGAGAGTGAACAGTACAGAAACAGAGTTCAGCTGGGTACTGCTCACTCTCCAGGAAATCTCTCTCTACTCATATCACACCTGACTGAAGAGGATGAGGGAGACTACAGGTGTCAAACTAAAGGGAATAAACACAAAGACATCAAACTTTATGTTTCAGGTAAAATATTATTCAGAAACACATAAATTAAAATTTCACAAGTAGATTTCACCTGGTGGATCTCCATCATGAACTTCGCTTTTCAAACATACATATAAATGTATAAATACATTCACCACAAACATACATCACATTTTACTAAAATTCAAAAACAGGACATTTAAAAATAGAGAAACACCATTACATATTTATGTATTTAACATGTGGACCACATTATCCTCAGATATTAGTCACCAGACACCCTCTGTCACCAGTCTAGAAGAGTTAAACACAACTAACATACATTTCACCTGCCCTCACTGAACACTTTCAGTACCTCTAATAAGTGAATGTGTAGGTATAATTATAGACTGTGTCCGCCTGGTGTCTTACACAGTTTGTGTGTCACCCTGCACGCAGGATATCACTGGTCAGTTTCTGACCACAGATATCCCAGTATATGTGGATAATGAACCATTCTGCACATGTCAGTCCCACTACAGTATTGGAGGCTTGGTAGTGGGTATTGTACTGGTATGAGTGGTTCAGGTACAGCAGTGTTACTGGATTCAGTGCTACTGGGAGGTTGAGAGTGTTCTGACAGTGAAAGATATCCAGCCAGCAGTGGTTCAGTGGTCAGACACTGATCATGACTGGAGTTGGAGGATGGTTAACACTAACTTTGTATTAAACCAGATGGGCTAGAACCACTGACTCTACAAATACAAGATTTTTCTAATCCATTCATATTTATCAAATGTGATGGAGCATAAACTATTGCCTAAACTCTGTAAGTTACAGAATATCAGAACATCTTTTTGATGTTAAATATCTGACAGATGGATTTGTTTTGTCTTCATATGATGGTTCACAGATGAATGTCACTGGTTGTACAGGTTATTTCATAACAGTAGTGTAACATGTCAGTGTTTCTGCTCTCTCTAGTCTGTAAGGATGTTGTGAAGACTCACACAGTGCTGAGTGGATACGTGGGAGGGTCTGTCCTGCTGCCCTGTTACTGCACTGAACTGCTGGCCAAGCCAAAGGCTATCAGATGGAGTTTTATAGAAGAATCTAATGTCATCTACTCAACTGACCAGACAAAGCATTACATTGGTAGAATTAAGCTGGTTGCTGCTCCAGGAAATTTCTCTCTATTCATATCTGGTCTGACTAAAGAGGACGGGGGACGGTACAGGTGTAGCATCAGCAGTCATCATCTTATAGAGGTCCAACTCCAAGTAACAGGTAAACCAACCTCTTGTATATTTAATGTATGAAATGTTGTTGACTGCATATAGCGACTGGTCTGTACCAATAACTACTGTACTACATAAAACAAAAAATCTATCCAGCAGCAGGATCTGCAGTTCTACTTCTGTCTGTTTTTAGTTACATCTTCTGTTTGTATTTGTATTTCATGCCTGTAGTTAATGACTCTTGTCTTCTGTCCTGTTTAGGTTCTAGTCAGTTATATACCCATATTACACACGACTTGTTTAGTTTCCTTATTTAGTTACTACTGTTCTCATTTGCTCTAGAGAGAGGGGGAGAAAGAGAAAGAGGGAGAGAGAGAGGGGAGGAGAGAAAGAGGGAGGGAGGGAAGGAGGGAGAGAGGAAGAGACTCGACCCAGGAGCCCCTAATTCATTCACTCCCAAAAAGAGAGAGAGAGAGAGAGAGAGAGAGAGAAAGGGATAAATGGAGAGTGAAGGAGAGAGGGGGAGAGAGAGAAAGAGGGAGAGAGAGAGGGGAGGAGAGAAAGAGGGAGGGAGGGAGGGAGGGAGGGAGGGAGGGAGGGAAGGAGGGAGAGAGGAAGAGACTCGACCCAGGAAACCTTAATTAATTCACTCCCAGAAAGAGAGAGAGAGAGAGAAAGGGAGAAATGGAGAGCGAAGGAAGGAGGGTGAGAGAGAGAGAAGGAGGGAGGGAGAGGTAGAAAGAAAAAGAAAATAAGAGAGAAGCATCTCCTCTCACAGCTGGTGCTGACACTGAGTTCATTAACACACACTAACACTAACACATCAGGACCAGTCTGAAGTACAAACAATCAGACCAAACCAAATTATTACACTTCACAAACTAAACTACATCACCCACTGGAACACAAACACAAGCACAAAGCAAAATGCAGCGTTATCTGGCCCTAAAACGTCAGTACACTGTAGCAGACGACCTGTACACAGTGACTGACATTAAACACAGAACCACGTTGACAAAGTCGAGACTCAGAGAACACAGCCTGGCCGTCCAGACCAGCCGATATAAATGTCATGGCTGCCCAGAGAACAGAGACTCTGTCAGCAATGTAAATATGATACTGTAGAGACAGAGCTGCACTTCCTCACTGAATGTGAAAAATTCATCCAAATACGGCAAATTTACTTTACAAAATCTGAGACGGTCCACCCCAACTTTAAGTGTCTGTCTAACACTGACAAACTGCCCATCCTACTGGGCGAAAAGAAGGAAAGCAGCACTTTAGCTGGGTGATGCATATCTGCCTGCCATAAGATGAGGGTCAGTGATTAACCCACCCAAACACACACACACACACACACACACACACACACACACACGCACACACACACACACACACACAAACAGACTATATTACCCAGTTTATAAAAGTTACTTAACTATTTATTATTATTAACTATTTATTATTTTCCATCATTATTATTTATTCATTTTCCTTTCTTTTCACTTCTTCCCTTTTACTTCCAATTATTATTATTTCAGACCAATTACAGTTTCTCTTCAAGTTCTTTATCATAACAGAATTCTTAATTTCCATAATTGCAAAGGTTGTAATGTTGTGTAATGTTCATGTTATAATACTGCTTTGGCAATACTATAGTTGTATATGGTCATGCCAATAAAGCTTACTGAACTGAAATGCACAGAGAGAGAGAGAGAGAGAGAGAGAGAGAGAGAGAGAGAGAGAGAGAGAGAGAGAGAGAAAGAAAGAGAGAGAGAGAGACTTGACCCATGAGCCCCTAATTCATTCATTCAGAAAATGACTGAAGAACACACTGCACCTACAGAGCCCTGCAGCTTCAGACGTAGCCAACATATCACCAGCGCTGACACACAGAGAACTGAACACATCTGCTTGGCCAAACTGTACATACATCAGTTCTGTAGTACAAAATCTGAAGATGTTAAATACAGCCCTGAACCCTCATTACTTATAACTGATCACACTTTTCTATTCTTGCAGAGGCTCCATATAAACCTGTAAATCCTCCTCCAATGGACACTGACACATCAAGTCCAACAGCTTCAACTAAACCTACTACTACAATGATGTCTCCAAAAGGTTATAAGACATTCAGTCCATCATCTACTAATGGAGGTAACACACATTGGTTTAACGAGTGTGGGGCAGGATGCAAGCATGAGTTAGCCTGGTCTGATGCATTTTTTTTGTTGTTTTTTGTTTTTTTTAATGAAAATGAAAGCACACGTGAACATACTGTGCTAATGTTGCATACACAATGTCATACAAGCGATTCAGGCAAAATAACTGACATTAGTGGTTGTACAGGATTGGGCTTTATAGGGTAAATAATGAGGGTGAGACTAGACCCAGGTGACGGAGGTAAGTGAAAGGAGAAACACAGGACCCCTGTGTGAGGGTATGAACAACACAAAGCATGTGGAGGAACAAAAACAAACAAAGGAGCACATGGGGAGGAGGATGGTGGTGAGATATGTTACAGTAGCACCCACACCCTCCTTAACACGGGGCTCCTGTGTGATGGTGGTGAGGGGTGTTACAGTAGCACCCACACCCCCCTTAACACGGGGCTCCTGTGTGATGGTGGTGAGAGGTGTTACAGTAGCACCCACACCCCCCTTAACACGGGGCTCCTGTGTGATGGTGGTGAGAGGTGTTACAGTAGCACCCACACCCCCCTTAACACGGGGCTCCTGTGTGATGGTGGTGAGGGGTGTTACAGTAGCACCCACACCCCCCTTAACACGGGGCTCCTGTGTGATGGTGGTGAGAGGTGTTACAGTAGCACCCACACCCCCCTTAACACGGGGCTCCTGTGTGATGGTGGTGAGGGGTGTTACAGTAGCACCCACACCCCCCTTAACACGGGGCTCCTGTGTGATGGTGGTGAGGGGTGTTACAGTAGCACCCACACCCTCCTTAACACGGGGCTCCTGTGTGATGGTGGTGAGGGGTGTTACAGTAGCACCCACACCCCCCTTAACACGGGGCTCCTGTGTGATGGTGGTGAGGGGTGTTACAGTAGCACCCACACCCTCCTTAACACGGGGTTCCTGACGTGCATAACAGTTGACAAGGGAGCCCGAGCCCGGCATCACACAGCAGGGTCTGGAGAACCTGGACAAGGACAGGTGGGAAAGGAGAAAAAAAAGGGGAAAGTCCATCGGGTGAGGGGTGGAAACAGGACTTTGTACCACAACCAGAGACCTGACAGCAGGCTGGACAGGAGACGACTGGGTTCCAGCTTGGGCAGTGGGATGGACGGGAGCCCGGCTGAGAGTAGGAGCACGGGATACGGGATAACAGGAACCGAACCACAGCTGGGATTGGGACAGTTACAAAGATATGAATGGGAACAGACAAAGGCAGACACTGGGACTGGTAGGGTAACAATGAAAAGTCGTGTCAGTCCAAGCACAACAGAGATGTGACAGGAGGTAGCCAGGCCAGGAATGAGGGAGAATGTCTGCAGAGAGCGAAAGCGAGAGAGAGCGAGAGAGAGAGAGAGAGAGACCCCCCCCGGGACAGCTATTCTGCTCAGGTGAAGACTAATCCACTCCATGAGGACTTGACCCAGCAGTCCCTGTTTCATTCACTCACAGAAAATGACTGAAGGACACACTGCACCTACAGAACCTGTAACCTCACACTTAGCCATCCTATTAACCACCAGTAACACTGTGAACCGAATACTTTTGCTTTTACAAACTGTACATACATCAGTTTTGTAGTACAAAATATAAATGTAAACATGTAAAACGCATGAAAGCACAGAACCTTCAGTACTTTCAACTCATCATATTTTCTATTCTTGCAGAGGCCCCACATTCATTCTGTTCATCAACTACCACTGAATTTAAGATGCATTTGTTTAATAATATTCTCCCATCAACTCCATAAAATGATTCCCCACTATATACTACTACTACGAATACTAATAATAATAATAGTAGTAAACGACATTTAGTTTAACATTTAGTTTAAGAGGGAGTGTTTGGAAGAGTAAACAGTTCACAGCTGTGCTAAATAAATGTATTCTGCTGCTGTGTAAGACTGGGGTCAGTGTTTGTTGTGTTGTTACAGTCTCTCCTCAGACTCTGCCCTACATCCCCTTTGCTTTGGTCACTGTGATCTTCCTCCACATTATCGTGGCTGTGGTTTATTACACCAAAAGAAACAAAGGTAAAAATCTCATTAGCAAGCTGTTATAATCAGATTGTTTTCTCATTGTGTCCATTAACATCCATTTTACCATGTGCAGAGTCAGATCCTGAATGAACTGAGTTGTTCTTGTTCATGTGACCTGCTTCAGTGTCAGAAATGAGCAGAGTTCACTATAACACTGCTGGTGGAGATGAAACAGCTAGTCTGCAGTAGAGAAGAAAACCAAGAGAAATCAACAGACCAGCTACAGACCTACACACCTGTTTAACAGACCTGCCACACACATCTGATCAGCGTTAAGTCGCACTGAAATCTGCGTTGTGGTTCGGTCCGGTAGAGAGGAACCGGTGCTAATTACTTGCTAATTGCTAATTAGATACTAGCATAAAGTAGGACTTGTAGGGGCAGGACAATCTAGAACTAAATTCTGACTCCAACAAGCATCATTTTGCTTGTCTGTAAAAAATGTATTGCGTCTGTAAAAAATGTATTGCGTTTTATTATTACATTATCGTATTTTTCCCCAAAAATATTTTTTTCTGCATTTTATGTGTGTATTTCTATTGAAGGATTTTTTTAAATTTGAATTTTAAATAGCATCATATTTTTTTTTCTGTTCTTAATCATGTCTTTTAAAGTCAAATGCCAAACTGTTGGCTGTACACATCACTTCCACTGTGTATCTATTGTTGTTTCATAAATAAAGAGCCAAAGCAGGACAGAGAGTTGTGGTTTCTGTTTACACCCACTGATAACCACACACATCATGAAGGTGTGTGTGGTGCAGTTTGACAGCAGAATGTGTGTAGAGTGCAGTTCACTGACAGCAGTTGGACATGCCACTATCTGTTGGACATCACTATCTGTGATGTGTCTAGCTGGGGGGAATTGGCACACACACATACATACACACACATAAAAACACATGCACACATTCATACAAACAAAAACATACACACACACACACACACACACACACACACACACATACAGCTGCTTCAGGATGGCCAGACCCACATTTGAAGGACCTGGAGAAAAAAACATAATTTTACACACACACTAAATGTACAAAGTGATACACACCTGCCCCCCCTCCCCAACACACACACACACACACACACTCACAAATATATGCCTGCTCCCATACATGCGTATGTAGCTACCAGTTTACAGTTGTGAGAATTGTACTCACTTCTTTATTTCTGTTTGTGTTATTTATTCCTCACTTTTTTATTGTTTGTGATGCAGCTCTTTGGTCGCTACACACTTGGTCAAGAAGAAAGGACAGCCAATGCTGATGCACACAAACACATACACACATTCACGCCTACACTAACACATTCATGCATGCTTGCTCGCGCACACACACACACACAAACACACACAGACACAGACCCAGACACACATGTCCATGCTTCTTTTTTGGTTTTTTGGGCTTTAGGTTCTGCTGTGATCCAAATATCAACTTCATGTTTTAATCAGTCAATCACTAACTGACTGGCAGCATGGATTCTGTCACATTCACTCCAGTGACTCCAGTTTAAAGACTGGTTTTCTTAATTAGTCTTTTTTTGTTGTTTTTGTCTTTGTGCTCAAGGCAATTAGTTTACAAATGTGAAAATTCCCAAACTTCATGATTAAACCCCCATGTCATCTCTTGGAAAGATTGAAACAAAAACACTGAATGACTGATGGAAATTTAAAAAAAAAAATGTTATTCTCTATACATATGTCCCAGTCAAAAAGTCATCTGCACAGAATATAACACTACTACACAGTGTAGTAGAGTTTGTGGACAAGCATCATCCATCTCGGTTCTCCAAGTCAGTTTCTCCCACAGGATGGCAGTGCCGTCCTGGAGTGATAAAGGCAACATGAGTCAGAGGGAAACACCTGATAGCCAGAGTCCAGTCAGTGGGAGGAAGTGGACTGCAGTGTTTACACAGGTATGGTGGACACTCCCCCATCCTCCTCAGTCGGGGGTGATATGAGTAGAGAGATATTTCCTGGAGTATCTTTAAGATGCTGAACTCTGCCTGTGTAACCCTGAGTCTGGTCAGTGGATACGATTTCTTTTTCTCTGAAGATTCGTTTAAGAGTGTGTGGTATGTGATGTTCAGTCTAGGAGCAGGTCAGTAGAACAGACCCTCCCACATGAACCTTTTGGTTCCCCAAATTAATGTGCAGTCTGTGAAAAACACCTGATGGAAACAGTTCAAATTTCCCAGGATGAGGACCTCTGCCATCCTTTTTGAGTATCAAACAGGCCTTGACCTCCATAGTAACCCACAGTAACATAAACACTCTTTAGAAACATAGTCTACTGAATGTTCTACACTTACAGTGGAGAGGAAATATATTCAAATGAACTTTTGACAAACATCTAACCCCAACACACACACCAAATATTTTTACCACCATGTGTGGTCAGTTCATTTTACTATCGGTTCAAATGGATCTTTTCTTCTTATTAAAGAAAATAGCACATGCAATTAGAGCAGCTAAAGAATTGGCTACCTGAGACTTTTAAAAAGTGTTGAACGGATGTTAAGGAGCATTTTAAATTCAGAACATTCTTATTACCCGCAATGCAGTGTGTTAAGCATTTGGATGGTCAACCCTCAGTGAGGAGACCGGTTTCATCTTTGTGAACCTCAGGTGCCTGGAGAGAAGTCCTGAGTTGCACGCAGGACACTGAGTCAGCAAGCACTCAGAAGTGCTCCAGCTTATTCTCACACAGGGCTTAGAATATATAGACAGCATGAGTGACAAAAAAGAGGAAGAATGTAGTTTTGGCAGACTGCTATCACAACAAACGTAGAAAACCTGCTTGGCAACAATATAAAGTGACTAAAACAACTATAGAATATCTGCTTGGCAACAGAGCAAAGATAAATGATTTAAAAATAGCTATTATACTGTTTTTAAATGGAACCGTTTGTCAGAGGATATTTGAAGAGTGCTGACAACGGTGTGCAGCTTAGCATTGAAAAGTCATGGAAATACCAACCTGTTCATTGAACAGTTGTGGCATCCTCCAGTGTTGATAATTGAGGTGATGTTGGTTAAGTAACGTGTGGCTTACAACGCAAGTTCACGGCTACCAGAGGGAGGCCACAAGCCGGGAGCTAGTCAGGGTTGGTTAGCCTGATCTCCTTCAGGTGGCATCACCCTACATAACAGCTTCATAAAGGCCCCTCTTAGAAAATCTTGTTGTGACACACGTGTTACGTCTGTCAGGGTGCCTCACCCCTGATCAACCTGACAGTCACAGGTTACATATTGAAATTGTGATTGGTGGGTTGTGGGAGTTGTGCATGCAGACAAAACCAGACCGGGGCATGTGGTGCATTGCATTGCTCCTCCATGTTTTCCTCAGTGTCAGTTGGCAGTTGGTTTATGGGGCAGAGTTGGTGGCTCTTAATGAGGGTACAACCTAATCAGAGTGTGCCAAACAGCTAGCAGGAGGCCTGGTTGGCTCAAATGGTCTTCCCATCAAAACTTCGAAAGGGGCCACTTTTGTGGTTGCACTAGGAGTCATATGCATTTCACATAGAACTGCAGCTAGCAGTTTTTTGATCATGTAGTCTGTTCATTCCACTATGCCTGACGACCGAGGGTAATAGTGGATGTGAAACTTTGATGCTCAGATATTTACAGAGCTGATGAGTCATGCAAAACATCAAAGCACTCAAACAGGCAATGTTCAGGATGGTAGAGAAAAACAGAAGATGTCTTTATTGACACCAGTATGGTTTACAACAAAGGAGTTGCCTCAAGAACAACTGCAGACCTTACATTTGGGATCTTCTTTTATCCTTCTTGCTACACCACCCCACCAAAGTAGAGTGTCACCCTCCAAGAATGCCATTTCTTATTGTCTTATGTCTCAGTGAAATGTCGTCTCTCCAGTCTTAGCGCTCCATTAACTTTTCACACTTATCTGTACCATCTTTGCATTAGAAAAATCATCATTGTGTGTTAATATCTGCTTTGGTCATTATTTACATTCCAACATTGAGTCCATATGTGTCATATCACCCAATTCCTCATCACAGTACAGCACCCAGCAGGCTGTTTGTCACCCAACCCAGGACTCCACCAATCATGAACTTCACATCAGATCGTCATTACCGGAATATTGAACTCCCCTGTGTACTTGATTATTTAAGCCTGTCTCGAACATTAGGACACTGTGAAGTATTGCCTCTAGAGTCCTATGCATACCGAACGTGCTTTGGATTGTTTTCCTGTGTACCGAACCTTGACTTAATGTTTCCCGTTTCGGATTTTTGCCTGCTCCTTTTGGATTCTGATGCCTGGATTATTGGTTGGTCTTTATGATTTTTTGACACGGACTGTTTTCCCTACTTTCGAGTTACTAATTTATTTCTGTGACCGTTTCCACTACCTGTTACTACAATAAATCCCTATTTTTTTTATCTGCATGTGATTTTTGCCTGGCCCATACTTCACCTCCATGCAGATGGTGGACTCAGATGCTTTGAAGGAAGCTTTGAACAACCAGGGTCAACTAATCCACCAACAGCACCAGTTGCTTGAGGGTTTCACACAGTCAATGGATTATAGGCAAGCAACAAGCAGACCAACAAACTCAAATGTTGGAACTAGGACAAAGTCTCAGAGAACTTACATCCCAGCTACAAATGATGACTACTCCTTCTCAGTTCAGTCCCACACCTGCACCTACTACCGCCACAAGCAGTATCCAACCAACCCTCCCTCTGAGAAACCTGAAAAATATTATGGCTACCCAAGTGTCAACGTTTTTTGTTGCAATATTCATTGTATTTCAATAGTCTTCCAACCTGTTCCAATCAAGATAAAATTACCTTCATTACCTCTCGTCTAACTGACAAAGCTCTTAACTGGGCGACAGCCATTTGGGCTAACGTACAACTGGCGTCTTATGACGACTTTATTGAGCAATTCAAGGCTGTGTTCGATCACCCACATGAGGGAAGAACCTGTGTGGAGATACTTACCAAATTACACCAATGCAATCATTCTGTGGCCGACTACCCATGAGAATTCCGTACAGTCACTGCTGGCAGTGGATGAAATTAGGTGGCGTTGATCGTCACTTTCTGGAATGGTTTCAATGCAGAGATTTTACATGAACTGGCTTGCCGAGATGATAAGTTATATTTGAATCGGCTTATAGCTCTTTCTATACATCTGGATCACTTCATCCAGGAACGAAAACCACGTAGAACTAGTAGTTCTCACCATAGCTATCCCTCTCCCAGTTATAGACCAGTGGAACCAGTGCAATATGATTCTTCATGCTTCACTGAAGAGGAGAGGCAGCACCGATTCCAATATGGTCTCTGTTTTTACTATGGATCCTCAGAACATTTTATCAGTGGTTGTTGTCTTCGACCTAATCGAGCATCACTGAGCCATAGACAGATCAGGCCACCCATGTCAGAAAACAAGGTAGAGATCTTGCCAGAGAAAGAAAGATGATCACTAAGACATTTTAAAGTGTTTTTATTGGGTCTCTTACACCATCTTCTACATTTACAGCCTTAGTTGATTCAGGAGCTGAGGGACACTTCATACATGAATCTTTTATGGGAAATGGACATCCCAGCTATTAACCAAGTCTCTTCACCTGGCGGGTCTGGAAGGATCACCAGTAGGAGCCGGTTATATTACACTCCGCACTACACTCATAAAACTTACCACAAGCACACTCCACTCAGAGATCATCTAATTTCTCGCCATAGAAGATGCCTCATTACCAGTCATTTTAAGTCTACCTTGGCTAGAACAACATGACCCAATTATAACATGGTCACGTAAGGAAATCACTCAGTGGTCATCTCAATGCCTAAGAAATTGTTTGACATTACCAGTTGTCCAGTTATGTTCCACCACTGTTGAGAGCCCTGCTGATACACAAGCCTTTTCCCTCCCTCCGGAATATCAGGATCTCACTTTGGTCTTTACTAAGAAAAAAGCAACCCTGTTACCTCCCCATCATCCCTACAACTGTGCTATTGAGCTCCTGGAAGTATCCGTGTTTCCCAAGGATCGTATTTATCCTCTCTCCCAAGAAGAAGAGAGGAATATATAGATGAAGCATTAAATCAAGGCTTTATTCAGCCATCCACTTCCCCTATGGGGAATACAGGAGGCACAGAAGTTGCTTTGCCTGTCTCTGGGGTGGGCACTGGTGACACCTCCCCCTTGCCTCTACGAGACTTAGGTACCAGCGCATGAATTCTGGGGCTGTATGCCCTAGTGGAGGGAGTTTCCTCCTCGAACGAGGTCGCCCCTCTTTGTGCCGCACCGGATGGTTTGCTCGATCCCGAGTGGCACCTCCTTGGTGGAGCATTGGGCGGTATCTTAAGTGCTGGAGGCTCATCGCTCTCAGAGTCTGCAGACTCTACGTCACTGATGTTGGGACGATCCCCACCTCCATAGACAGGTCCTCCCCATAGTCGAAACCCAAGTCTGACTGTAGACTAACGTCGCTGCACTCCCCGTTGTCTCCATAATCCGCCTAACCCTCGTAGAAGTCCATCTAGGGGTTGTAGGACCCAGAGAAGTCCACTTCCGCATGCCAATCCTCAGAGTCCGGATGCGGTCTATAGGACTCCGCAGAGTCCGATCCTGGACCACACTCAGGACCCCCCCAAAATTGTCCAATGTCATATATCAGACTCTATATATATCATACAATATCATATATCAGACTCTGACTTTCTATACTCTCTCATACGAGATAATTATACTCCGCACGTGTGTTTGCCCTCAAGCTCACAAACATTACAGACATATGCACATGCATCCCCTGTAGCTACAGCAACACAATGAATTAGTCAATTGCAATTGTTCAAGCATGGATGAAACTTAAAAGGGGTCATTTATGAAAAACATTTTTTTTAGATATATTTAATGACTTTAGCTTCATATATACTGCAGCCGAGTATGTGTAGGGCTAGGACACCATTCCTAATCACCTTTTTACTTTCATTATCTAACTGTTCCTTTGTTTTTACCCTAATGGCCAAAATGTGTATTCTGTTCTTCAGTCTCCTCCACTTCAACTTAGGAACATGGAACACAAACTTATGTAGGCCTATTCTTGGTTTAAACATTATTCATTTCCCATCACTCAGTTCTTCCGTAATCTTTTATTACTTTTCCATAATCAAGTCTGACTTCTTGATTTTATTCAAAAGTATTTTTCTTTAATTAATTAAGTACTGTACTTTGTCTTTAATTACTTATTTTAGTTAAGAGTAATTTTAACCTAGGTTAGATAGTTCATAAGGCGAGACAAACAATAGTTAACTTATGATGTCACGCAACCAACCCCAGATGTCACATATGGCCTTTCTGGATTTCCATACAGTACTTTGGAATGATGTCACGGAACGCTCCCCTTCCTGCTGATCACGTGGTACGGCCCACTGTGTTCAGTGGGTGTTTCTCGTTTACTGTGACTTAACTTGTTTGTAACCACACCCATGTTGTTTAGCACACACCTGCACCTGATTTAGTGTCGTTATGTCAGTATGTATTTAAACCCCTGTTGGTGTGTGCTAAATGAATTCTATAAGACCAGCTGTTTGGCAAATGCTTTGACTCAGTCATCTTGCCATCTCAGTTTGGCCCATGTCACTCAGAGAACTGACTGTTCACTTGCTGCTTAAGTGACAGTCATATGTATTTTCATACTTAGCATTCATACCTAACATTCACACATAACATCCCCCCACCCTATTTTTTAAATATATTTTTTTATAGAACCAGTACTAACTGCAGGCTGGGAGCGCCACGCTCATATTAGACCACTCATGAGAACACTTGATGATTTGCAAATGTTTTATTATTTCAATATGCATAATCTTTTCTTCAGTTTTCCTGATTGAAGAAAATTAAAATCTCTGCCCAAATCCATATGGGGAACATTGTTTCTGAAAGCATCTTTGAACACAAGTATCTGAATAATAAAAATAATAATTAATTAATTACTAATTGAGATTGTGGCTTGGAAATTAAGCTATATCATGTGCTGGTAGGCATCCAGCCATGCCAGCTCCCACACATCCTCCAATCATGTGAAGTTAGTGTGACCATGAACAGCTGTGACTTATCATGGGTTTAGTAACAAATATCTTTCTTTCAGTAGCCAGTAACTTTAGTGTTTTCATGCTTGCTGGTACGTTTCTGGTTCAGATATAAATATTGGATTGATATGAGCCAATTCATATGCCAATGAATGGCTATAGTATCTCCTATATATCAACATGCATCTTTATTCTTCAGACATCCTTTGCAGAAATGTTTTGCAAGACACATTAGGATACACAGAAAATGCTTTGCTTAGTTCTACAGAAATATGTGACTATTAGTAGCCTATAGTTAATAAAACTGTTTATTATGTTTCTTTCCTAATAGAGGGCCTTAACATTGGGGGCAGTAACGCCTGCTGTGGTAGAGTGGAGATCTACCGTAATGGTCAGTGGGGAACAGTGTGTGATGATCACTGGAACATGAAGAGGTGGTGTGCAGACATCTGCGATGTGGCCCAGCTCTCACTGGCCACTGTGGTCAGGGACAAGAACCAGCATGGCTGGAAGATGTTCACTGTTTAGGAACTGAGAAATATATAAATCAGTGTTCACACAGAGGATTTGGCAAGGAGGACTGTGGGCATATCGTTATTAAATAAATCATAAATAGTATTGTTATTATATAAAATGTTTTACAAACATCTTAACTTATCTCTTTAACAGATGACATGCAGAGTGTTACATTGATCGAAATCTCATCATGCTCTGCTATCTCACCTGCAGTGGCAACTGCAGGCAGACATTTATTAAATAAGATGAAACATGGATACTAAAGGCACTCACGCATAACAAACAGGGCAGCACGATATTAACACATAGACATAAACACAATTAATGACAGGATCAAATACTATGAACTCTGAAAATACGCATGAATATTAACACTAACAATGACCGACAACTAACTCTCAAACACAGGGGTTTAAATACATATATACATAAACGATGTGTGTAACAAGGATCAGGTGTGATGACTTATGATGAAATCAAGGTGGGTGTGGTTACAAACAAAGGCATTACTTTTGGCTGCTTCTTCTTTTGTGTAGCTCTGCAGACTGGACACCAGTGCTTTTTACCTACAGTTCACATATCGTCCCAACCATTCAATAGATGATGCAATTGCCCCCACTCTTCATCTGACCCTTATCCAGCTGAACAAAGACGCATACGATAGAATTCTCTTCATAGACTGCAGCTCAGAATTCAACACCATCATTCCTCAGTGTCTGGTTGAAAAGAGACTGCTGGGTCTGAACTCCTCTCTCTGCAGCTGGATCCAGGACTTTCTTGGTGGGAAAGCCCCATCAGTCTAGATCAGGATCACTGTCTCCAGCACCACCACACTGAGCACTGAGCTTCCCCAGTGTTGTGTGCTCAGTCCACTGTTGTTCACATTGCTGACCCTAAATTGTGCAGCAATGCACAGCTTGAACCACATCAAATTCACTAATGGCAAGACTGTGGGGTCTCATCAGCAGTGATGATGAGTCAGCGTTCAGAGAGGATGTCTCAGAACCTGTCAGTCACTAAATGTGGAAAAAAACAAAAAAGATGGTGGTTGACTTCAGGAAAGTATGTAGTTTTCACTCTCCGATCAATATCGACAGCTCCTCTGTGAAAATCATTACAAGCACCAAGTTCTTTGGTGTCCACCTAGCAGAGAACCTCACCTGGACCCTCAATACCAGCTCCATAGCCAAGAAAGCCCAGCAGTAACTTCTACTTCTAGCTCATCCCCTGCCAATATCCTCACCATGTTCCACAATAGACAGCATCCTGAGCAGCTGCTTCACTGCCTGGTTTAGGAACTGACTCAGACCGCAAAACCCTGAGGAGAATAGTAAGAACAGCAGTTAGGTACTGTTACCTCAGTAACTGCTGTATGCTATAAGCGTATTTGTTTATATGTCACAGTATGGTGCACTGGTTGAAGTTGCCTATATGTTAATATTTGTGCTGTATTTCATATTTATTGTTTACACATGTTCTCCTTTTGTGTTGCATCATGGTACTGTAGGAGCATTATTTAATTACCTGTTTATAGCTAGAAAGTTTCACGGTTGGTCAGCCAGTTAGCAGGGGAGACACACCCACCCCTGCTAAGGACTACTCATCGCACCTGCCCCGTTCACAATCCCCTGATTACTAATTACTTTCACCCATTCCACATTCACTCCCCGCTCTATTTTAACCCCCAGATCCGAGGAGACGGAGCTGCACATTAGTGGTCCTACTACGTTGAGTCGAACCATGCATGATCAATTGTATAGAGTAAGACTAGCTCCTCTGTATTTATATTTGAGGTTCCATGCATCCATCACGGACAACCTATGGAGAATAAAGATTACCTCGCTGCTGACCCACCTCTCGCTTCCATTCACCTGCCACCGTCACAGAAAGACAATAAAAAGCCTCTTGACCACTCTTTTGACCTCTGTTTACCAGACTCTAGATCCTAAGTTATGGGCCACCCATTGTATTTCTTCTGTAACCAGGCCACATATTTGGTCTTTATCTCCTTCTGAAGATTTGTCAATTAGTTGACTTCAAGTTGGCTTTATATTGGTTTCAAGCCTCTGTTTCCAGGGGGCATAGTGGAAGTGGCCTGTTGCTTGCATTCTGTATGCTAGGATCTTGAGCTTAACTACTACAGTGGTATATACCAGTTTGTTGGTTTCAGTTATACAGGTTGTTGGTATTGTGCTTATTGCTGCATTTACATTTGTGAGCATACTGTCTGATGGTAGCTTACCACGAAGTTAGGTGAGCTTCAAGCAGTGGATGACAGTAGTTACCTTAGTCATGACTATCATCTGCATGGCCACAGCTGGACCACACAATGTCCACATTACAGTTTGGCTCTGGTGGATTCCTGATGTAGTCTGACCTTTCTTTCTCAGATGCAATATGTGTTCTGTCTGGGCAGTGATACTGACCCTTCATTTCATCCATCCTTATAGCATTATTATACTTTACATATATAACATAGAATCTAATATTATTTATCTTTTATATACAGTGAATGTAAAGATTGTGGGGTGGGGCCTGGTGGGTGGGGTCTGTCATAAATGCTATTGAGCTCTTTCATTCTAAATAGTTTTGAAGGGCACAGATCTGCAAACTCCGTCACAGTTTGGGCGTATGAAAATTACATGGAACGTAAAAAAAAAAAATTATATTGTAAATCTGTCTAGTTTTATCTCTCTTACCAAATTTATTTCACTGTTTATATTATACAGTTTATATTGAACAGATTTTATGTTCTATGATTTTATTATCCAGGTTTTTATCATTGGTTTTTTTTTTTATCTTGATTGTGTGTACTCTTATCTTGTACTATAATTTTAAAAAGTTGTATACAACTAAAGTTTACTAGTATTATATTAGTACCACCAAATGGTTTAGTTTAATGGCTTTATTGAAGCTTCATGTTTTAAACCATGCCACATGATCATAATATGTTTGCACAGCGTTCATTTTAATTTAGTCAAAGAAATAACCTGCTAAACCTGCCTGTGTGGTGTTCACATTACTCTAACGCAGCATATTTACCATATGCCTTGTTTGTATGTTATATCGAACAGCAAAAACACAGGGCCTGCTATTCTCCAATTAATTCTCGAGTCTGCATCTTTATTTTTCTATTTAAAATGTACTTAATAATACATCTGGATTTTGGGAAATAAGGAACCACATGAGTGTAATGGTTGGGAGGCTGAGGGTGAACACATATACAAAGTAACAATGCCTCGGATGTGAGAGTGAACTGGAACAATGACTAGGCAAACCCTAATGAGAATGAGTAAACGAACAGACAGGATTAACAAATGAATAACAAGTTTAATATAAAAAAATGAACAAGAAAAACAACACAGAATGGAATGAGGGAAAGAATCAGAAGACTAAGCAGGCTAACAGGGCGAGGCTGATAACAAGGCAACTAAGGAAACTTAACACTAAGGAACGGCTAACAGGAGAACAACGATGAAGCACAGAGGGAAGGCACGGAGGGAGGGAGGCTGGGGAGAGAAGGAGGCAGGGAGGCTGACAGGGAGGGAGGGAGTGAGGGAGGCTCAGGAGGCAGTGAGGCAGGTAGGCAGCCAGGGTGGGAGGGAGGGAGGCTGGGAATACATGTGGCCACATGATTAGAATCGAGACCCAGACACCGAGGGGAGGCTGGGGCTACCCATGGCCGGTAGATCTGAATGGAGACGCAGACTCCTGGGGGAGGTTTGGAATACATTCTGTTCATCTGGCCACATGTAACCCCAGACTCCCTCCCTCCCTTCCTGCCTCCCTCCTTTCCTCCCCAGTGTACCCAGTGTTCTTGCTCTCTCCCTGCCTGCTAGCCTCCCCACCCTCCCTGCCTCCCTCCATCCAGGCCTGCTTGCCTGACTCCCCAGCCTCACTCCAGCCTCTCTGCCCACCCAGCTTGCCTGCCTGCCTACCTGCTTACCTCCAAAGCCTCCCTCCCTTCCTGCCTTCCCCACCTGCCTCCCCAGTGCCTCTCTCTCCCTCCCTGCCTGCCTGCCTCCCCAGCCTCTCTGCTTACCCTCCTGCCCACGCACTTGCCTGCCTGCCCAGCTTATGTGCCAGTCTGCCTCCCTCCCTGTTTGCCTGTCTCCCTCACTCCTCAGCCCCCTCCCTCCCTCCATCTCTCCCTGCTTGTCTGCCAGCCTGCTTGTCTCCCCAGACTCCCTCCCTCCCTCCCCAGCCTACCACCCTCCCTGCCTGCCTGCCTGTGCACCCTCCCTCCCTGCCTCCCTGCCTCCCCAGCCTCTCTGCTTACCCTGCCACCTGCCCACCTGCCTGCCCAGTTTACTTGCCTGTCTGCCTCCCTGCCTGCCTGTCTGGCACAGTGATGCATTCACCCCTGCTATGCTCACTCTCCATCACTGTGCAGCAAGCATGAGATGGAGCTTTCAGCTGGGGGCTGATGTTGAGTCTTCCAGCTGGCTGGAGCAACAGTCTGTCCATCCTCATCTAATATGCATGAAAGTAGAGGAGGTTTGTACAGTGTTCATTTTCATTTAATCAAAGAAATAACCTGCTAAGCCTGGCAGCATAGTGTTAACTTTATTCTAATGCAGCATATTTATCTGGGGGATGGGACATCCTGCTTGACTGGGAAGCAGCAGCACATGGTATTTCTGGAATGTTGGACCAAGTTGCATCGAAAGATGTTTCGACATACGTCTTGTGATTCCACTCTTACTTGAAATGGTCATATTCCAGACAATCCATGCACCTCTGTTATCTTTTTTTCATGAAAAGAAGCCACGCCTCTCCTCCATGACACCTTCTTGCATGTTTGTAAGAGATTGAAATCATGACACTCAGTGTTAGTTTTGCACAATGCCTAATTCAGAAAAATGCACAAGCAATGCTAAAAAGAAGTCTTCATCTGGGAGTCGTATAATTCTGATGGATCGGGCAATTTGGAACTGGTTCCTGATTCCCATCACTTTGCTTCATGAATGAAAAAGCTGATTGTGTGTTGAGGAAAACAGATGTTTTTATAAGTGGCTGTGAATGGATTTGCTTTTGCTATTAAAGTGTGTTATTCCTACTACCATATCTTCTCAGATTCACTATTCATTCGAGTTCTCTTAAGTTTATAGTCTGCTATAGACTGCTACCTGCATATCTAACACAAAAATTAGTGCTTCCCATTGCAGAGCCAAGATTATTCTGACATGTTAAGTCAGTAAAATGACTTCATTCTGGTTACCATGATATTAAGAATGGAATGCTTTGAGAATACCAACTCCAGACAGATAAACAGAAAACCTATAGATGATGCATAAAATGAATGCTGGATGAAAATAGATACATTCACTCACATCTGCAGGAGAACCTGCCATGTCTCTCTCCTCCTTCAGTGTCTGCTGCTCCTCCCTCATCTTCCTCAGCCTCTCTCCCATCATCTCCTCATCTGCCGCCTTGTGGTGTCCATGTGGAAAGGGGTGACACTGTGATGTGGGGGAATGGTGCCGATGTCTATGTCGTTGGTTATAAGGATGGATTCTGTTTCAGCGAAAATCCATGTTAGTTTAAAACCTGCGTAACATGGTACACCACAAAGTTAGTTTTCAGCTCATGAGGCAAAGCATTGGAAATACCCGAGACAACTGCCAGATGCAATTTACCCTGTCCCCATCAATTTCTGAACTGCGTTACATTGTCCCCACTACTTCTTGAAAGTGTATTAAGGAAATATTAGTATTTTCTTCACAAGCTTCATTTTGCTCCATTTGTTAAATATAATTTGATTAATTGTTGTTTTGATCTATAAATCTAATCATATTATGTTCTTAATGACAATCAGAACACATTCTTGCTGATATGTTGTTGAGACGATGGTGAAATAAACGCAGTACAACTGACGTTTCTTGAAATGCTGATTAATCAAAATCAATAGAAAACAACTGTACTTCAAATATATATTAAACCATAATGTTAGTTTTGAGAAGCAGGCAAGATGGGAGTCGCATGCAGCTAGAAATGTATGGCTTTACTGAGCAGAGTAAACACTGCAGGCAACAGCCTACAGTGATCACGTAAAGGTCATCATATTATTCCTAGAGAGTAACATTCTGTCCCTCAAAGGCAATGAAACAAGAAAACATTGGTTGGTGGGATTGAATTTTGCATCCTAATGGGGAGAAGACAATTCAAGCCAGTTTTTAAACTATGCCTTTCAGGCACCAAAAAGGAGGAAATGCTGGATGGATCCAGAAGTCCCCTTGCTGTATGGTTTCTGTAGTGTAGTGGTTATCATGTTTGCTTTACAGGCAGAAAGTGCCTGGTTCAATACCAGCCTGAAACACTTTTCTTGGTAAATGTGTAACTGCTGTCCTTACAGTTGAATGGAGGGCTGTTCTTCACAGAGCAAAGTCAGGCTCCTTAACTAATCGCCAAACTGATGAATTAAAACTCGTAGCATAATGTCTATGCTAATTCAAGACTTTCAAACATTAGTACAGGAAGTATAAACTTTAGTGAGTGTGTCCTTATTTTGTTTCCTAAAAAGGTTTATGCTAATTAGCTCAATTTTAAAAGTTACTTTCATCAAGTCTATGGCAAAGAAAAAATCCTTGCAAGGCAATGTCAAGCATACAGAATTTGTGCAATAGGTTATGCTCTAAATGCCAATGAGAGAACTACAGAGATAAAGTAAAACTCTTCATATTATGCCCAGTTAGCAACAGTCTGTTTCTCGAAGGGTAAGAAACAAGAGAACTTTGGTGGGGTTGTCTGACTTTTGCATCCTAATGCTTGAGAAGTCACACTGCTTAGCCAGATTTAAAACTATGATTTTCAAGCCCCAAAAATGAGCAAATGCTGGAAAGCAGCATTTTTTTTTGCAACTTTGAATCAGATATTTCTGAAAAATTAGAATTGTAAACCATTTAAATTTTAGGTACATCTGCTCGTAAAACACATTTTAGGCCATCCAACATACCCACGACATTTGCATAAAATGGCAGCTATTTGTGAACAGAGAGAGTAATGGTATTTACTAACCGTCAAAATGATTTATTGCTTGATTTGATTGGTTGATTTGACAGCTGTCAATCATCCTCGTCGTCCGAGTCATCTTAGAAAAGAAAACTGATCCAATTATTCTAGTATAAATGTGATTAATAAACATGCTTTTAAAATTATACTTACGTGGAGATGGTGGCCTACAGGTTAGTGTGGTTGAACAGCGTGAATAGGCCTAGAATTATTTAGATGTATGTTATAAGCCACAGTGACCTCTGTATACGTTTCTGTAGACGTTGCCGGTTGTAAAAGGTGAAATATTTGTGAGCTCCGCCAGAGGGCTCGATGAATAGTGGATGACAGTAGAGGGATTCACCCCCTCTGCCTGTGTGACAAATTAACGCACTGCATAAACTTTTAGACATAAAGCGATCTTTTAACATATGGGTAGACGCACTCTAGAAAAGATTACCTTGTAACAACTCTTTCAATATATGAACTGTTTCATCAGCTTGTGTCCTTATATCTGCAAATAAAAGTAACAAAAATGTAAACAAAACAAATGCATAAAATTAAAATTTATAAAAGTTCACAAATAAGAAATTACCTTGGTCGGCAATTCTCTCCACAGAGTCAAGAAAGTCGTGAACGTCGGAAACTATGGAAATACATAGAACAGAATTATAGACCATGAGTAGAAAAGATCACCATAATGATATCCGTTATACCAAAACCGCATTTATGTCAGGTCATGTACTGGTTAATTTAAGTAAATAGATTCACCCACTTCGAAGCTAAAGTTTTTCTATTTAGCTAGCCCTGAGAATAAGAATAGCCGTCGATCAAAAGAGTTTTAGTTGATTAAAATGTTTCACGTACTCTATGGCATAGCGGTCATATTACATATTGACCAATAATCATCAGAATAAAGACATTGACAATATCCTTTCCTAGATAGCTTGCAAAAGAATACTTACGATAGCTTGTAGATAATACGCATTGATTGTTAAAATGTATGTTTTTTCTAGACCTGAAATTAATTACGACGCTAAGCCCCACTGAGTTAAATCATACAACGCACGATAAAGTATTTCATCCATTAGCTAAATAAATAGCTAAATACACGTCAGCCTTTTTAGTAACTTATACGAATATAAGGTATAGCATGAATTAGTTAAGCATTACTGAATTGCTTACCTGTTGTGAACTAAAGGAGTGAAATACCGAAAACACGGCTTTAAGAAAAAGTCGGTGGGGATAGAAATGGTTTTCGGATAGAAGTTTGTAAATTACGTCCCTCCCCCAACACCGCTCTCAGTTGTGGAATGCACTGAAAGTGGTAAGAGTACAACGTGTGATAACGGACAAAAACCTTGTGTGATAAAACGTATAGAGTAACCACAATGGTTAGAGATCAGACAAAAAATAAATTAATTAAAACTTTGTGATGTTTTCTGAAAAGTTTGCTTATTGCCTTGTTTGAATACATCTGGCAGATAAGATGTGAAGAGGTGTCGTGGGAGAAGTGTGTGTGTGTGTGTGTGTGTGTGTGTGTGTGTATGTGTGTGTGTGTGTGTGTGTGTGTGTGTGAGAGAGAGAGAGAGAGAGAGAGAGAGAGAGAGAGAGAGAGTGAGTGAGTGAGTGTGTCAATGACCTCTGACTGCAGAGTGTGTGTCAGAGAGGACACTGAACAGATAGAGAAAGTGGAGACAAACTGGTGTAGTATGAGACTAAAAAAATTTATTTTCTTTAATCACATTATTTCACTATTAAAGAATTATTTCAATGATTCCTACTCAAACATCTGGGGTACAACTAAATTTAAATGAGCGGGTACGAGGGTCTGGTTTTGTGGGAGGAGTTGCACGCTGCACGGGATTGGTCAGACCGGGTGGTTGGGTAGAAAGAAAAGGCGGCAAAATTGAGGAGTCAAATGAGGAGTGTATTTCTGACCCTGGGAGGAGGTTTTTTTTTTCACCATATATCATATTTTGTCAGAAAGTTTTTCCTGCATGTTGGGGGGAGGGGGGGTGAGGAGGTGTAACCTCTAGAGAATCAACCAATGGGAGGGAGTGGGAGGGGTGAATGAGTGGGTGAGTGAGAGAGAGAGAGACACACACACACACACACACACACACACACACACACACACACACACACACACACACACACACACACACCCGAGACCCATACGCAAGTTTGAGTATGACTACATGACCGGCAGCGGAGCGGAGCGGACATTAAAGACTGGGTGGTACGTATTCGTTTAAGACTCGGAAGTTTTATTTACTTTAATCACTTGAATATTTCACAATTACATTTTAATTTTCAATAAAAGTCAATAAAACTATTTTGAGGATCCCTCATTGTGTTTTAATTTATTTTCATATAATATTGTCACATCATAAATCATATAATAATAATTATATATATATATATATATATATATATATATATATATTATATATATATATATATATATATATATATATATATATATATAAAAAATGGAGGGTCAAAACAAATCAAGCAATAAATCTTTTTTTTTGACAGTTTGTAAATTCCATTACTCTCTCTTAGGCTTTCTAGGTTTATATGGAGGCTCTGAAAGAATAGCAAAGTGTGATCAGTTATAAGTAATGAGGGTTCAGGGCTGTTATGTATTTTGTACATTTAGCTTTAGATTTTATACTACAGAACTGATGGATTTACAATTTGTACAAGCAGAAATGTTCAGTTTCCTGTGTGTCAGTTTGCTGTGTGTCAGTGGTGGTAATACAACAGCTTAGTCTGAGGCTACAGGGCTCTGTAGGTGCAGTGTTTCCTTTCTGAAGCAAGCAAATTGCCTTTTCTTTTAAATACAAATCAATCATTTTCTGTGAGAGAATCAAATAATTGCAGATATCAAAGAGGTGGGACTTAATACTGTGAATCATACACTACATGTCCCAAAAAAAAAAAGGTCACCACCTGGATTTAACTAAGCAAATAGGTAAGAGCCTCCCATTGGATAATTACTGCATAGGTGATTATGTTTCAGCTGGAAACAAGTTATTTAACCCTAATTGATGCAGTGAGTACCTTCTCAGTTGTTAAACAACCATATCGAAAGACACATCCTGTGGTCGTGGAAAAGATGTTAATCTGTTTCAGAAGTGTCAAATTATTGGCATACATCAAGCAGAGAGAACATCTAAGGAGATGCTGAAACTACTAGAATCAGGTTAAGAACTGGCCAATGCCTTATTAAAAAGTGGAAGGACAGCGGGGAAACAGCATCTTCGAAGAAGGAATGTGGTCGGAAAGAAATCTTGAATGATCGTGCTCGGCGATCACTTAAACGTGTGGTGAAATCAAATCATAGAAAAACAACAGTAGAACTCATGGATATGTTTAATAGTGAAAGTAGGAGCATTTACACACGCACAATGCGAAGTGAACTCAAGGGATTGGGACTAAACAGCTGTGTAGCCTTAAGAAAACCACTTGTCAGTGAGGCTAACTGGCAAAAATGGCTTCAGTTTGCTAGGGAGCATAAATATTGGACTCTGGAGCAATGGAAGAAGGTCATTTGGTCTGATGAGTCTAGATTTACCCTGTTCCAGAGTGATGGGTGCATCAGGATAAGAAGAGAGGCGGCTGAAATGATGCATCCATCATGCCTAGTGCCTACCGTACAAGCCTGTGGGGGCAGTGCTATGATCTGGGGTTGCTGCAGTTGGTCAGGTCTAGGCTCAACAACGTTATGTGCCCAAAGAATGAGGTCAGTTGACTATCTGAATATACTGAATGACCAGGTTATTCCATCAATGGATTTTTTTTCTTTCCTGATGGCATGGGCATATTCTAAGATGACAATGCCAGGATTCATCAGGCTCAAATTGTGAAAGAGTGGTTCACCAGCATGAGACATCATTTTCACACATGGATTGGCCACCACAGAGTCCAGACCTGAACCCCATTGAGAATTTTTGGGATGTGCTGGAGAAGACTTTGTACAGTGGTCCAAATCTCCCATCATTTATATAAGATCTTGGGGAAAAAATTGATGCAACTCTGGACACAAATAAATGTTGTGACTTGCTTGTGGAAATGATGTCACAGCGAACGCATGCCGTAATCAAAGCTAAAGGCGGCCCAATGAAATATTAGAGTGTGTGACCTTTTTTTGGTCAGGCAGTGTATTTTCTCAATGATTCTTGAAACTTGGTGCTCAAACAACCAGAGCTGAAATCTAAATGTCTTTATATGCCTCATGTCAGCCACAAATCCAGGGTGTTTATACTCTAAAAGAAACACCTAGTATGTCCACAGTTAGAAAGTACAGCCTATCTGTTGCCATGAATATTTTGTGTTAGAGATCCACTATTTTATCACTGGTCAGTTTCTGACCACATGACCCAGGCACCTTGGACTAAATATGGGGAGATTAAAATAAAGCACAAACAGAATGTCATATTTTACTTCTGAGTGTTTCAGGTCTGTGATCTATTAGTGTTGCATCAGTGGGTTCAGATTCATATTTTAGATGAGAATAGCATTCCATATTTGTCTAGTTGACTGTATTTTTATTCATAGTACGATAGTTATTGGTACAGACCAGTCACTAAGGGTAGTCAACATTTCATGCATACTATAAATATACAAGAGGTTGGTTTACCTGTTACTTGGAGTTGGACCTCTATAAGATGATGACTGCTGATGCTACACCTGTACTGTCTCCAGTCCTCTTTAGTCAGACCAGATATGAACAGAGAGAAATTTCTTGGAGCAGTAACCAGCTGAATTCTATCAGTGTAACGGTTTGTCTGGTCAGTTGACTAGATGACTTTAGATTCTTTATAAAAAATGTAAAAAAAAAACCCTCCATCTGACAGTCTTTGGCTCGGCCAGCAGTTCAGTTTAAGATCTTCATCAGTTTTATTAAAATATGAATGGATTATAAAAATCTTGTATTTGTATTTGCACATACTCATTCAAGGTTACCCAGCACTAAAGTCTCCACTAGGTGGAGCTACTGAGAAAGAAATACAGTAGGGATACTGTGACGGAGGCATTTTGCATCAGTGACAATGTGTATCCTTGTTAAACCTTCGTTCATTTATTACTTTTGTTTTTTAATGCCTTATCTTATTTTCACAAAACATTAAATGTATTACTGCACAAAATCACACCACCAATGAGCATTCATCTTTGACTTTTTGATATGAAGCATTATCTAGTGCTCAAGTCACCTGTTCTTGCACTGCTCTGTCACTTTGTTTTAATATTACAGACGAGTGCAGCACATCAGAGCGATCCTGGAGAAACGCTGGCATGTGAACTCATGCAGGATTTATCCTTAAAGAGCAGCTCTGACCCAGACAGAGTGAGACACTGAAGCTTCAAATCAGAACCTTTAACCTTTTAATCCTTTAAATCATGTACTCAAAGTAGACTACAAAATATTTTTTAAATAATGCTATAAGGTATTACAAGTGCCCATAAAGACTTGATGGATGCAAAATGTTCTGAACATTCATAATGCGTTAAGTGCTTTGTGTGTAAGGTCTTCCCTTTTCTTATTTATAATGTGCTATGTCTATTTATAATCACTTAATCATGTAAATTGCCTTTTACTTTAAATTATTAATTCCTAATTTAATTTTGCATTGTATTATTTAAATTGTTCAACTTTCATTTATATTTCTTTTTAATTTTTGCAAATAAGATGATAGATCTCAGGATGTAATAAGCTTTATTATTCATTCTATTCCCTGTAAAGCTGTTTATAAACTGGGTTTAAGAAAGTGCTGTACAAGTTTACAGTTTACAGTTTTTGTGCACAGTTTACATTTTCTGACTACCATATTTGTGTAAGTGGGTTCATTGTAAATCTGCAAGTGATTTGAACTACACTAATGTTAGTTAGCTAATTCTTGGTTTGCCCAGATAAACACTTCCTGCGTCCTGCCTCCTTCCTGGGGTTGGTGAACCTTTGTTAGGAAAGCTGTCATGGTACGGCCCCTCCCCCCAAACGTATGTGTGTGTGTGTGTGTGTGTGTGTGTGTGTGTGTGTGTGTGTGTGTGTGTGTGTGTGTGTGTTTATCCATATGGCTATGCCCTCCCTGTGTTTCACACCTGCTCCTTATTGTGTGTCATTAGTTTGCATGTATATAAGTCTTGTGTTTGAGTATAAGTGTTGTCGATGTTTAAACCCGGTTAGCCTGCTAACCACTTAGATGTCTTTTGTGTATCACAATAAATGTTTGTTGTGTGTAACATGACTCTTCCTCACATCCTGCTTTACCTCCTCGCATCACAAAAGCAGGCCTTAAAAAATGGAGCTCTGCAGCCATCACTTGTTGAAGCAGTGTGAACTGAAACTGTGACTAACAGCTCAAAGAAAACTAATCATTCACCATTCTATGAATTTCACAAAACAAACATACATAAAGTTAACTATAAACTTATGGAGTTTCTAACTGAGACTCCAGCACCTGCCATACCTACATAATCTTCATCTTAAACAGACATAAGCAGTGTGCAGATAATACATTAGCATTTATCAAACTCCGCCCACCAATGACATCACCTCTCCACACTGCATCCACTACCTTCATCGGCCCATGCTGTGTCCTACACCATCATCATAGACACGTGCGAAGCTTCTTCTTGTGCTAAACTACACCGTGTGCTTGGATTGGTCGTTAAACACTTTGAAGCTGTGTGTAAGAAAATTGCCAGGAAACTATCAGTAATCAAAAAAACACACTGAGTTAATTCAGAACTTTTGTTTATTTGTTTATTTTAAATTTAAATGAATAACAAAGGAAAACTATGTAGAATTAATGACCGTGTGTGTGTGTATTAGTTAAGTTTGATGGTGGTATTCTCTTTTATCTGCAGTGTCTTCGACCTTTGCTGTTCTGGTTGTGTTACTGTGCGCTAGAGTGGAGTACATTACATCATCCTGCAGAGAAAATATAAACATTAATACTCACACACACACACACACACACACACACACACACACACACACACACACACACACACACACACACACACACACACACACATATTTCTATACAAGTTCACAATTATAACAGGTCTCAGTGTGAAGTTCTCTGTACAATATCCAGTAATCCATCTCCTGCTTATCTGCTCACCTGGTAGACAGGTGCTGGTAACACGAGAGTCATGGGTTTGATTGAGAACACACATACTGTCATACTGATAAACATGTGAGATGATATTGATAACAACATCTGCCTTATACTGTACATGTAAACATGGACTGTGGGTGTGATAAATTGAAAGTCTGACAGAATAGACCATTTGTGCCTTCAGAATGAAGGAAGAAAGCTGAAAAGACTCTTTAAAATGGGACAGTGTTCAGTGATGTAACAGCTGAGAAAAGCATGCTACCCTGCCTGTGTCCTGCATTTTGAGGTGGCTTTTGTGTGCAAGCATGTTAATGAACCATATGGGTTCAGCTAGAATAGAGCGAACACAGCGTGCTGTCAGTCTTAAGGGGGAGTGTGTACTCACCTGTGTCCTCACGTCTCTGTTCTCCCTCTGCCCACATCTCTGAACTACAGAATGAAACCAGACAGAATGAGGCACAGTAAGCACAACATGTGTGTGTGTGTGTGTGTGTGTGTACCTCTGTATCTCCAGTAGATAACTCCAATTCCTAACAGCAGCAGAACAGGAATGAGGATGAAGTGATACATTCTGGATTCTGGAAGAATCTGAATCTGTAAATGGGAAAATATAAATAAGGAGGGAACGTGTGTGTGTGTGTGTGTGTGTGTGAGAGAGAGAGAGAGAGAGAGAGAGAGAGAGAGAGAGAGAGAGAGAGAGAGAAAGAGAGAGAGAGAATGTGTGCATGTGTAACAAATAAAATGTGAATAAATGTTACTATTTCACTAAAGACACAGCCGAGCTTTCACATTGTATCTTCACGTCTTATCAAAACACATCAGAACTATGACCTCTTACCTTTATCTGGGGTCTCTGTGTTGTGTGTTCCAATAGGTGCTTGATATGATGTGGTTGAAGGTATTGGTCTAGTCTGGACTTTGGTCACTGGAGTAGAGTTTGTAGTGAAAGTGGGGAGAGAGAGAGAGAGAGAGAGAGAGAGAGAGAGAGAGAGAGAAAGAGAGAACATTAAATCTCTGTTCATCTCAAAACTGCATATGGACTAAATGAAAACAGCAGCAGGTTCATTTACCTGTAATATCAAGTAACACTCTCCTGACAACCTTACTGTTCAGGGAACACACATACACTCCTTTATCCTCCTCAGTCAGTTGTGATACGAGTAGAGACACATTTCCTGGAGAATAACTGAGCCGCTGAACTCTGCCTGTGTAACGCTGAGTCTGGTCAGTGGGGTAGATTTCTTTGTCTCTGAAGGTCCCTTTAAGAGTGTGTGGTTTGGTGTGTAGTCCAGTCCAGGAGCAGGGCAGTAGAACAGACCCTCCCACATGACCCTGTAGATTCGTCTGTCCAGCTGTGGATGTGCAGTCAGTGGAACACACAGGAACCAAAGCAAATCATTATAGACACACAGTTCAAATAAACTATCATGTAATCATAATAATCATGTGATTAAGAAATACAACTCCATGGTGATCTTTAGAATGTTAATAGTGTTGACCTACAATGAGATGGCAAAGACATTTGCAGTGTATGTTTAAAAAAGCAACATACAGTTTTAGTATAAAATGAGTTTTGTTAAGTCAGTAGAAATAGAGATGTGATGCCTTTTACCTGTAACAGTGAGTTGCATGTCTGTGTATTCACTCCCATTAATAAAACACCTGTAGTCTCCCTCATCCTCTTCAGTCAGGTGTGATATGAGTAGAGAGAGATTTCCTGGAGAGTGAGCAGTAGCCAGCTGAACTCTGTTTCTGTACTGTTCAGTCTCACTGGAGATCTCAGTATAACTGGAGTTTTGGTGTTTATATCAGGTAAAACTCTCAGGTCTGCTGTGTGGTTCAGTGCAGGAAAAGGGCAGCTGTACTGAGTCTCCTACATGTGCTCGGATATGTAATGTTCTTCTACTCTTTACCAGAGTGCAGCCTGCAGAAACATATAACAGTAAATTAAGATAATCAGGATAATCCTTTTGAAGCTTTATTGTGTATTTAAAATTAAGTCACAAAATGCAGGAGTGACCAATGATTAATTGTGAAGCAAACTTTGAATCAAATTTTGATGAAAGGAAAGACGAGAAAGACTCACCGACTCACACATAAATGTACAGTTTCATATAAAATGTAGTTTCATATCACTCAGCATTAAGAGAGAATTTCACACTCACCTTCAGTGAGATGAAGCACAGTGAAGAGAAAACACAAACTGAAAACACCACTGACCTCCCAGCACACACTGACAACTCTACACCCAGAACTCCACCACCACTGTGGACACACACTGACTCCAGAACTCTTTCAGCAGTACTTCAGTCCAACAGACCCTAATGTCCACCCAGCAGAGAGGAACTGGGATCAAATGAGCTTGGCCAGACCTCTTCTGTTCTTTAATGTTCTCATCAGCAGTTTCACAAAACCAAACACATTATTGTTTATTTAATGTTTATTTAATGACATTTTGCACTATATTGGGCTGTTTGCACTTGTGTAGCATGTTGCCTGTTGCACTGTTGTTTTTATGTTGCACTATGGTCCTGGAGGAACATTGTCTCGTTTTTGTTGTGTACTTGTATATAGCTGAAATGACAATAAAACCTCTTGAACTTGCCACGTGGGTCCTGAGAAGACTTGCTGTTACTCTGTTATAACTTCACTTCACAGCGCACACACCCACTCTGACCCAGCTGCTGTCCCTGTGAAATGCACATGCATGGTGTGGCCACAGGGTGGAGCTGTTTCCTGCACAAACCTGTTTCCTACTCACACTGTGTTTTCTCTGTTTAGACTGACAGACTAGAAAGCACACACAGGCTTTCGCTGGTAGTTCATAAACATGATTTGCTAGGGGTTCACACATTTTTCCCTAATTTCCAAATACAAATATTGTCATTTGCAGAACATAACATCTGGTCAAAATAACAAAAATGATGCAATGTTTACAGACCTCAAAAATGCAAAGAAAACAATTTTACATTAATTTTTAAACAACACTAATAAAAATAATAATTCCAAAATCAATATTTAGTGGAATAACCCTGATTTTTCATCCACAGCTTTTGTGTGTTGGTTTGCTCTCCACCAGTCTCTCATTGCTCATTAAATTAGAATAAACAAGAGGTGATGACCCAGTCAGAACCTCATTAATTATATATGAACGTGTGTGTGTGTGTGTGTGTGTGTGTGTGTGTGTGTGAATGTGTGTGTGTGTGCGTGTGTGTGTGTTTCTAAGTGTGTGACCAAAAACATTTTTTGCAAAGTCACCTTTTGTGAATAAAACAAAGTGGAGAGAAAATTAAATCTCACAAGCATTCTCGTTAAGAAACACTGCATTCTCACTAAGAAACAGTCCCTAATTTACACACTCTCGTACCTGGGCACGCCTAATAATTTAGTCTCTCTTTTTGCCGAGGTTCACCTACCCCTGATGTCATGATGTTATTGAGCCTACACCCGTCTCAGCTGCCATGGCTCCTCCCTCAACCCCCTGATGTCCCTTGCTGTAGCCCACCACACCTCCACCCCAGCCAACTACTTGATGGACGTTGATGGACGTTCTCTTGCGGGAGAACATTATTATTAGTTTTTTACTTTTCTCTTAAAATTGTTATTATTGTGGTGACTGTTGTCGGTCTGAGGAGGATGGGCCCCACCTTTGAGTCTTGGTTCCTCTCAAGGTTTCTTCTTCATGCTCTAGGGAGTTTTTCCTTGCCACTGGGGGCTTGGACTCAGACATTTGTAACACTGCTTTTTAAAAAGCGCTACATAAATAAATTTGATTTGATTTATTATGATACACCATTCAAAAATGTCATATTCATGTGACACTCTGTTTAGGAAGTTGCAGTTATATGGACTTAATCCCCCTGTGCTGCTGAACGGATGGCTTTAATGCAGCTAGTGAGTCATTAATATGTCAACAAAAGAATAAATAAATTAATTGAACATTTGATATCAGTCTGTTCAGAGTATGACGCACCTGAGTGTGTGCTGCGTTCCCAATGCCTTTACAGATTACATCGGAGTATCTCATTTCTTGATAATCCTGCGGAAACCCAAACGCTTGGTTAAATGAAGAAAGCTGCTGAGGTCATTAGAGTGGAAGTAATGTCTGTGCATATGGAGTGATATGCAGTGTTAGCTCAGTGGTTAAGGTACTCAGCTAGTAATTAGAAAGTTGCTGTAAGTTGCTTTGGATAAAAGTGTGAGTTAAATGTTGTAAATGTTATATATTGGCTTTCTGTATTTCTGAACTATTTCTGATTGCTTACTTCTGTTTTTTGCCCCTCCTGGATTTGTCTGCCTGGATATTTTGTCTCTCTGGATTTCAACCTGGACTTTAGTTCCTCTCTGTGATGCTCCCTGGCTCTGTTTATCCTATAGTACTGGTTCTGATCCTTGCCTGAGTTTGACTTTGTTGGATTATCCTTTTCTGATTAAAATCACATTTCATTTTATCCTCGAGCATTTAGCTTTCTCTGAAACATCAGTGTCACTGGAGTGAATGTGATATTGCTCCTCAGAATCCCTGCTGAGTCAATTAGTGATTGACTGATTAAACCATGAAGTTCAGAGCTGGATCACAGCAGAACCTAAAGCCCATGAACCTCAAAAAGTAGCATGGCCATGTGTGTGTGTGTGTGCGTGTGTGTGTGTGTGTGTGTGTGTGTGGGCTGTCCAGCCTTCCTGATCAAGTGTGTAGTGACCAAGAGCTGAATCGTTCACAGAATAACCAAGTGAGGAATAAATAAACAGAAATAAACAAGTGAGCACATTTCCACTCATTACTAATAACCACCTGAGAAATAAATATAACTTCTTCAGATATTATATATACATATATGAAGAAGATTCCAAGTTCCACATCCTGAAAAGCACCTTACTTGTAAGAGATCTTCTTCACACTCCATTTAGGCATCACTGTTGGTACAACAGGACAAAAGCAACAAACACAACTGGCACATCTGGGTGATGCTGTTGAATGTGCATGTTCATGTGTTTTAGCACACACACCCTACAACACCAACACACTGTCCTCGTCCACCACTCAGGTCGCTGGGAAACTTTCCCACACAGGTGATTTGAAAGAAACAGGTCATAGTGTTAACAATTCAGTAAATGTCGCCAACGAGCTTGAGCTACATTTAGCCTAGCATGTTGCTAGCTTGCTAATAGCTTACAGCTTAAGGTTTGGAGTGGAAATCGCAGATGTGAAGTTTGATTCCACATTATGTTCATCAGCCTTCACACTTAGGCTACCGTGTACTCTCCGTATGACTGCATACAGTGAACTGTAATGTGTATGTGGTGATTTGGGATGAAAACACATACCATTACACTCCTAATATTTATATTTTAGTATAACTACATAGGTAATAATGTCATATAAAGCTGTAGCAAGCCAACTGCCTCAGCTACAACAGCAAAATAAATTCACTTTGCAGAACCTTTTCAACACAGCTCTACTGCCCTAAGCAACCACCTCCTATGACCAGCCTACATATGAACCCTTTCACACCAAGAACTGGACCAGAGTCGCCTGTTTGGGATAAAAGGCGATTTTCACATTTGGTGTTTTTGCTCGAGTCTGAGTGAGACTGTTTCCATGTCACTGATCTGGTTTCACACTGTGTACAATTCTGCAGAACCATCTGCTCTACTTTGGAGTTCAACCCCGGTCCTAAAGAGAAAGTAACAGACAGTGACATCCAACTGCTGTCAGTGAACTGCACCACACACACCTTCATGATGTATGTGGTTATCAGTGGGTATAAACAGAAACCACAACTCTCTGTCCTGCTTTGGCTCTTTATTTATGAAACAGCAATAGACTCTCACAGTGGAAGTGATGCGTACAGACAACGGATGGCATTTGACTATAAAATGACCTGCTTAACATAAAAATGTGCTACAATTAAAAAATAAATATCCAAAAATGCTTCAACAGAGATACACAAATAAAATGAAGAAAAACCATTCTGCTGAAAAAATCCGTAATGTAATAAAACATAATAAATTGTTTTTATTATTGTACAGACATATGATACTTGTAGGAAATGATACTTGTAGGAATCACAATTATAGTTGCAGACTGAGAAAATTTTAATTGACGTTTACAGCGTTTAACATTTAGATTTAGCAGTTAGCCTCCTTTCCCAAGCAGAAGATGAAATCAAGAGAAATAAAACCCGAGTACTCTGGTTCTTGGAGTGGCTACACTGTAATATTATCAGTCTTAGTCCTGCCCCTGTCACTGTTAGTCCTCCCCCTACAATTCCTAACTTATGCCAGTCTGAAACCACACCTGAAATAACTAACTAGCAGTTAATTAGTAATTACCAATGGATACAGCAAATTATACAAAGACAGCACTGAAACCAAAACAGAAGAACATAACAGTTCATTGGCTCCCATACAATAAAAGAGTGTGTGTGTGTGTGTGTGTGTGTGTGTGTGTGTGTGTGTGTGTGTGTGTGTGTGTGTGTGTATGTGTGTGTTCAGGTTTGTTAATTTAGTTTGATTTTGACATATTCTGTATTATCTCCATTATCCATTGCTCTGGGTACTGGTCTGGTGGTTTTTATATGGGCTAGAGTAGAATACATTACATCAACCTGCAGAAAATATCACAATTACAAAATATTAGCACACATACATATAGAATAATGCACACCCTGTTGAATGGATTAATACAAGTGTTAATATAATAAATGTATTGTATTGCAGAGGTGTTAATTGTAATATACATTTAATCCATAAATGCACATGTAAATATAATTTATGCAAGCATGTGTGTAATCTGTTTTATACATTCACAAACATTTAAACACTCACCAGCCACTTTAATAAAGACCTGCAGTCTGTAATTTAATATGTGCACATGTCTTACAGGTGTGCACCACTGTTTAGTGTGTGACCACAGGAGCACTGCTGAATGGATCCTACCTGGATGGTAGACCACTCTCAACAAAGAAGTGTCTCTGCAGTGGTAGTGTCTTTAGGGCATGTATGAGTGTGTAACAAGAAAAGCAGTGTGTCTGAAGTTTATACACAAGCCTGTGGAACTGCACACAGGTATATAATGCAGCTAGAAGATAACTGGATGTAGTGTAAAGGTGATCCTAATAAAGTGGCTGAGGAGAGTAACCACATACATACATCACCTGACCTTTTTAATACAAATGATAAATGTGTGTTGATCAATTTTTCTTTAGTTAATGAGTGCTTACTGAAGAGATCTTGAAAACTAATCTGACCAAAATGAATTTTTCCAGTACGCAAAATATACCCAGATGACATACTGCTACGGCCAAATAATCCAGTACGTGACCAGGCCTGTCCCCGTGGTGTACTGCATCTCATCATGCAATGGTGGTGGTAAATCACAAGTGGGTAGAACTTCATACGTTCGCGTGACCTCTTAGTATGGTTTGTGTTTTTTACACACTGGATATTATGCATCATACTACTAAAAGGAACAGTAAACAGTATACAGTATATAATGAGTCCAGTATGC